>NW_009648036.1:124082-167388 GCF_000708025.1 Charadrius vociferus | reverse complement strand
AGTGCAACCTTTAAAGCATAAGATGAAAGAACGGCCAAGAAGCAAAGCAATTGACTGTCCAAATGCAACTATGAAATTTAGAGCTTTGCCTGAACTTTAGCCAGTCTTAAGGACCAAATTTCAATTTAATTTATTCAAGTAATATGAAAGGGAATGATGATGACAAGACTGGGAGTACTATGTAGGAAAATTTGAGTCTAGGATGTTAGCTGTATATTCTCTTTTTATATTTGGCTATCAAAAACATCTTGGTATACTTAAGACGTGAATGTATTATATAACAGAGTTTTGCAGTGTATTTTCAAAATTAATATATCTGCATATTTAACATGCATTCCAGATAAGAGAACAGATGTCATTATTCCAATGCATAAGGTAGTACTGAAAACATAGTTTGTACATAGAGTGTAATTCCCCCTTAGAGTAAATTGCAGAATGAAAAAATTCAAGTGCGTGCTTCATCCTAGTTTAGAGTGTACACTAGATGGCAGTGTTATCAAAGAATAGCTGTAATTCTTTATTTTTCTGAATATATGCAGATTAAGCTATAAATATACAAAAAGATTGTATTAAACCTTAACCAGGTTATGCCAAAGAAGTTGAAATTAAATCTGTTTACAAAAAATAAAATTTCATCATTTAAAAAAACGATTTTTGATTATGAAAATAATTTTTACATTACATTTTAATGAAAAATTCTGGAAATGTCTAATGTAACATAAAATAAAACAGAAGTTAAAATAGATTTTGGAAGTAGTTTAATCTATGCATAATATTGAATTGCATTTTTTTTCTTGAATAGTTTAAAACAATTTATATTCCACTGATTTTTGCCATTAGTTATTCTGTAAATATATTTTTTAAATAAAGTAAATATTTAGGAGCTGGGTTATCCGTAGCAGTATCAATACATTTTGCTGTTAGATACCACAAGCTTTTATTTTTTTGTTTGTGTGTACAGCATGGAAATCATTCTTGAATTGTGCAGAAGTTTAAAATGTTTTAAATCAAATATTTGGCTTCTTAACTGATTCAACATTATTTCATGTGCTCTTTAATTTGTAAACTGAAAGGCTGTACATGAACCAAATACTTATTAATTCTTCCCATGTACTGTCAGAAAATAGCATGCCTTGGCTTTAAAGTTGATCAACAATCTCAATCAAGATTCAAGAAGGACGAGCAGCTGCTTTAAGATCTGTCATGTTGCTGATTTTGTGATATTTCTTATTGCTTCTTGTTTCTGTGCATAATTTCTATTCACGTGGAAATTCTGGTTATTAGCTTTTCAAAAATGAAACTTCTGTGCTAACAAGCAGCAAAATTTCAATTTTCTGTTTAATGGTAGGGTTTATTGAAAATGTTTCATTTTTACTAAATACAATTTCGACTTAAAATTTGGATCTTAATCTAACTTTTGCCTTTTAATGTTAATTAGTCCTTAAAATGGTCTCATACTTCGTTCAAACGTTAACATGTTCCTTTCAGAAGCGTGATCTTTGCAATTGATAGGAGACTAAGGTTCTCTTGCTGTAACTTCTTACTGTAATTGTGTTATGTGAGAAAGAGTTGGGGTCATTCTTTTTCTTTTTCCTCACTAACTAGTGCAGGGGAGTAGCACCAGGGAAAAAACCCAAACATGCAAATTTCCACCTCTCCAAATGAAAATTGTTTCAGTTACCCCCTTAAAAGTTGAAATTTCTCTTGGTTTTGTGCTAATTTTAAATAAAATTTTCACACATCTTGTGAGTATTGTTTGAGAGGAAGGTAAAGTAAGATTTTAATTTTTTTTTATTTTAGACTATTGATGTCACTACATGTGAAATATACGTCTATATTCACTTGAGAAGTTTTCAGTACTCCTTTTCCTCCAGAATATTCACTGTTTTTCTTAGTAGTTCTAATTTGTCATGATACTGTTTTTTAACACATTGTGTGTTACTGTCACATGTCACTGAATTTGTTTGAATTTATTTGCTTTTTTTTGAACCTAGAGATAACAGAGATTAAAGCATTATTGATTTTTGCAACCATTTCAGAGGACAAGATCTTTAAATGTTTTTCTTCAGATGCACTTTTGTGTAATAATTCAACAGATTGAAGATGATATTGCCACCACCACTGAGCAGTTTCATTCTGTGCCTGGGACAGAACTCGCGCAGTTGATGTGCATATATGGCTTGGTCGAGCATGTGGCTGAATAATTTTAAATATGAAACATCATTTTTAATGGTGCAAAAATGCAAATGTACTTTCACACAGTGCTAAAAACAGTGCAACTGTGGGGTGCGCAGTCTGCGTCCTACAACAACAGATAAGTTAATGGGATTCCCTTACCTGTGTACAGCAGTTGATGTTTTCTCAGGCTTAGGGAACAACCAGGAGTATGATTTGTGTGTCTGCATGGACCCACTGTGCAGAATATGAAATGTGCATTGTGTCCAAGTGCAATTATTACAGAACAGAGGGATATAAAGAAACTTTATAATGCATACTGCAAGTGCATTTTGCAAAGGTTCTGCGAGTCAGCTTAATTCTGGTTTGTAGAAGAGTAGTATTTCATTTTAGGTTTCCCATGTTTAGACAGAAATGCATTATTCTCTTTATTAAAATGTGCCTTAGTGTAGGTCACATGAGGGAATTTATGCACGAAACATAGTGCAAGAATTATCAGCACCGATTTAAATTAAATCAGCTCATTTTACGTTGAAGGGGACAAGGGCTGTTAACTTCATATCACAACCAGTAATCAAGTGCATATTTTTGTTGTTATGGTTTACAAGCCAAATTTTGCTTTTTGCTCTACCAGAATGATTTTTCAATTGGTTCGTCAAATCAGTTCAGTTCTCCTAACCATTTTTCATTTTCTAGATGTTTTATCTTGCTTCTGCAAGATAAATGCTTGCTTTTGCAAGATAAATGCTTTTATATGTTTTTCATAAAGAGGATTGACTAGATCTACTTGTAGTTTTCAGCTATGATGTTATCTACATTAGGTAAAATGGGATTAAACCCTTTGTCTTGCATACTTTGCATATTTTATTCCTGTTAATACATCCCTGAATATTTGGGAAGACATCTATGCAGAGAGGTGTGATAACTTCTTAGAATATACTAATAGCTGAAAATTACTGAATATGTAACTGATCAGTAACTTCAGTTCTGTTTGCATTTTTCACTCTTATGCTTTAAAGTTAAACTGTTGGGTCATGTTAAAAAAATTTGGTCTTTATTTACATTCAGAATCAGGTTTGGTTTTACTGTTACTCATTATATGCAGCAAATACTTTCTGGTAGTTTTATAGTTAGAATTCACTTCTGATTATAGTATATTTGGAAACAGATTTCTACAGAGGGTATTTATCTCTGGGTATATGGTGACACATCCCGTATCTTACACATTATAGTCTACATTTCATTTATTAGACATTTATTATCTCTTTGATACTGGATCTCAGACAAGCATCTTAATTTCCTTAAGAGTACGGCAAATTCCTAAAACTAATGTAGTTATAAACGTGTAAGAATTTGGAATGAAGGCTAACAAACTTAACGTTTTCCAATCTGGCAAAATGATAAACAGAATTGAGAATTGTTGGCCACAGAGCAAGGGCTTTTTATCTGAAGTTAGAATAAGTCTGCAGATACGAGATTTAGAATAGCGTGTTAAGTGCCAATATGATATGGGTCTATTAGAAATACACAAAACCACTGATGTACATAGCACACTTCCAGCTGGAGGGAGCCAGAGGAGTGCAATTTCCTTTAATTAAAGAAAAAAAAAATTGCCCATTCCTTGAGCGTAGAAATCTGAGAGATTTGTTTTCTTTTTGTCTCGCTTTCTTGTCTGCCTTATGTGGATAGATTAAGGAATAGCTAGTATTATATGTGTGAACTGGAACAGTATGTGACAATTCACCTGCAAGATTTCTTTGTCCCAGTTGTGTTAGAAGCATACTCTGTATCTTGCTTTTTTCAGATGAGAATGTGATATTTAAGCTGCCCCTTTTTTGTATATTGCCAACTATGGTAAAATTTTGATTGCAAGATTGGCAAGATGCCTGGTTTTGTTTTCTAGTTATTTGATGAAGGGTTTGCTTTTATTATGGCGTAGCCTTTCTGGATACCAGATACCCACATCATGATTGTAGTACTAACTCTGTTTGTGCATTATGTTAGATCCCCTTGATGTAGCAACTCTGTTAAAGAGGAATACTGTCAACTTAACAGTTTTTTTTTTCAAGTAGAAAACACTGTAATTGCTTCTACAAGCCCAGACTGTGTTAATGTTTGAAAATACTAAGTTTTCCATTCTGCACTTGACAACCCTTGGCAGAATGAGAATTATTCATTTTTGCTAGATCAGCTGTTCCTGTATGGTGTTCCAGCTTTCCTTGCTGTTGTGGGGGCTGCTCATAGGAACATTTTACATCCGGCCTGACTAGAGTATTTAACACTAGAATACTCGCCATTGAAAAGTGAGCAGGTAGGTGAGTTTCCAGAGAAAAAGGTCTGGTTAAAAATGGGTGTTGTGCTACACTATTCCCTAAGAGGCCTTATTATGAAGCAAAAAGATGATGAGCAGGAGCTATGTTTATTTTAGAGTATGTGAAAATACAGAATATGCTCTTGCACTGGTTTTATGTCCATAAGTAGATTATTTTTTGTCATTTGTCTTTTGGAAGACAAGTAAACTGCTGGAAAAATGAAAATTTTTTCTGCTGATTTTTGCCTTTTTATTCTATGAAATCACTTTTCTTTGCTTCCCATTTACTGTGAAACTTCCCAGGTGTTATGCTTGACTTTTTTCGGGATAACCAAGAAGAGTCAGTGCTAAGATTTTACCTGAAATAACTGAGAAGTTTGTAGCAAACTTTAGCTACATCAGTGTGGGGGACAACTTCTTGGTAGAGTGTATATATATAGAGTTCTGTCCTGTTCTCAGATGAGCTTAGCATTCAAAACTTCATGATTGATGTTTATATTGCAGTGAGATTTCCTGTTTTCTTGATGAATGTTTAGAAAAAAAAGGTTTTTAATCTAATAGATAATATTGCCAGCTGATCCAAGACATAATTACAAGATATCGTGCATCTGAATTTGGAGAATGTCTTACTTTGCTTTGTACACCCACTAGACACTACTGAGCAGCAGTACCTCAAAATTGGGTAGAGATTCGAATAGTTGTATACAAAAATGTTGGTCTATTTGAATAATGGCTTTATACGTTGTTAAAATGTTGAACTATTGAGTGTTAAGTAGTGAACATTCAGAAGTGAGATGACTGTAAAAGCTAGTGTCTCTTGTAGTTCATTGTGTATGTAGATTTTCTTAAATTTTGTTTCTCGGGTGTAAACAAACATACTCTCATGTATTTCCATACTTTTACAACTTCTTGAGTTCTAGACTTAATTACAAGACGATATCTTCAGCCTCTGCTTCTGCCCTATTGATTTAATCTGCAAATGACTGTTTGCATTTCACTGTCCTCTTGGTTCAGAGGAAAGTACATAAAATTACACAGCTTAATCCAGTCTGGCCATGGGAGTTGTCATCCCCAGAATGGTCCCGCTGTAATTTCTTACAGGGGGGAGTGTTTACTTTTACCAAAAAAAAAATTGAACTAGATGGAAAAGGTCTTAAAAGCTTCTTTTTTCTTTTTTTCTTTTCTTTCTTCTTCATGAGAACTATTAAGATTTATACCTATCTAGTCCGTCAGAAGGCCTTTGCTTCATAGCCTCCCAATGACAGGAATGACCGAATATAAACCGTAGACTCTGGGGTTATCTCATTCTCATTACTGGTCCAAATAAACTTCCCCTCCTCTTCCAGTGCGAGTGAAGATATGTAGCGCATCTTGCCAGCACAGAATATTTGTTAGTCTTATATAATGTCATATACAACATTTATGTATCATTTGTATATCCCCCTGCAGGTTTATTGTCCAAACAGGTTTGTAATGAAACTTTTTGGTCCTGTGACTTCATGGTTGCCCATACCTAAAAGATTTTTTTAAATTGTTAGAACGGCTTTCTTAGCAGTTAGCAAACTTGCAGCTGCATTTTTTTTTTTTATAAGTTTGCATGATTACTGTTGTGTTTGATCCTAATGCCTATTCTTTTATAGGTGTATTATGCATCAGATGCGCTTTATTTTGCTGGATCTGTCTATTGATTAGAAAGCACAGTAATCTATTGATCAGTACTCTGTTGATTTTCAGTAGGTTTGGGAAGATGGTGATAAGAGGTAATAAATAACTTCTATTTTCTCGTTTTCTGTTATTGGTCACTGGACTAATGTGGCAGAAATTCATGAGCTGAAATGGGAACTTAATGTGATGCACAGGGTGGTGACATAGGTTAGCACTTTAGCACTGACTATGGCAGCTTGAAAGAGCCTCCTGTTAAGCAAAAGGAAAGGAGAAAACATTACTTACTTTTAACCAAATAGCTGATTAGTTTGGTTGGTTTTTTTAAAGTGTCAGCATGGCTGTGAATAAAAATAAAAGTATTCTTAGTTCAAGTAGTACTTTCTAATTAAAATTATGAAGAAATGAATATGCTTGATTCCTTCTAGTTTTAGTTGATACAGAAAAGATGTTTTAGAATAATTATGTTTGAGCTACGTTATGTTGCTTGACCTAGTTTGATCTTGTTTTCATTTTTTGGGGTATACTGTTAGTACAGCTTTGCAATCTCTTGGGAAGCTTTCTTAATAAATTTCTATTCTGTTCTATTTGAATTCTTTCTTTTCAGTAATTTGAGGTAGAAAACTTATCTTATTTCTGCTGAGAGCTTCTGGTAATAGTACCCGGCTTAGCACTTAATCTATGTCTTAAAAACACTTAATGTATTTAGGAAGACAAATTATTGTGAATTATTGAAAACCAGTTTTATAGAAGAAATTTTGGTTATGACAAGGGAAAGGCTATTGAGAGGGAGGGAGCGACAACTTCAGATGAGATTGAGGTTTATCAGGAAGATAAAGGGAATTCCTAAATTTCTTGTCTTTTATCTAGAAAAATTGATTCATTTCAAAACTTTCTTGCTATCTAATCTTAGCTTTTTATTTCAGTAGCATCTCCCTAAGAATTTGCAGACTCATAAACCAGTAAGTAGCTGTATTTTAAGGCTTTCTAAAACTGATTTACGATAAATTTATACTTTTCAAATATAATCAAATAAAAATGTGATTTTGAGGTAGGTATGCAAGTTTGCTACGGTACTGATGAAGAGTTTTATTTGTTAATAACTTTCACAAACAATTCTTGTGGCCCTGTGAACTTAATTGCTATATATTCCTTTGTGCCCTTTACATGTCTTAGATTCCATGCTATATAATATAGGGAATGTGTTGCATCAGCCAACAGTTTCTTTAACTTCTGTTCTCTCGGTGCATTATTTGTAAACAGTATTTGAAGCTTTAAATTTTAACTTATCTATGAAAATCCATTAGTGTATAAAAGAAGTAAATATGAATATATGAAAGATGAAACTAGTTTTCTTCCTTCCAAACTCTGTCCTTTCCATCCCTTTCTTTAAATGCTTATTTAGAAATTGGTTTCATGTACTTAATGGAAGGAACATCATTTAATACTCCAGGAACATACTCAACACTGTGTTTACATCAAGCAGTTGCAGCTGAAGCTTGTTAGTGATTGCCTCACAGATTAAAAAAAATTTTCTTCACTGTGGTACATGAACTGCTATTGTTTGGAGATAAATAATCGGCTCATCCTCTCTTTAGGGAAGAACAAAGAACATAATAGTACATCTGGTTCATCTGTTAAGACAGCAAAGATTAATTAAGCAACTACTGCACAACCTCTCTTGATAATATATATATATCTATCTAAAAACAGCCTGTATATGATAAGTTTCTTAATCACTTTGCTTTAACTGTTTCGTGTACACACATAATCTATTCCAGAATCGCCAGCTATTCATAGAAATAAGTTAGGACATAATCCTAAGATAAGGTAAATTGAAGAATTATGGTAGAGTGCAGTATTTCTCTTGAAAATCTCTTGATTTAAGATGCTATGACTCGGAAGATACGAGACTAAACCAGTGGAGCCCACAGGTGACATCATTAACACTCTTCATAAATGTTATCCATCTCTTTCTTAAAAGTGAATTGGCTGATTTCTCTGACAATTTGGATCACAACCTGTTTGGGGGGAATAATTCTGTCTTTATTGAGCATTTGTATAGAGCCTGGTTCAGTGAAATAGAATTTCAAAACTAGAACTAGCCCATGTGGTCAAATAGTTGCATTGAGTGTCCCCATTTGTTCACTTCCCTGGTCACTAGAACTGAGTGTCTTATTCCAGATTCAAGACTACTCAAGGCCAATTTTACTTGCTTTACTTTTTGCTGCCATCGTCTTTTAGCCTAAATACCTTTACTTGCTCCTTGGTGTTTACTTCAGCAGAGTTGTAAGGACACAGATATCCTGTCAAGATGTTAATTTTGCAAGCCTTCACTTATTAAATATGTCTTTTACTTCCCCGCACTTACACTAATGAATATAATTGCAACTTCAGTAATAGCATGAAAGGTGGTTCAGAATCATTGGTCGAAGAGTTGGCTATAATTTTATGTTCTTTTTGCTGATACACTCCTTGGACTAGTTCTGATGTTGTCCCTGTCCCCTCTCCCTAATGTGCTCTTACATCTCCCTATCTAGATTACGTTCTCTTTAGGTACTTACACTCCACCTGTCACTTCAATACAGATGATTTTATCACATGTGAAATAAATGTGTAGCATTGTATCTGTACCAGGGACCCCTTCCAGTTTTTGATGAGGTTGGAAAGTACTGAGGCTGCGTACAGGTACAATTTTAGAGCACAAAGTAGCAAAATGGTACATTAAAGAGTACATTGGATCACTTTGGTGAATAGTTGTACTGTTTCTAGCCACTGACTTTCTACTTGACATCCCTCCTCCCCCGAAGACCCTCTGCTGCTTTCTGTGTTCATTTGATAGGGGATAGTGGGGATTGTCACAGAATCGTGGACAAAACAAGCAGCTGCATTACAGTTAATTTGAAAGAGAGGATTTGAAAATGTGATGCTTGTTGACAAAAGAATGGCCCTCAATAGATGAGGAATAGTTAAGAATTGATGTAATTTCTCATCTCCGTCTGTGGAAATGAAGACTGGAAAATATTTGGGGGGAGCAGTGTGGAAGGTTGATAGTGTATCAGTAAATCTCACTTATGAAAACTTTGTATTCTTAGCAAACATTGCAAATATTGCTTATTTAAAATACGAAGAGCGACAGAATATGCTGAAACAAATCCTACAGTAGCTCAGACTTGGAAAAATTGATTCAGAGTAGTATCTTCTTAGAAAAGAAATCCCTGTGATTTAGCTAATCAACAGGTGAATCTGCCATGAAATTGATTATTGTTATTTCAAAGGGTGAAAAAGGTGCTGAATATCTAAAGGTGGATTAGGTGCTGTACAAGGTCTCTGTCCTTACTACCTTACAATTTAATTTTTCACATGAGGTGACGAAGGGCGGATGACAGACAAAATAATGTGATTATTTTGGATGAGATTGATTATAGCTCTGTGTAAGTGTCTGCACAGTAAAAGTATATCTGAGCTAGTCAGTGTCCTTTTCTAGTTAATGGAGAGAAATAGGCATGCAGAGAATATCATCTTGTGCGTTCTGATGTAGACAAGAGTATCTAAAACCACTGTTTATGAAAAGTTTTAAAATCTGTATTAGGTTCCAGTGAACCATATCCTGATGTACCTACTGATTTTGCTCCATCAACTAAAAATGGAGTTAAGACAGCCTCAGGTGCAAATATTTACATTGTAGCTATCTCAAGCTATTCTGTACTGGTGGACTAAAAAGTGTTTTCTTGGCAATTATTCTTCAGATCGACCAAAAGATGTTTTCTCAGTAATTATCCTGAATTGCTTGTAAAACAAACAGAAAACCTCATCATCAAATATCCCTTGTTGGATGTCTCATTCTTTGTCAAAGTGTTTGCAGAACAGGGAAAATAATTGGTTTGTACGCCTTTCCACTCATTCCTCCTGCGGATTTCGTCGGCCGGTTATGCTGCATTGTATACTTGGGAAGAGCATGCCCAGGGTTGCGTTGCATGGCCAGCAAGCTGGTATTGGCCATCCCGTCCCTTTTTGCTGGATTGCTTTTGACTTATTCCTGAGAACAAGTGCTGAAACCCTTTTCAATGTCTTTTCACTGACATTGTCTTTTCAATGACAGGGTTTTCCTGGTAGAAACTTATTTTGGAGAATTCTGTGATAATGATCTGTCATTTTACATCCTTGAAATTGCAATGTGAACCATATGACTTTGAATAGTATTTCAATAATAGAAACTACAGAATAGCTCGGTGTCTTGCGGAAAACACTCTGAGAGTGATCTTTTTCCGCATGAGAAAGCCAAGAATGTCAATAAAGGTAGGATCTTTTACCTTTGCTGTTTTGAAATATGAAGAGGCAAGGTATAACGTGCAAGTGGAATTCATAGAAGAATTAGAAAAAAAAAAAAAAGAAAGGCCACTCAGTTATTTAAATTTCAGAAAGTGTTTTAGAGGTAAAATTTAAAAATATGACTGAGTTTATTCAGGGTGGATTTTAGGCACAGCTTAACAACTGAAATTAAAATTGAAATTTTTGAAGACAGATCTAGTTCAGATGAGCAGATCTGTAAGTGTGTTTCATTAACATACTACGGGGTAACTTTCACTTTATTCAGATGAACATCCATTACCCTGCTGTTATCCATGTAGAGAAAGGTCTTAAAAAAATAAAATCCCAGTACCAAAAATTCTGTATATTTATCTTCAAATTATTGTCTTGTTTGCTCACTAGTATTAATTTCTGAATATTATTACAAATTTATATATGTTGCCATTTCTAACAGGACATGATGGTAGGTCTCCATAGCAATTCACGTAGAACATTGAGAGATAACTTCTGGTGTGCATGTTTTTACATAAATTTTTGTTTTCCCTGCCTGCTCAAGTTCCATAAATGTTTCTTGAAATATAATACTAATGAAGAGTGGGAAGTTCATCATCCTTTTATGAACATATTAAAACATTCCAGTATGAGGAGGAGAATATACAGACAACATCCATGTCTTCTGAAAGGTTCTGAATTCAGACTCGGGTTAGTTGCGAGTTTAAAAAAATAGGAGGGGTTGTGGCTGGAGGATTTATTAAAGGCATAGATAGAGAAGATGAAGACCCAAGTTGATCTAGTGTAATAATTTGATGGATATGTTGTAGACCATCTGTGACCTACATAAAATGAACAAGAGGGTGTTCCATGTTCTAGATATCTAGGCAAGAAATATGAAAGAGAACATCTAAAGATGAACTAACAAATCATATACATAATAAAAATTTGCTAAAGTTGATACAGAGAGTAAACAGATTGACTTAAGAGATTACCACACAGACATGAGAAGAAAACTGAAGATTGTTGTTACAAAATGGTCTTTTCCAGCCTTTTTTATTTATTACTAGCATATGGCCCAGGAAGACTTTTTGCAACAGATATTTTCTAGCCTGGAGTGGCCTCTAATGGATGTACAACACTGATCATGTAGAGAAAGCTTTTTAATAATTTGTGTGACTGTAGTGCTTGTGAAAGATGCTAGACTGACAGTCTAGAAGACTGGGAGACTGAAGTAATCTGTTCTGATTCACTGAACAGGTATAGCAGGGGCATCAATGGCATAATCTCTCTGTATTGCTGTTTAATTGTATTCTGAAAAATCTTTTGGTTTTAGCTGACTGCCTATTAGTTAATAGTGACAGAGGCTTGCCATTTAACTTTATCCTGGATACTTTGCTCTTACAAATGAGCTTTTGACATAGCTAAGCATTTTGTTTAAGTTACCAACTTGGGTCATAAAATGCAATGGGCTACCAGTATAAGTAGTGAAGGGGGAAGGATGGCTAACTGGGAGCACGTGGTGACTGACTGACTGGAGCTGTTGCGTGGTGGGCTGGTCTGCCGGTCAACACATGCTTGGCCTGCCTTTTTCCTTCCCTCCTAGACAAAGCAGAAAGCATTGAGACCTCGCTGGTTTTAACCTTGTGGTAGGCATTTTGTGGGACTAGGCTGTGGAGTGCTATTTGACCACTTAATTTAGCATGTTTTCTGTGCAGCCATGACCAGAACCAAACCACTTCTTAATGGCCTGGAGAAATAAAGAGGTACAGGTGGAGAGTTGGCCTGGCAATATCTCCTTCCCAAAAAAAGAAAACTCCTTTTATCGCTTCTATGATTAGATTAACACCTACTCAAACCAATATCTCATTCTCATCTCCCATACCAAAAATAGCCCAAATTTTAATTCTACTTGGTATCTGGAATTCACTTCAGTGAGCCAGAGTGCCGTCCCATGAGAGCGAAGCTGTCTCGGTCTGGCTCAGGTGAGGCTTTTGTAACTTTACATTGTGCTTCAGGCACTGGGGACAGCTCGGTGTGTTGGAGTGGTCAGGAAGAAAGGCAGCAAACATGATAGGAATCATCAATATGGTAGGAGATAAAAAATAATGCTTGAAGTCTTGATTTAATTTTCTTGTTTGTGAAGGTGTTTATGCAGATACTAAAAAAGACAGAGGAAAAAGGTTAGTTATCTGTACTCCGAAAGCCAAAGGTGTTTCAGACTGCCTAAAGTTGATGGTGCCTAAAACCTGGAATAGCAGAGCCAAACATAAAAAAGAATAATGTAAACAATTTGAATTTATTAGGCACTTATGCTTGTTGTATTTTTAATAAGCTAAAATGCTGGTCTGTAGTGCAGGTAATTTTATTTTTTTCTGTGGTGGTTTGTCATGAGCAGTGATGAGATTTGAGCCTGGTATTTTATTTAAAAAAAAAAAAAAAAGGAACAACCCAACAACAAAAACGTACATACATCAGTGAAAACTCAGGATGAAGTGCTAAATTCAAGCTAGCATGCATAAGTGGAAATGACCCAAAATAAAGCTGTTCAGAGAAAGGAAAATAATGGGAAAGTAGTAACACTTAAAAGAAGATGTAGGTATGAAGAGTGGCAAAAATTAAAGGCTAGAATGGAATGACTTGTGAAGAAAGATTAAAGGAAATGAACACGTGTAATTATTACTTATAGCTACCTGTGTGCTTGGTGATGTTCAGATGAAGGGAGATGATCCCTACACTAATTTGGCTAAATAGCTACCAAGGGATGATGAAAATGTCTGAAAGTATTTATAGCCTTCAAGTGCCAAGAAAGGATTCATTTAGAGAAGTCCAAAGAGGTCTAAGTAGGAGTAATGAAATAAGATGAGGGGAGTCTTGGCTTTGGATACCATAAAAAAACCCTTTCTGTTGGAGATATTGAAGTGTGTAATAGTCTCCCTGAAGTTTTAGTGGAATGCCCCACTGCTTAAGCTATTGAAAATGACAGTGGACAAAGCATTCAGAAGTAAACTGGAGGAAAGAATTCTGCGTTGGAGGGAGAAGAGAGAAGATGACTTAATAGATGTTTTCCATCTTTAATTTCTATGATCTCACATGGTATAAATTGACAAAATAAGACTTATGGTACACTAGTGAAACATAATTTATGTTAATTTGCTTTAGAATAGGCATTAACCGTGATCCTTGCTTCAATTCTGCATTAAGCCTTGCCTTTGATACAGTAATCTTAATTAAAACTGAATATTTCATGAGTTAACTCCCTCTGCCTCATAAGCGGAACAATACTCTTATCTGTATTACCTTTAAAAGTGCTATCCATATAAAGTATCTATTGCATCAGATGATAGGCTTGCTTAGGGTCATATTCATATGAATAAAAATACTGAAACTCAGGGGTTTAATTTGTTTAAAATTAATTAACTCTTATTTTACAGCCAGATTTTTAAAAGCTAGTTAAACAACTTTTCCTGCATGTTAGATTAGGAAATGTTATCCTAATAAACACTATGCTCTTCTGGAAAAAGAATAAACCTGCATGAATGAGGAAAAAAGAAAGTATTGGCAGATGTGATATGTGTCAAGTGTGTCATCATGTAACTGTCAATCACTGTCATCTTCATAATACTTTTAACTGGGTTTACTTAGGTCGTAAGAGAAAAGCTGCTCATTTTTATGTTAAATCCTAACATGTTTTAACTAGGAAGAGGCAGGAATTGGAAATGGGGGTATAAAAGTTTGCCCATGTATTCTTCATCTCCTGGGGTTTTCTTGTGTTGTGTTTCTATGTTTGTTTGGTTTGTAGCAGTGTTATAACAAACAAGTGCCTTTCTGGAGTATATAGGGGTACTCTGTGGTTGAAGTCACTGATACAGTATAGGCATATTCAGATTGCCCACTGCCCACAAGTGGAGATATTTAGAAAATTACATTTTCTGGCTTCTGAGAACATGCACAATTATTTGTCTCCATTTTTTAAATTGTATTTTTAGATTGTTTACTACATAATCATAGTTGAGTACGTTATATAAAATGACACACAAGCATCAACCTGATCAACTTTATAAACGGCTGATAGGTCAGGACACTTTTACTGTACATTCCTACAGTGATCAAGGTTCAAGGCGAGAGGCAGTGATATTAAGTGACAATACTTAGAAATAAATAAATAAAAATATACAACTTAGTCTTAAACTGTAGAAGGCAAGGAAACATTTGATTATCTGTTTGGAAAGCCATTTAATTTGTGTTAAAATAAGCCATCCTTTTATGAAGCTATTTAATTCTGTATAGAAATGAAGGTGACAGATTTAATGCTTCAGCTAAAAATATAGCTGTGATAAATTCTAATGCCTGGACTGCATCTATAGTGAGTAGCTGACTTTAGATTAGTGATAATACTATTTGTGTCACCGGAATCTTTGCCTATGTCAGGTATTTGGATGGCCCAATGTAAGTCACCAGTGGTTTTCTTCCAAATATAAGTCTAACCTCTTGATTAAATCAGATTTGTCCGTCACGTTCATCAGTACTTGAGCTACTTCTTTTTCTTTGTCTCCGCTTTTTCATTGTCAGATGTAAATACCAGGTCGCATCTGCGATAAACTGGACATCCACAAGCATAACATATATACTGCTATCTTTACTTGCCATTCTGAGCACAAGGAATGTAGCAGTGTATATTTATTGTGAATAATGATGATATAATTGAAACGGTAAACAGTGTATTTTTGGGCACAGCTGCCTTCCTGTCAGTCCATTACATTATTGGATTCTCCTCTTAGAGAGAACCTGGGGAACAAATTTGGAAAGTTGAATACATTTATGTGTTGGAGGGAAAGCCTAGGGAGTGAACAGTTATTAATACCGTATTGCATCGGTAGTCCTGCCGTTAGATCTTTATAGGAGAATTGTAACACCTGATCGCAGTGGAGAAAATGAAACTCCCCTGTTTGGTAGCACCATTTCCACGCTCTGTGCCTGTATCCTCTGTGGCATTCTCAAATACAGCATTTAACAGTTAGGAGGAACATGGGAATTACCAGTGCTGTGTGTGTCCCTGGCACCAGAGGATGGATGTGTGGCTGGTTCCAGGGAGCCCTAAGGGTTAAACGCAGTTAAGCCTTTCCCCAGCTTTCTGGGAACCTGGCAGTGGCTTTCTTTCAGTTGCTTTGTAATGGCAGAAACAATACCTGAATTCAGCCTTAGTTTGTGTTGGAGAGGGGGAAGGATTCAGGTTATAGTGTCAGAGGCAGCAGTTGCACTCCGGCAGTAACAGCAAGTGCTTCACCCTATGGCTGAAAAAAGTGGAATGTTAACAAGGCAAGTCTCAGATAAGACCATATGTATGTAGGGTTTTGTTGTTTTTTAATCCATTTCTCTCTGCTTGTGGTTTTCTTTTTAGTTAAATTAATCATGCTGTTTTGAATAGGCTGCATTCTGCCGCTGGGGACTGTAACTCAGGCTCTGGCTGGTGATGAGCCAGCCTAGAAGCAGGGAGACACGTTTTTTTGTGGATTGCACTCGCGCAGAAGAGCAGAAGCTTCTCACTTGAAGTAAATAAGGATTTAGAGACTAAAAGCTAAGTCCTGAACCTAGATAATGATGACTATCCTCTGAAAAATCTAAGTGTAATGTATAATTTCATTAGTCAACTGAATGGAAATTACGTTTCTGAATTAATAACTAACAGTTTACTTGTGAAGCAGACAGTCCTGCATACATTAATAGCTACTGTGTTTCATCCTTGATTTCTTCAACAAGCTCTTACTATTAAAGACCACCAGGAAGGTTTGGTCAGAGGAGGTGGCATGGGAATCTCATGCTTGTTGCAGTTTTCTAGATTTTCTTCTTTCTTTTAAAGAAGGATTTTGTTTATACCTTAAAAAAAAAAAAGCAAACAAAAAAACCCCAACCCAAAACACAAAACCAAAACCAACCAACCAAACAAAACCCCACAAACCCCACCACAAAACAAACTTGAAATAAAGGATAAGCATGTCAGTGTTTAGTTGCTGAGTTGTGCATTTGTGCATTCCTCGACATCCCAACATTGTTTTGTCTGGAGCACAGAAGTGGTGGGTGGGTTGTTGAGGGTAACGGATAAGGCAGCCCTGCCCAAGTGCTTGATATGTTTGAATGTGGTGATCTCTAGCATGTACCTTATATTCACAGTATCTGCTTTTCAGATTGCTACTTCATTTGAGTATCTTCCAGCTTGGTTTCCTAAGGAAACCGACTCAGTCGTCTGTCTGTCAGTTCTTTCACCCTGTTTATATCCTTTACACCTTTTTTTAGTTTATCTAATTCTGTCTGAAATCAACAGGCACAAGTTTCAAAGACATTTAGTCTTACAATCTAATGAGAATTGGTGTCCACGTTCATACACTCTGTTCAGTAGACTCTTTAGCACGTGCACAGGTTGTTTTTCTGTTTGGCCCCATTCTGGCCATTTAGCAAGGACCTCACCAAGACCCAGGCACAGGGTGTGGAGCATCTTCTGCTGAGAGCTGGGGGGAGCAGGAGGAGCAGAAGGTCTATGAACTGTAAAGGGAGGTAGTGAGCAACTGGAAGGAGTTGCTGCTCAAGCAGGGCCACCCAGACCAGGCTTCCCAAGATCATGTCCAGATGGCTTTTGAATGTCTCCAAGGATGGAGACTCCACCACTGCTCTGGGCTCCCCAGTGCAAGAGAGACACAGACGTACTGGAGAGAGCCTAGTGAAGGGCCATGAAGATGATAAAGGGATTTTATCAGTGTATATAAATACCTGAAGGGAGGGTGCAATAAGCACAGAGCCACGCCCCTTCCAGTGGTGACCAGAGGCAATGGACACAAACTGAAACACAGGAGGTACCATCTGAACATCAGGAAACAGTTTCTTATTGTGAGTGTGACTGAGTGCTGGCACAGGTTGCCCAGAGCAGTGGTGGAGTCTCCATCCTTGGAGACATTCAAAAGCCATCTGGGCATGATCTTGGGAAGCCTGGTCTGGGTGGCCCTGCTTGAGCCAGGGAGGTTGGACCAGATGACCTGCAGAGGTCCCTGCCAACCTCAACCGTTCTGGGATTCTGATTTGTGAGGGGGACAGAAGTAGCTGAGGTTGTAAGAGACATGGGCAGAGGGGTGTTTAGATTTTTGCCTTGGAAAAGGTTTATAGATAAAAGTCTTCCTCACAAAACAATTGTCTATTTAAGTCTTTTTAAATATTAAATGTCTTATCACTTGTGTTTAATCTTTACACAAAGAAGGCTTTGTGGAGAGCTTCTGGCCAGACAGGCTACTACTATTTCAGATGCCATCCCAGTTGATGATGTGTATTTTTTGTCACATGCTGATGCTTTTATAAACTTGTTTTAAGTCAGATTATAAGGCTTTCAGAACATACCACTGCAGAAAAACGTTGCTTTATAGTTATATAGCTATGTTTTTACTTCTAGTGGCATTAGTTTATTATGACGTAACAGCTTTATCAGCCATTTCAGGCAAAAAGTGCCATTATTGTTCCTCTCTTTGAGGATACGATACTTGAGTCGTCATTATTAATTTGAAATATAACAAGCTTTCAACTAGCACACGGGCTAAACCTTCCTGTGAGCAACCAGCCAAGCCATGCATACACAGGAAAAATAAACTGCAGTATGATGGCTTTTGTTGGGTGAATTTGTCCTTATTGTTTAGTTGCTTGTTATATACTTTATATGCTCAGCTAAATCCCAAGTGGTCACTTACCTTCTCTTCTTTAAGAAAAAAAAAAAGTCTCCACTGCTTCTGCGTGAATAATGCTTGAACTGGGGAAAAAAAAAGTGTCCATATGAAAAGTACTGTCAAATGCAAAACCTAAATTATCGTAAGACAAGACATTATTTATCTCTCTTCTACAGTTACAACACTCTGAGGATTTAACTGTTCAACTGCTGTATGGGAAACACACATCACTGGTGGTTTTGTTTTAATATTTCTTAGGATGGAAAGCAGCCGGTTGCCATTTTTACGAAGGGGAATTCTGGTATTGGTTGTTAAGGGCTTTGTGGAAAGAGAGGAGGCATTCACCTGCAGCTAAGAGTAGCCTTTTTTATATGGAATTGTAAATTTTACCAGTTCAACTACTGGAATTATATTTTCATTGTCTGTAAGAGCTTCATAGGGAGGTATTAAATATACTTAGTAGTGTGTGTGTGTAGTTATGAAGGACTTACCATTACAGTGTACATTTCAGAAAGAAGTCTGTATCAAGCTAAGTTGTATTTGAATGGTTTGTAGAGTTACCAGCTCCACGAAGACAGCTTGCTGAATTAAGATTTTGCATAGCTGGTATTGTATGTGAGCATGAATGTGTGTATACGTAAATTGATCCTAGTAACTGAAGAAATCTACTAAGAAAAAGCCAAAACTAGCTACATTCTTTGTTATTGAAGCTGGGTGAGAGTAGTCTTGTTTTTACTCTTCAAGTTGTTTAGGATTGTAAATACACTCAAAAAACTGAAGGAGGTTTATGGCAAATGAGATCATCTTTATAAATAGTACTTCCAAGTCACTTCTTAAAAGTGACCTTTTAAAAACGTGAATTTTATGTGTCCCAAACACATTGTTTAGCCTATCCTCTTAACTGTGAACACAAGATTAAAGTAATTCTTGAACATTTTATATCAGACAGGCAGATACACTGCAAATGAAGTAAAATGATCAAAACTGGAGGTAAAATAGGAATAATTTATCCAACTAATAGGTACATGTGATTAGTTTTATCTCTCAGACTGCAGGATAATACTGTTATTTTTGGTAAAATAGAGTTTTCTGGAAATCATTGCCTGCTTTGCTAGGAATGTGATTTTCTTGACAGAGTCACATAAATATGTTTGTTGATATCTGTAAGTATCTACATGCAATTTTATTTCTCTTTGAGAAAACTGAGTTTTGTATAATACATATTCACTACTTGAAAAACCTCCCCCACTGCTTCCAAAATGTCAAAGCCGAGCACAGGGATTTAGCCATACAACTTCTATTGAGATTAATTGGATTTGTATGGCTAAATCCATGCGGTTCTTCTGAAAATATTACGGTCCCTTGTCTATAAAATATAACAATATGTTCACAAACGTAATATCACAAAGAATATTTGGACAGAACAGTAAAATCAGGTTTAATTTATGTTTGGAGATGAATAACTTTTGGTTTACTATAAACGTAAGGGTTCCTGTTTAAGTATACTGAGTGAATACTAAGCATGTGCTGTGCTTGCCTTAGGGCTTCATTTTTTTTAAATGCGTGAAGCATTTACATAGGAGTCTTCTGTACTTAACTCAGGAGGGGGAAGAGCATTTCTGATTCATTAATCCCTTTTTCTTTTTGTAAGTAACTGGGTCCTTCACATCATGCACTCAAGAGGTGTAAAATATACAAAGAAGTGGGAGGGACAAGCAAAATGATGCCTGGCTTGCTATAACATATAAATTCAAAATCTATTTCTCTTTGCAAGAGGAAAAATAGCAAGGGGAAGAAGGGCAGCACGAAATTTACTGAATGTGCTTGCACGATATGCAGGTTTGGGATAATTATTTTCTCTCTTGTTCAATAAAGTGAGTTGTTACCATGGTAGCATTCGTATTGCACAATTTCTCTGTTATAAAATAAATTGAGAACAGTTTTAGAGACAGAAAATTCTTGGTATGAACGTTTGTTCTGTTAAGGTAGTTTGTTGGGTGTTGGTTTTTTTTTTTTTTAGTGCAAAATTGTGTCTTAGAAATGCAGTTCCTGAGGTTGGGCTCTTAAAATTATTCTTGAGATGAGGAAGCCTCAGTTTTTTAGCCTCCCAGCTAAAATCAGTCAGGTTTCAGAGATATGCGGTGCTTCTGCAGGACAAGATGTGCAAGGACAGAGAGAGTTTTGAGGATTTAGTTTTGAATGCTGTTAAGTTGAAGGAGATCCGCACTGTGACTTACAAGAATGTTACTTCTGGTAGTAAAATTGAATACAGCAATTAAGAGGGCACAGGCTGCCAGGCACCTGAAAGAAACAGCCTGGTTGTCCTAATCCAGTGAGTAACTCGTGGCAGTAACCACCTAGCCTGTGTTCTGTTTTTAATGTGTCTCCTTGCACAATATGTGTTGAGAACCTCTTGCAAAGCAGGTCTGAGTCGTCAGTGGCAGAGAGGGAAAGGTCTGCCCTAGGCAATGTTTTGGTCTGTGCTGCTTGAGTTTCTCTTACTGAGGAACAGCAGATACCAACACTTCCTGATCACTTGGTTCTGGGGTGGTTTTTTGGACGTTTATCAACCGCAGTGCAGATTCTGGTATGGCAAGGTTAAAATTTATTTGAGGAATACTTCTGTTTCTTTTTACTGAAAAGATTCACAGAATCTCAGAATCACAGAATGGTTAGGGTTGGAAGGGACCTCTGGAGATCATCTAGTCCAACCCCCCTGCCAGAGCAGGGTCACCTACAGCAGGTTGCACAGGACAGCGTCCAGGCGGGTTTGGAATGTCTCCAGTGTGGGAGACTCCACCACCTCTCTGGGCAGCCTGTTCCAGTGCTCCATTACCCTCAAAGTAAAGAAGTTCCTTCTCATGTTAAGATGGAACTTCCTATGTTCAAGTTTATGCCCATTACCCCTCGTCCTATCACTGGGCGCCACTGAAAAAAGACTGCTCCCATCCCCCTGGCATCCTCCCATTAAGTATTTGTAAGTATTAATAAGATCCCCCCTCAATCTTCTTTTCTCTAGACTAAAGAGACCCAAGTCCCTAAGCCTTTCTCCATAGGAGAGATGTTCCAATCACCTAATCATCTTCGTTGCCCTTTGCTGGACCCTCTCCAGCAAAGGACAGTTCCCTGTCCTTCTTGAACTGGGGAGCCCAGAACTGGATGCAGTACTCCAGATGCGGCCTCACCAGGGCAGAGTAGAGGGGGAGGATGACCTCCCTCGACCTGCTGGCCACACTCTTCTTGATGCACCCCAGGATGCCATTCGCCTTCTTGGCCGCCAGGGCACATTGCTGGCTCATGGTCATCCTGTTGTCCACCAGGACTCCCAGGTCCCTCTCCACAGAGCTGCTCTCCAAGAGGTCAGCCCCCAACCTGTACTGGTGCATGGGGTTATTCCTCCCCAGGTGCAGTACCCTACACTTACCCTTATTGAACTTCATAAGGTTTCTTTCTGCCCAACTCTCCAGCCTGGCGAGGTCACGCTGTAAGGCAGCACAGCCTTCTGGCGTGTCAGCCACTCCTCCCAGTTTTGTGTCATCAGCAAACTTGCTGATGGTACACTCTATCCCTTCATCCAGATCATTGATGAATATGTTGAACAAAACTGGGCCCAGTACTGACCCCTGAGGGACACCACTTGTTACTAACCTCCAACTAGACTCTGCACCACTAAGCACAACCCTCTGAGCTCTATCTGTAAGCCAGTTCTCAATCCACCTCACTGTCCATTCATCTAAGCCACACTTCCTAAGCTTTCCTGTGAGGATGATGTGGGAGACAGTGTCGAAAGCCTTGCCAAAGTCAAGGTAGACAACATCCACTGCCCTCCCCTCATCCACCCATCTAGTTACTTTGTCATAGAAGGCTATCAGATTAGTCAGACATGACTTCCCCTTGGTGAATCCATGTTGACTACTTCTGATAATCTTCTTTTCATCCAGGTGCTTTGAGATGACTCCCAGAACAAGCTGCTCCATCATCTTCCCAGGGATGGAGGTGAGGCTGACCGGCCTGTAGTTTCCCGGGTCATCCTTCCTGCCCTTTTTGAAGACTGGAGTGACATTGGCTATCCTCCAGTCCTCAGGCACCTCACCTGTTCTCCAGGACCTTTCAAAAATGATGGAGAGCAGCCCAGCAGTGACTTCCCCCAGCTCCCTCAGCACTCGAAGGTGCATCCCATCAGGCCCCATGGATTTGTGGATATCCAGTTTATCTAACTGATCTCTAACTTGCTCTTCATCAACCAAGGGAAAGTCTTGCTTCCTCCAGACTTTCTGTTACCTGCAAAGTCTGTCTCCCAAGGACTGGCCCGAACAGTGAAGACAGAAGCAAAGAAGGCATTCAGCAACTCCGCCTTCTCTGTGTCATCTGTCACCATGGCACCTGTCTCGTTCAACAGCGGGCCCACATTTTCCCTAGTTTTCCTTTTGTCTCCTATATACTTAAAGAACCCCTTCCTTTTGGCCTTGAAATCCCTCACCAGGTTCAATTCTAAGGCTGCCTTGGCTTTCTTTGTTTCCTCCCTGCGTACCCTGACAGCGTTCTTATCTCTACCCAAGCCGTCAGCCCCTTCTTCCACCTATTGTAAACTCCCTTCTTCCACCTGAGCTTTTTCAGAAGGTCCCTGCTCAGCCATGCAGGTCTCCTTCTCCAAGGGAAGCCTTGCCTGATTTCTTTCCGGAAGGTAGCCTTGGGAACTACTTATCTATTATATAAAGCTTATGTGGAAGGCCTCCAAGGAGGTGGAAGAGTGTTCAGGATATAGCACTGTCGATTGGAATGACAAGTACCTTTTCATCAGATCACAGTAGCGTACTTGCCAAATCATAACTGCTTCCCCTCTGTTTCTTCCGTTTTGTTTTTCTCCTGCATTTTCTCACTGCGGTAGGCAAATAGCCGTATTAGTAGGAAGGTGACTGTCTTTCATCCGTGAGATCAAAAGGCTTCGTTGATTGCTTGATTCTTTCCTGCTTTTTTGCACCTTTCCATTCATCTCTTGTATGGATTTTTCAGAGTTTGGTGATCAACATAGTACTTTTGAGGGGATTAAGCTTTTTTCTGGTGATTTAATATTAACATTTTAAAAAAATCAGATTTATAATCAGTGAATAATACAGAGAAGTCTTTAGACAATGATTATTCAAAACAGTGGCTATCACAACCATCAACTGCAAAAGTAAATATGTTAATTAGTCATGGAAACCTGAGAAATTATGTTTCTTGATTACATTGTATTCCACCAAAACTAAAATAGGAGACCTTGTGTTGGTTCTTTTATGCTTTTGATCCGTTCCTGAATTACATGAAAATTGTACATTACTATTTTAGACTCCTTTGCTCCATAAATGATTTGTGATGATATAGGAGCCATATAGTCAATGTTTACTAACTACAAAAATTTTAACTCTATCCGGATAGCAAGATGTTTTTAAGAATCTACAGGGGTGCTGTGTCTTTGAATGTTTCTGGCCATCTAAATGGTGTTATCCTTGAATGCCATAAAGGCAGGATAAATTCTAATTGGCTGTGTACAGTTCCTAAGCAATGCTTCCCTTTTGCAGGTATTTAAGTGTCACTCATACATAGTCACTGCTCCAAAGAAGGAAACAGTCCCAGTAGATTGCTTGAAGTGTAATAATATTTAATACAAAATTTCTTTCTTCCCCCATTCCAACCTGACCGTTCCCTTCCTGCATATCACTTGTCTACAGATACAGTGCAATTAAATTCATTGACCAATGCAGTTGATGGGTGTGCCGGCACGTGTGTTCACTAGTTCATTGTTGCCTTGGTTGGCTGATGACTTTTTTACCCAACACCTGTGCTTGCCAAACACGTGAGCGTCAAAATCTGTTTTTCTCCAGGTTAGAAAACCAAATAGCAGTACAACCGTAGAATTTCACGGTTGGGTTAAAGGGTGATGGAAACGGCATTAAAAAAAAAAAAAGTGTTTGAAGAACAGGGTTTTTTCCTTTCCAGTTAATTGCTGACAGATGATGTTTCATGCTCTTTATCTGATAAAACCAAGTATGACTGAATAAAAGACAGAAAACTGGTAGTTAGGACCACTTTGCAGGATCATCTACGCAAGAGGTATAAAGCTATTTATAGATATTTTTTGCAATTGCATCTAAGATGTATTTAATGGGTCATTGAACTTAAATTTTTAATATTTTATGACCAATCAATTCATGAATGACTGAAAGCTTTACTTTCTGTAGAACAACTAATACAAATGGATGTTATAAATATATAGGCTCTATTATAGTGTACCTAAACTTAAATTACACATTTTTTTAAATAAAACCAAAATTTCTCACTGTAGGTTACAATCATCAGCTTTGTGCCATTACAGTAGGGTTTCATTGGTTTTCAAGCAACTAGACGGGTGAATTGACTTCCTCAGTGACAGTCTTTACCGTGGTCTTTCTCTCGCTCCTGGCAGGACCAAACTGCCAGATTTACTGAGTCAGAGCAGAATATTCTCCTTGAGGGAAAGTATTTGGTTTTCTGGGACACTCTGAGAGAGAAGATTCCAAATCTGCCCATTTCCCACCACTGAGAAGAGGAAGTTTGCAGAGTCTTCTCTACCCTTGTGCTGCGGGGTGACAGTCAGCCAACCTGGAACTGAAACTTGTGTTTATCCTTGATGTTTTGTCTGTTCTGTTAAGGGTACCTGTGAACAAAGATACACCAATATAAACTTAAATGTTCTTGTTTTGTTAGGGAAGATTTTGAACAGAAGAGTGACTGTTCCTCTCAATTGCTGTTGTATGAGCTTTTTTTGTAACTGTTGGTTTGTCCAGGGTCCAACATCACATAGGAGATCAAGTTCTGATTATTGTTTTATATGTAAGTACATGCCTTAAATCAGATATGTTTTTTTTAATCTCCCCTGTTTGCTGGTGTAAAACCTAGTGTGACTCAATGCCGTCCATATATGCAGCTCTTACTGAGAGCTAGGTGGTGTTCTTTCTAATTTCTTGGTGTTCGTGTGCAGCCTGGTAATACGTTACTCCTCCGATGTGTTGGTTAGGTGCATTAACGTCACGATTCAACAATCTTTTTAGCTCCAGTTTGACAATACAGGAACAACATGAAATGTCATATTTCAACAGGTCAGATCCATGTGTGTGAACCATTTTATACCTAATTACTGAAGTCCCTGAAATGAAGATTACTGGGAGCCAGTTGTGTGTGTCAGGGAATTTCTTTTGCTTACAATTTTACTATACTGACTCCTAAGCATCCTTTGCTGGTCCTTTCAGGACAGCATATTGGGCCAGGAGAAATCTTTGTTTTGTACCAGGATGATGTACTTGTGTACTTTAGTGATTGATACAAATTTTTTCTATTTTTATTTTTGCTACTATTTATTCCAATTGTGGAACCACTAAAATATGCAGAGTTTTATGTAGCCACAATGAATATAGTGTTGATTGCAGTCTTCTGCAGTGCTTCTCATGAGTGGTTGGGATGCAGCATGGTACTGTGGGGAGTGTGTAAAGATTTGGTTTAGTAATCTCAAGATACAAAATAAATGTATCTTTAAATTGTCATTTTTCAGAGCAGGTGCGCACTTCAGCGTACAGTGTGTTTTACCATTTGCGTAGCCTTGTGGTTAAAATGTCTGATTTTTGCATTTCAGAAGTATTTGGGTCAAATCTTCCTGGAGTGGTTGTTTTAATTAAAAATTCTTAATATCTTTTTTCTTTATACAAGATTTGGATCAATATCCTTTGAACACTTAATTATCATAATAATCCAGAAATAGACTGCAGTTAAGACACATCGAATATCTTTTTGTTTTTTGGAGAAAGCAAGGTAGTTTAGTCCCAGAAGATACTCCCAAACATCTGATTATTGGAAGTCTCCTTTAGTTTCATGATGCCTGCTCATGGCATATGCAGAGTACTGATTTTTTTCCTCAGGACAGGTTAGAGATCCTAATTGCTTTAATTATTTTTTTAATGCAAAATTGTATTTGCAAACAAAAGTCCTTCATATAGCAGTAGAAGGCTAGTGACACTGTCTACAGGCTTCTAATATTTTACTGAGATAGCATTAAATATTTAGGGGCCTTCTGTAAATGTATCGAGTCCTGTCAGTATCACGGATACTTGGTAGTATTTTTAAGGTTCTTTTTTTCTGTTCTTGATAGAACTTATCTTGCAATATCTAGAAATGCTGCCATTGTGAGACAGAAGAGTTATAAATGAATGAGCAAAAAAAGCAGGTGAAAATTTTCTAGATTTGGGGATTTAAGGTTATGTGCTTGGCCAGTTGCACAAAGGTTTGCTTCTGGAAAAGTCTTTGTGTCACCTTCCTCGTCTTCTAAAAAACGCTTGGAACCTGAGACCTCTAATGCAGAAATGAATCGGGGGGTGGTAGGAGGATACTTCTTTGGCTGCCTATCGCCTCTGCCTTGAAAAATAGCCAGCCTTTGTCTGGTGTCCACTTTGTGAAGCTACCTGATTCAAGTAATCAAATTAACTGTAAACATCATTCCCCAAGTGTTTCTTTGACCATCTGTTACCATCTTCCACTGCTCTGATTTTAAAGTATGAAATAGGGGAGTACTTTGGAATTATCTATCTATGATTCATATCTATAGTCCTGTTTAGGAGTGCCTTTCCCGGGTCGTTATGGAGTAAATTAGATGCATGCACCTCCAGCAGATTGCAAGTATATTGAAGCCTTGTTTTTTGCATGCTTTGGAGGATCAAAACAAACTCTCCCGTGATCAGTTCCAGGAGTCTTAAGAAATTTTTGAAAAGATTTCCAAATATATCCTCAGGTACAGAAAATAATTTGATCCTCAGAAAATACTACTTTAAGCAAATTTCTAACATCCATTTCAGTGCGTTATGAAGTACTTTAATTGATCCTCAAAGTAAGGGAACTGACTCAGAAATACTGATTTATCCATGCATCACTCTATAGAGTTTTTTATACTTTTTGTTTTAAAATTGATGAGCAGAGTGAGGCAAAGATTGCTGTGAATTGCCTTTTATTTTCCTTTTTGTCCTTAGACAAATTGATTAAAGCTAAAGTAAATGTCCTAAGAGAAAAAAGGGGCTTTTTCCTAATTTGTATATAATAAAATAATGAAGAGAAAGCAAATTCATTAATACTTTGAAAGATTCCTTTAATAATAGTTCCAAAATGAATAAATTAATGAACTGCTTTTAAAAAGTGATGTTACTGTAACAGTGAGTGGGCAGGGCTAATCTCTGCAAATGCTATTGAAAAAGTGAGAAGTTTTCCAGAAGGTGGTGGGGGAAGCTGGATTTTCATCATCTTTCCCTTTTTTTATTATTATTTATTTATTTTTTATTTTAAGACTGCAGAGTATGGAGAGAAAACAGTAATTAATAATGACAGAGTCCTTGCAGACACCCAAGAGAAGGGTAAAGGGAAAATACAAAGTGGTAGAATATAGAAGATGCAGATGATATACTTTACCTTTGGTGAATGCATTTTAACAGCCACATTAAGTCAGACCAAAAGTGGGTTTACCCACTGTATTACTTCTTATAAGACAGTAAAACTGTCTGACTACTTCCGATTAATATCAGACATGCAAGAAAAATGTAAGGAAGCAGACGATGAGTGTAGTCTGGTATATGTTACAGCTTCTTATTACCTGTGGCTTAAATGCTTGCCACAGAGTTGATGTTCTGTACATTTAGCAGCCTGTGGTTGTATTTCCTTCCATGAATGTGTCCAGTTGCTTTCTTAACTCCATCAAACTCTAATGCCTCACTGAATTTTCAGTGCCAAAGTGTGTCACAGGTTAACTACAAATTTGGATGAAAAAATACCTCCTTCTGGGTTTCTTGTTTGCTTTTTTAAATTGCCTTTTTAGTTTCCTGGGGTGTTTTCTGGATCTTGTTTCAGTGTCCCCATTTAAAAAAACCATGGGGTTTTTTTTGCACGTCATCATTTTGGGAAGAGAAAATGTGAGGAGTAGAGATAATGAGAAAGCAGAGAGATGAAAGGATGCTGTGCTGATGAGTCAAGATTTGCAGCTAGTTAGAGCCACTGAACAAAAAAAAAAACCTAGAAGAAAGACTTCTAATTGAAGAGAGTGGATTCTAAAATATGAATATGAATTCTGGAGCAAGGTGAGGAAGTGTCTCCTCGAAGGAAGAAAATACATTTGCTTCACTTGAAATTGAAGAGAAAAGCCACAAGGAAGCCAATTGCAGAACATGCTAGAAATAAGGTAGCTTCTAGTATGCAGGAAGGTGTTGTCTGGTCTCAGAGATGGGAGAGGGTGGGATGGTGCAGAAAGGGAGGAGGGAAAAAGGCAAAAACCAAAAGATGCTCATTTATCCCTTGAACAAGTCTATGAAATCAGCAACACTTTGTGTCAAACATTATTTAGTGTAAATAGGACAGAAAAAGTAAGACTGAGTGGAATAAGACAGAAGTGGGGAACACTGATTATTCAGTGGGGAAAATACCGTATGAGAACGACTCTAATGACCTGTATAGTAGAAACTGAAAGAATTTTGTAGTGTAAGATTCCAGGTTGTATGCCTTTGGCTTATTAAACTTTTCTGCTATGAAGATATGCAAGAAATATCTTGAAGGTGGTATGATACAAACTAAGTGGGTTTAACAGTGTGAAATTCAAGGTCACATACTTGAGGGTAAATAAACATGATTCTTCTAAAAACAGAAGGATCATCTTTTAGAAACTGAAGGAAGAAGAGGAAGTTTTGGCTGTCTTAATAAGTGACTGACCGAGCAATATGATGAAGCCTTGAAAAAGCCAAAAGGGTCACTTGTTTAAATCTGTAAAACACATAGATTTGCCTTAAGTGAAGTCAGAGGAGACAGTGAAGACAGAGATGCAGAGTAACAAATACAAAAAGATTTGATTAAAATATAAGAGTGTATTCTAATAAGTAGGTCTTGAATAAAATTACTTAGAAAACTGAAGCTACTTTTCCTATCTGTGTATCAGTAAGATTCTGGAAAAGTCTTCTGTGGGAGTCATTGTGTTGGAGGGGAAAAAACTTCTTGGTTTTATGATAAAATTTAGTGTGTTCATGAAAAAGATGGTATGACACGATGGCTTCAGTGACACGGACTGATCTCAATCCAGTAAATTCTTTACTGTCCTTAAGGCTGAAAGTAGGAACATTGCATGTTAATCCTTAGGGGAAAATGTGATACAAATCTCCTTCCCTGCCAGGCTGTCCTGAGTGCTTCCTAGAAACAGCTAAACATCCCTAGCATTGTGATAGAAAAACACTTTTAAATCCTTAAATGGGTGTAAAAATAAAAGGAAAAAAAAAAAAAAAAGATCTGTTAGCCTAAGCAACATCAGTTTTTAAAGGATAAATGGTAGCAGCAATAGTCAGGTGATTTCTTTCCCCACACACCCCCCCGCGCCATAGTAATTAAACATTTAGTGAATATAACGCTGTCACATCTGGAAGTTGTCAACACATTTATGTCTTGAAAGTTTGTTCAAGTTAGTAATTAGTGTTAAATTCTGTTTGACCTAATCTGATGAAGTCTTCTGGTAAAGTGTTGTCAACCCGTTGATAAGAAATGCAGAAATTACGTAAAAATTGGGAAGTGTGATGTATACTGCTACAGATAAAGGAATAGCGCACTCCTAGAGAGTCAACACAAAATAGCGTAGGAGTATTTCTGTGAGAGAAATGCAAAAAATAGCCAATACAGGACAAAGAAAGACAACAAACACAAACATTCATAGGAGAAAAAGGCTTGCAAAGCAGACTGGGTCACTATGTTTGCCGTGTGGTGTAGCATCCTGTATGGCCCCCTGTGTGCGTGGTACCAACTGAGGGGCATAGCGCTGTCTGTGGAGCACCACTGAGGCTGTGGCTGGGATACCTCTGTCTGCTGGTGGCTCTGTTCATGTCAAAAGCATTTTGAGTGCATTCAAAACATAGTTTAATAAAGAGTTGGATTAATTTAATCTGAGAAAAAGGTAAAATATGTAGCTGAAGCGTACAGTAATGAATGATTTAACTACAAGCTGGAAAGCCATAAGCAATTTGGAGGGGTGTAGAATAAGGCAAGAATGGTACAATTTAATTAGTAGTATTGGGGTGCTACTAGCGGATGGAAAAATTGACCAAATATTAACAAAAGAAAAAAGTCAGAAAGGGGGGTGGTGAAATGATTTCCCACCATAAGCATTTCAGATCTGATAAAATGGTAGGTCATATCACCCAGTGCAGTCTCTTCTGTTGTATTTTTTTCATCAAAAGCCTTGCACAAAACATAATTCAGAATCAAAACCTGTTTGTTAAAATCTAAGCGTTCAGAAAAGAGTTGATTTATTTAAAATAATTTTTATGAAAACAGGTTTGATCAATTAGTGGCTTAAATGTGTAATTGTAGCATTTTATTTTTACCTTTCTGTATGAGCTTTTCTAACAAGGCTGACATACTGAGCATACTCTAGCTGTAATTTTGATTGAAATTGTTTTGAGCAGGGTTTTTTTTATGCTTACATAATTTGTACTAGGGTCATTGAATTTAACTCCAGGAGACTATTTCAGCAGTCGTTTTGACTGAAATGTGTTTTCTAAATGGCATCTGGTTTTCAAACTGTCTTGTTGCATAGCAGTGGTTTTAGCACGTGCGTAAACGTAACTCTTGGCAGTGGTGGGTTTCAAACAAATGCAGTGAGCTGCATGTTTGCTTTGAGAGCCGCGTGATGGTGATGCTGCAAAGCACTACAGTGCCTGTAAATTTTAATATTACTGTGAGAGAATATGGTACTGTTGTCTGATGGTATTGAAATAATGAAAGTTCTTAATTTCTTGATAGGTTTGAGGTTCAGAATCATAAAACAGATTCAGGCTGTGGCTGAAAGCAAGCCAGCCTGAAGAGTTAGAATTAACATTGCAACTTGGCCAAGATAATTGAGGATTGTAGACTGTGGAGATGAAAAATACCTCACACATCATCTAGTACGTCTCTGCCAGTTTGAGATATTTCCTGCTAGTGTCTTTCATTAGTGTTTTGTCTAGTCCAGCTTAAAATGTGCCACTCAGTGAGATTTCAGTCACATCCCTAAGGAAAGAGCGTTTTTTTTTCCCTAATAGTCAGCATCACTTTCTCTGTTAAGTTTTATCCTATGGATTTGAAATGTGCCACACACTTTGTCTCGACTCTTTCCTGTGATAATCAATTACTGGTTAGCCAAAGAAACCATGTTTTTCCCTGTATCTGAGTCCTAATTCTGCTCATGTTTTGCACCTCCGCAAATGTTTTCTGGCTTCTTGTGGTGTCCTCGGGAAGAGCCTGGCCTTTCTCAGCAGACAGCCCTCACTTCTGGAATCCTTCTTGCTTCCACACAGCCGTGTGCTGACAAAGCCGGTCTTTGTGTCTGCTTGAGGAATGATGCAAGGCCCATCTGTTAGCTCAGGCTGATAGGAAAAAAGCAGCCTTTAAGGATGGCTTGTTTGTTGCTTTGTTTATTCCAGAGGTTTCAATGTCCATATTTGACCAGCGAATCTCCAGAAGCAATCTGAGCAGTCATTTCCTACTGGCAGCGAATCTCTGCCATGCTTTTATGGTTATTCTCACCTTGCATCCAAGCTTTCAGCAGCAGGTTTCTCACACAAACGTATTTCAAAGCAAGTTATGGCTTATTTTTAAACATACCGGTGACACCTGTTCCTTCACATTTTTCAGATCAGTAACTTTTCTTGAGATTTTGTTGTTACTCCTGTAGAAAATTCCATTTACTTCTTAAGTTTTGCTGGTATTAAATCATTACCAGATCTAACTTTAATTTTATGAATAGCTTTAAAATATTTCTTCCAACTGTAATTTCTTTTGTTCAAATAAATGTCCAATAAATATTCTTTCTTATGTCACCCACACAGTTTTTCTGGCTTGTTTCTAGTCTGTTCGTGCCAGATGAAGTGCAATGAGTTTGACATTGCATTCATATTTTTCCCAACTGTGTTAACTTTTGACTTTTCTTCATTAAGAACGGATTGCCTCGACGTTTTACAACACCTGAAGTAACATTTTTTCAATACTTAAGTTATAGGTGGCATTTGGACCTTAAGAATTAACAGAACATGAACACTGGTGATTTTTAAAATTTTGCTACAAATACTGTGTTAAACCCAGTTCATTCCACTGTATTCTTCTTTACCAGGTAAATGCCCTAAGTAGGCACAATGGGAGAGATTGTTTATATGAATGCAGTTTTATGCAAAATAGCTCGGTTCCAGAAGCAGTTAGAATGAAAGTTAGATCTCATGATGATTTAATACCGTACATATAACTTTTTCTTCCTTCTATCACTGCCCCCACCCCAGTTAGCTGTTGGATGTTCAGCAAAGAGGAGCTCAAACCTCTTTGGTCAGGAGGAAATTGAACCTTCTGTGTCGTAGAAGACGTCTTAACCATCTGGTGAAGATAATCGCATTTTTATTAATCAGGTCTAGAAAACCAGGTTCAGTGCAAAATATGTGAGGCACTTCATAATTTCACATCTACCACAATTGGATCTTTTCTTTTGACAAAGCGATTTATTGTGAAAAAATATGCGCGTTGCCCAATTCTGTGGCTGATTCATCTGCAGGAGAATCTTGCTATGTTGTATAATGCAGATAAAATGAAGAAGTCATTGCTTCGGGGTGACAGAACTCTCTTGCTGGTTTCGATTCTCTCTGAATCCATTGAAAAATCTGTGCAAACAGAGCTCCAGGCTGCTGCCCCCTCAGATTGAAGGCTTTTGGATTTGTCCTTGGGAGATCTCTGTCTTTGTCCACATACAGACTAGGCATCTGTAACTAGGTTTTGAATTCTGCTCCAAACACTCACAAGTTAGGTTTTTTAGCTTCTAACATTTGGCTTTCTGTAGGGGAGCTGGTCCCTATTCACTCCCCTTAGATACATGTTCTTTCTCTTTGTCTCTACTGAGCCTCTTTGAAGATAAAACTTTCTTACCTGCATGAATTGAAAACGGCAATTCTCCCTACTTCTGTCTTTTTAAGCAATCTCGGGACCAGGATTCATTGTTTCAGCACTCACTTCGCTGTGATGACATTTTTATTAAGCTAAATAAATGGAGGATTTGTGAAAGAAATGAGTAAAGGATTGCAGTTTGCTAAGTAAGTTTGTGTTACTCTGATGATCAATAGTTTCATTTGTCTTGTAATATAGTATATTGAGTCTTTAGAGTTAATGTCTTGAGTCAAAAATGTTAATGAAACTTAACTATCTAGTCTGATTCTATTTCAGATTTACTGAGTCAGCCTTTAGTAAGGAATTTTAAGTTGCTGACCTTATGTTACACACGTAGCATTTGGTGCTAGTTGGAAAAGAAAAGGATTGCGTTTTGTTGTTTAAGTATTGCTGGAGCATTTGTAGTACAGCAGCAAGGTCACTTTTACATCCCACGTAAAACTGAGATGAGTCCAGCTGCAAACTATCTTGGCTTTTGCTGTGCTCGTTGGGAGGTTTTAGGAGCCTCCTGCCATTCCTTCATTGGTGATTTCTGAATGTGAGGCCGGCTGCAAGCGTGTATTGCAGAATGGATTCGCCAATAATGGTGCACTGCGGTGTAAAATAGCAATTGTTACAGCAGATTACTCCATAATGCTTCTTCACTGACTGAATAAGGACTTTGTTGAATGAAGAATGTAGAAAAATGTGCTCTCATACTCGTATTTTAAGAAAATAAATACCTAACAAGTTTGAGATTGATCCCAATTCAGTGATATGTTCGAAGTGATTAATGAACTGGATTTTGAACCATTTACCATATACTAAGTTCAGTTTTCTTAAATGCTGTCAATGTTAACAATTTGTAAACCACGTGCCACTCTTTAGCGTAATTTATAGACCTGAATTAAGTAAATGGAGTTCGTCTTTGTGAATATGGGTAGGCCAGTATTCCTTAACCAAACTCCAAAGACTTTGCAGAATGATGGCATCCAAACTATTCTTATTTAATTCCATATATAAGAAAGTTAAGCACAGGCTGTTACAAAAATTGCCTTATTCTTTGTGACCGTAATTTTTTCTGTTCTCCACAGGTAGGTGTAATTTTTTTACATTATGTCCACTTAAGGGAAAACTTTAATCATTCTTCCTACCTGCTGCAAGCACTGTCACAAATTTGAAGATCCACATTCACTTCCAGCAAAAGAGTGGGGTTATTACTGAGTTAGGAATTTTTTTTTGATTGATACTGGTAAGAACTTGCTGCTGCTTTTTATAGCATTGTGCTTCCTTGAAGGTTTGAACTGACACTCTCTTTCCTGATATATTTATTCTTCAGAAATTCCTTACTATGCTGTTATATCATTACACAGAGGTAGGTCATGGTCGGCTGGGTTTTTTTGAAAAGCAGAGCTGTGGTCAGCTACTAGTTCTTCAGAGTGTAACCCTGTTGCCTTGAATTGTCAGTGGCATCTATAGCAAAGGTCAGGGAAATTTTTCCTTGTTTTCTGCTTTTGCTTCTTTCTTTCTCCTGGGAGCTGAGAAGAGGTAGGGAGACAGTGGAATCACCACAGCATTTTTTCCTAACTGAGGCAGAACAGACTGGTTGTACTCACTGGTGACATCGCATGACTGCACGGTAGTGATACCACAGTCATCATTTGGAGGAATGACGATAGTGAAAAATATGTTGGTACATTGCTATGTAAAATAATCAAAGGCTTTGTCAAGACACTGTATGTGCAAATTTTTCTCCTTTCAGGCCGCACTCTTTTTAAGCACACAGTCTTCCAGGCTTTCCTTTCTAACCTTCAGATTCTTTTTTATCTGGAGTAGTGATAAATCCATCTGTTCAAAATGTGGTATGAGCTGGCACAGGAATATCCAACTTTGAGTGTGAAAGTTCAAGAGGAGGTCTTCAGGTATGAAGGAAAGAGAATCAAAGTCTCTTCTGATTGTCAGGCAGAGATTTGGAAAATGTTCAGCTCATGCCTATTATTGCTGTTCCCCACATTGCCTTTCTCTCTTTGATCAGAACTCCAGGATAATTCTTGATAAAAAGGATGAAGAGTTTAGCCTGTGTCTCTCACTGCCTGTGCTGAAAACTTAACGGGTTTGCTAGCTGCAGAACTATGTGAAAATCAGTGAGCAAGTGTGAGTGACTTGCCAGAGAAATATGGGAATGATGACAAATGAAAAAGAAAATATGGCCACTGCTATTCACGTATAACGTTACTAATGTCTTTTGTTTGTAGATCACCTCTCTTGTGACTCTCCAGCTGTTATCCGTGGTTGGCCATAATGACCAGCTTGATGGACCACGATATAAATGTACCGTATCTCTGGACTTCATCAGAGCTATTGCCCGGTGAGCTTATTAGAGATCATTTACAGTTGTATTTTCTGACTTGAAAGAGACTTCAAAACCAGTATTTGCTCAGTCATTAGCTCTCTGCAGACCAGAACAGAAATCTATGGATGTTTTCTAAGAATGAGTGAATGAGTTTTATTTATGACAAGTGTTGAACTTGAGATAAGTTTAGTCTAATTCTGTGTTTAAAAAAATTTTATCTTACAGTGGCAGTATGTGTTACAGTAACATACTGTCTTTGTGCTTAATAAAGGTCAGGGACTTCATGTGAAAATACTGCTCTAAAATGTCAGTCCGTTTCATTACCAAAAGGCACATTATGGTATTTCAATCTGAAATGATATTTAGTTCTTAACAATGTTTGTTGTACATACGATATAAAAGCTACACAGGTTATAAGAATTCTTCCACGTAGTCTATCTTGTGTGGTCCGTAGTTGATACAAACTAATTCAATAAATGAATGTAGGTACCTCAATGGCTCTGTTCATTTAGAGCCTTCAGTTTTGGAGTCTGAGAACAGTTCCGGGTCCATCAGGAGAGATCATGACAAATTACAGACAGAAATGCATGCAATACATAGGCAGCAATCAAGCCTACGTCTCATTTTTATGAAATGCCAACAGCATTACCTCACACCTGTTGCTGCAGCCAGCTTATTAGCAGGTCTTGGATAAAGAGTCTATAGCCAGAGCAGAGCCCAGAAATGACATGTGGCGAAAAGGAGGGGAAACATTCTCAAGGCCAACTCATCTCTCTAATGTGGGACTTCAGAGGAACATGTGCAGACTATATCCCATAACCCCGCTGCACGTGTTGCTCTCCTGAGCCGTTAAATGTCCAATAGCCTTGTCAGTAAGCCCCACAGACACACTCATTTCATTTGCAGTTGGACAGGCTGTAGAACGAAACTTCATCTGGTTCAGGCCTGGCTGGACCACACTGCCAGGATCTCCATGACTTTGCTATGTCAATTTGCTATTCCCAGCAATAAAATCACTTGTGAATGATGCCCTGAAAAAGCTCCCACTGATACCAAGTGCAGCAGACCATCTGCTCAGCAACATGGATGACTGTGTGTACAGACATCCCCAAGTTCTTGTCTCTGCTCTTAACTCCTGTGGTGAATACAGAGACCAGTACATAAACTCTGTGCTGACTATGAGGGTCCTTGAGTTAAAATATTTGAAATTATGCCCCTCTCTTTGCAACTTTAACATCCTTAGAAGTTCTGTTGACTCCATTAAAGTTGCTGTAAGGTAGAGATGGACAGAAAACAGCACCAAAGCTTGTGCTATGCAGCTCATGCTTACTGGAGAAAGCAGTTGTTGGAGACGCTGTCACTTCAAACCGCAGTGCGTGGTATAGTGCTTTGGATTGCTTTCCTTTAGGTCAGATGTGTTTGTGTATATATATCCTCACTGACTAGTTATGAGGAAGAAAGCAAAGTAGTTTGGAAGTGTTTATATGCTGCCTAGATAGGGCCATTTGAATGACCTGACAGATTTTAAAGTTGTCCTGTTCTACTCTTCTCCAGTTCCTCCCCCCCCTTTTTTTTTCTTGCTTTGTTCCTTTGTTACACTTTTATATTAAATATCTTTTCCAACCCACGGTCTTTGTTAAATATTTAAGGAGGACGATCCATAAAGATGCAAGGTTTCATGATCCCATGATAAATGGGCTTCCCCTTGTCTTGGTGGGGCTAGCTAGAGGGTGCAGGCATGATCTTCTGTGCTTTAAGAAATTTCATTTTCTAGCTGTGCTGTAGTCTTGCAGCTGCCTTTAGTTTTTAACTGCTCATGGGAGAGGTTATATTTATTGCAGAGAGGGAGCTACTTTGCTATTTCAACCAAAATGCACATCAAGTAAGCAGCCCATCTCCTGATTCTTTTTTCTTTGTTACTGTAATAGTACTAGAATAAGTTTGTTAGGCACTAAAATCTTCAGATGCCTCAGCCTTGTTCCCATCTCAGCCTTGCCGCTCTAGTATATTTCCTAATGGAAGGCTGAAGAGTGCAAAGAGCAGGACAGAAAAGGATGCTCTCTCCCTCCCCTCCCCACCCCTGTTCAAGCTGTTCAGATTGTGATTTCATCTTCCTGTATTTTTTTAAGCAAAAGTGCAATTTGCATTTAAAACAAAACGAAAGTCACCTGTTCTTTTTTAAAGAGTAGAAAACTTAATGTCTCTTCCTGGTGGCTTTTAGTGTGATAACCACTGGCCATGCACGGTCTTTTTAGTATCACAGAACCTCATGTCTGGTTCTGTTCTGTTGCATATGTTCGGTCTTTGCATATTGCATATTCCCGTGCTTTTTAGCACGTAGTATTTGTACCTTTGGCTGAAGGTAAGGTTAGATGTTTCTTTGTTAGAAATTTTTAGTTTCTGTTCTAGGTATTTCAGACCTAAGTTCATAAATTTTCTGTAGCTGAAGTGAGGATCTCGTAATGTTTGTTGAATGTAATGGATCTTTCCATATAGTCTCTAATGAACCCAGTTGTTGTGACAGGACAATTGTGTTTCATTTAGTTGATAAGGTCAGCATTTGTTAAGAGAGTATGGTTTTGTTTCTGTGGAAAGCCTTGTACCTAAAGCACTTGTCTTGAGTGACACAATGTCATGTGAGTCTAGCAGTGGCAGTTAATTTCTTTAATTTTGTCACTGGATTATCAAGTAGACTCAAACTTAGTATTTCTTGTTATGTATCTTGGGGATTTCTGAACTTTTCCTTTCTCCAATATGAAGTTTTATAGAAACTTCTTGAAAAGTGGGTTACAGGATGATGTGTGAACAGAGAATATTAAATGATTGTAGTCTAACAAATAAGACATTCAGCCAGTTAATCTCACTTAGCATTGTGAGCGGTTATTTTTGCATCATTGAGTACTTTTAAAAAAAACTTTTAATTTTATACTTGTCATTATATGCAGTAATTTGCATTATTTATTCAAACAGTAAACCCCAAAGTCTGAGTGTTAGATTGTATAGCAGAATGAGTTTAGAGACAAAAAAATAATTATATGCTTTATTCTACTGCTGTTTCATTCTGCCTGCCATTAAAGTACAAAAGTATACATTAAAATCTTCTATCCCATTGAGTGGCATTCTTCGATTTTTCAAATTTAGCTATGAACATGGGTCAACTAGTGTCAAGACTGAAAGAACGCAGACTGCAAATGAGTACAGATGAAGGACTTACGTAGTACATGCTAAAACAGGTGGTTTGGAAGACGAACAAAACAATCAATAGCATAAAAGATTGCTGCTTTGCATCACCAACTAGAGTATCATGTTTACTGTATGAAAATATAGTCTTATTAACTTTGATATATATTTTCTGCTTAAAATGGATGTAAGAGTCTTCCAGGTTTTACTAGAAAGCTGCTATTATTTCTTTTTTAGAATCTTGCAAAGTTTAAATAATCAGAAGACAGGTACAGTAAATAACACTAGAAGTTCAAAAATTCATTCAGCCTTGATTGTATTTCTTTTGGAGATATTGCTTGATTTTGACTGTGCAGAATGTCCCGCGTGTGCTGTCTCCACACAGGTTAAAGTCTTAGCTCTGTTAAGATGATTGCTCTAATATACTGTGTTTTTGTTTATAGGACCGTGAACTTCGACATAATAAAGTACTTGTACGATTTCTTGTGAAAACAAGCTTCACAGCCATATGGACACTGTGACAATGACTAAGGCAAGCTGTGTTCATCTCTCTACTTAGCTGGCCAGAAAGAAGAGTATTTTGGCTCTTTTGGATTTGTCCAAACAGGTGCTGGCCCAGCATGGAACCTGATGAAAATACTCTGATTGGTCTGGGTGGATCTGAGCAGAGGACTATTTACCAGAGACCCTGGAGTATTTGGAAGCAATGTGTTAATTATAAACAGCAGGGTTTGAGCACAATCTGTTCTACTCTTAATGATGTTATCTTAACACTGAAATTGCCTGAAACCCATTTACTTAGGACTGCATTTTGCTCTATGAACTCTCCCCAGTGCTTTGAACGTGGCAGCAGCCCTTGTTTGTATGCCCAGTCTTTTCACTTCCTCTCCACAGGAATCTTCGCAATTGCCTGCCAAAGCAGCTTTTCCTGAGGCCACCATTTTAGGAGAGTGGAGTAGCAAAATATAATAAACATAAGAACATATTTAAAATCAGGCTGGTATAAGTCCTTCCTTCTCTTCAGTCATATGTAGGCAGACTGTTACACTGTTATATGGAGATCACGATGATAGGAAACTCCTAATTAATCACCATACTGTCTTTTTTCAGACCATTCATAAATGTTGACTACGAATTTATTTTTACAAAGCTTTATTTTAAAAAATTGTTGATTCTTACAGTTCTATCCCGATGTCAAACTTGAAGTGTTTTATTTTTGTTTAAACATTTTACAGTCCTTTTATGCTCATCCAGTATATATAATGCTGTTGGCAATTAATGTACTTTAAGATACACACTGCGTGGTGGCTTTTGTAACAGTATCTGTCCTGTAGAGGAGGATGGCACAGCTGCCTTTCCATCAAAAAGGGAGAAATTCAACAGGTTACAGAGTATTCCTGCAGCAGATCCCCAAAAGAGGCAGAATAGTGAATACTGAATGTGGTGTTATAACATAAAACTTTAGTTTTAGAAATACATGATGGAATACGCTACAGTTACATTTGTCTCCGTTTTACAAGTAGAGGATTCCCAACTGCTGCTACTTTTATGGGGTATTAAAATCCCCTAGTCCAGTTTGGGATTATTGTCTTCATGGATCTGAAGATTTCTGTCACCCTCTTGAAAACTCCAGGTCTCACCCCCTGTTACTCAGATGTTTTACTCCTGAGTGCTGGCCTTTGGCTCTTTGATAGTACAAGACCATGTCCTCTGTTGACCATTATGTTTTTTTCCAAGGAAAAAAATCGTCATTCTTTCCCCCCTGGCTCTGATATCAGAGATGGTCAAACACCCTGACCATGTGTAGCTGTTTCTTTTCTTTTTCTCCCCCACCCCCAATTGTGGGAGTGTAGCCAGGCTTCTGGATGCAGACCCAAATGAACGAGTTCCAGGTGAATCTAAGCTACAAAAGCGTCTTTCTGGCCAAGCTGTCGCTTCCCCCCTCAGGAGAGTGTGAAAGGGCAGCAATGAGTCATCTCCGTGATCCTTTTTCCTTCCTACCGCTGAGCTGAATCAAACCCTGCACCTGTCCATGAGGTGGCAACGTTTGTCCCACTTGCTGAAGTGCTTGGATGCAAACACATGACCTGTTTCAAAATGTTTACTATCTGCTTTTGGTTTTCCTAATAAAATGTACATAAGGTGAACTTGGTGCTAAACTTTACAGCATCTTCTCCTTTTGGAGCTAGTGCTGGGCTGAGCTCAGCTTTTGTGAATCTCCTGTACCCAGGGCTGAAAGTTGGAGAAGAAAGAAGGTTTTGGGTGTTCATACGTGAACTAGTCTGTGTAAAGCAACAGCAATGCATCATGGGGTTTTGTGACATCTGATCTGGATTAGAACTTGATATATGAAACGTCATAGGGCTGATACTAATTTATTAAGTGCTACAACTCGTGAGTCACAAAATTTCAAAAACTCTATAGCCAAGCTTGTTTACAGCTTTCAGCAAAGTGGGGCAGGGTGGGACTGCTGGGGAGGGACAGTGCCAGGTTTTGAAGCTCCTGCTTAGTGGTAGCCAGGATGGCTGAGAACCTTAGCACCTACCAAGCAGAGGTAAGAAGCTCTTCTTTGGGAAGCTTTACTACCAACAGCAAGTTGTGAATAATACCACACTTCCACTCAACCTTCATGAAAATACCACAAATCCTAAAAAATAGTTCCAGATATACACATTAAGAGAATACAAGGAGAGTATAGAAGACAGCTTAACTGGTAGCCCTACATGAGAGTATATGGATGAACAATAAATTTGGTCATGTTAGAGACATTTTCCTATGGGAAAGAAATTAATAGGATTTTTACCAGTTGGCTTAGTACACGGCCATTTCAGGAATATTTCTAATGCTGCCTTATGATGGGGGTTGATGAGAGTTGAGATGCAGATTCAAAGGTTTCAAACAGAAAAAGAAGAACGAAGCATAATGGTCTTTTGCTCTAGTATAATAGCAAATTGGCCCAAGCTCGGGATTGTATGGTTAAATTAATTCCAGAATCTTCGTTTTTCAACAGCGTGGATCCATACACACATAGTTACTTGTACCAGTACTTAATGAAATAGTGTATTGCTTCTGTTAATGTTAAAATTCAATTGGTTATTAGAAATGAGCTCAAAAAATATGGATAAATTATTTTTCTTTTCACTGTTGCCATAGCTTTTCTAGAAAGAGATCAAGGCTAGAACCAGTTCAAGACTGAACTGCCTATAGCTGCTAGACAGGCAATACAGATGGAAAGAGCTAAATATGCCGTATATCAAGACTGGTGTTTAGTATATGTCTTGGCAATGTTTGGATGAGGCACAAAATCAGTCATTTAAGTTCTGGATTAGGTTGCAGCTGGAAAAACATCCCTTTTGCATTGTGTCAAATGTACTCCCTTGGTTGTCCCACATTTTCAGTAACCCCATCACTCCCACACAGGAGACCAGACCCTCAGAACTACTCACCCCCAAATTTGGAGCACAAAGTATAGAAGACATGAAATAAAGGTCTTAGAAAATAAGCACTGACAAAACTCGGTGCTGCTGATACTTTTTTCAATGTCATTTCTTTCACACTCACCTGATGATCATTTCCAGTGTAAATCCAAAGGATGAGGATACAAATTTTTGTGGAATGTAGTTAATTTGACTGAAATTAGGTTAACTGGAGAAGAAGTAGTTACTGAGGATCCGTTAGACAAAACCACTGCCCTTACATTGAATGCACTTTTGCGACCTTTTTGAAAGACTCCTATCGGTGATATAAAATTTAAAGCTGAATCAGCAGAGTATGAGAATGAACAAGGTGACTGAAGTGCAGATGATTGATATAGGCTATAACTATGCTGATGATGAATAGTAGGATTTATTCTGACAAACTAGAAATATTTCTATATATCCATGTCAATGAGTTTATAAATTACTGCCGAGTTTCTTACTAGCTCCCTATTTTGTCCTGGTCATGGATGAGGTCTGGCCTCCTTCAGCCTCCCTGGCGTCAGGATTTCACCCCTTGTACAGGTGGTTTTAAGAACTGTGAAAAAGAAGCAGAGCAAGACAGTTGTTTGACTCATCAGAAATCCTGCTGTACTTCAGTGCAGCAATATGCATTTAAAAAATAACAGAGAATTTTTCCATAATTCCTGAGTCCATAATACCATAAAAATTATGAACTTAGAGTGCCTGTCTCCAATGGCTGATCCAAACATCACCAGGAGCTGGGGCTTGTTCTTACAAGACAAAAGTAATGGAGAAACAAATGCAGCTGACATACAGTTGTGAAGAAATTCGCGTCCTTGAATAGCTTCGACTTCATCAACAGCTGCATTTTCATACATATAACATGGAGATTTTCTTTTACAAAAAGGCTTGCAAGGATGCATCTGCATGTAATACAGGAGGAGACTTGTTCCTGTTTGACAGTGATTTACCTTACTCTGGTTCTCCCAGAACCTGCTGCTTCTACCATCATCATTCCCCTAGCTATTGTGTCTGGTTTCCTGCGAGTTAAAGAAGTGTATTGGTTATTTGGGCACTTTCTAAGTTTTGGTGCGTCTATACACCATTATTTACACATGTGAGAATACATCCATCTTTACCATTGGTTAAATTTTTCCAGTACCCACCCAGTGGTTTTGCCAAGACCATCCAGGCATTATCTGCTCCCTTCATAACTGGA
>NW_009648036.1:107964-124050 GCF_000708025.1 Charadrius vociferus | reverse complement strand
CGTCTGTGACCTGTGACCAAAACATACACAGCTGAGTGTCCCAGGATTAGATATTCCCTCTGCACTTGTGTTGGCAGAGATGGCAGGGAAGAGTGAGAAACAGCAGGCTTGTGAGGGTTGCCTGGAGGTCGGCACACTGTGTGTTTTAGTCAGCCCAGATAATTTTGAAAGAAGATTTACTCCGTCCAGGAGTAAATGCTACCTGAAGTGATGGTAACTTCCCCAGTTTTCTCAAAGACAGAACGGCATAACTTACAAAAGAGCCTTATCATTGCTAGTAAATATGCATTGGGATAAAGACACAACTTGATTAGCAACTCTAATCATACACAATGCTAAATTTTTATGTGTTCATAGATAACGGAATGGCTCCACTGGAATATTGGATGGGAGATTAATAGCAAAAACTGTATGTTTTTTATCTCAACTTCCATGTGACATGTCTTTTACTCTGAACAGGCAGATTCATATAAGCTGTACAATACTCAGATAAACATAGAGTGAGTTCAGTTTGACTTTTTGATTCTTTATTTTTGTGTGTGTTTATTACAACCATTAACAAATAAAGCTGAAAATGATACAGAAGTAGTTTGTGTATGCCAGAAGAATTGAAATCACAGAAGTACAACTGTGATCATGAAGATTGCCTGAAAACTATACATGGGGATGTCTTTAAAAAGCAACAACTTAATGGCAGCGTCTATGCTAGAACAGAAAGTTGAAAACCATCATACTGTTTGTTATTTGACATTAGCCATATATTTGTATATGGCTGATATTTGTATATATACAATGTATTTGTCTATACAATATTGTATATATTGAACAAAACCACAAAACCTTGTCTATACAATATTGTATATATTGAATAACCATGTATTTGGAAGTACCTAGGCTTCTAATATCAAGAAGCTTATAGGAACAGTATTAAAGTAAGATGAAGACTGTCGAGTAGCCTGTGACCAGCAGTGTTTCCATGCTGGTTTAACTTGAACAAGTGAATGACTATCTGTAAGGTGGTCCTGGAGTGAGAATATGATGTACATAGTACCATAGGTGGATTTAATGTTTGAAGTGTTGTAGTGTGTTGTACTTACAGTCGCTCCTCTATCAGTGACCAATACCCCTCTTTTCCCTAAAACTGAGCAAGGGAAGAGCTTTCTGAGAGCTGAACAGAGGGACCAAGGGGAGAGTAGAACAAAGAAGTGGACATTCCACAGCAGCAGAAGCATCCCTAACTCTTTCTTTCATTTGGCTTTGAACAGACAGGTACTGCATTTGGTTAGAAATTGTTGCCACTTGTGTTGCAGTTGCTAAAACGGATTTGTCATACAGCTCTTCCAAGGGAGTTACCACCACCAGACAGCAAAGTGGTGAAAGAAAATGTACCGTTTGGGTACAGCTGTGTGACTCTAGTGTGGAAAGGGACTGGACTTTCCTTTGAGATAAAGCGGGGATGAACTTTACTCTTTTTACACCTCTGATGTTTTGAGGTATCCAGAACTCTACCAGACTTCTGTGTTCCCTTTTTATTTCTTCTTGTACCCTCCTGCTCCAATTCTGCAATTTTTTTGACGTGGCTCTTGCAGAGAGCTGCTCTACACGCACAGCCAGCTCCTGGGGTTTACATCTCATGAGGGACCTCCCAGGAGGTGGCAGAGCAGGAAGGCTGCTGCGGGCTGCCTGTCTCCCCCTTGACATGGGTGGGTGTTGTTCGAGTAACCTGTTGTCACATACTGTCTTCTGCCCTCGCACCACTTGTTTGGATATTCGGAGAGGGTCTGTTAGGTACACGAAGGCAGGTGTTCAGTTTCAGCAAGGTTCTTTTCCAAATCCTGGTTAAATATGTTGGACCATGAATGCTGTGTAACCAGTGGTCTTGTTCATGGTGTTTGTTTTTCATATTTGTTTGATTTTGATGAAATGCTGATGCCAATGTCAGTGACAGACCCGCTGTAGAGGATGTGATTTTTCATAAGCAGCGCAGCAAAGGTGCAATTTTGCCTAAATTCCTTCAGCACATTTGTTCTGTTTTCCTGGCACATACAGGTTTTCTACAGAACAGGATTTCTAATATGCAAATACTTTCCTTTCTGCATTCGATTCTTGCTCAGGGAAATACGTGCTGCTTGTTATTTCACATACTTTGTTCACATATTTGAGTTCAGAGGAATAAAATAGGAGTGGTAGGGCTGGGAAACAGAGCTTCGCTAGCAGGCTTTTCTGAAGCCCATGCGTTGGTAGTTCAGCAGCTGAGCACTTTCCCTGTCTCCACATAGGTAATGAAGACTTCCACAGAGGTACCTCCTAAGTCCTGGGAGTCAGAGAATAGTTGCAAAAAGAATAGCAAAGAGTAAGGTACATAATCTCGCATTAAGACATCCTTGGCAGGTAAGGGAGCATGTTTCTACAAAATTCAGCAAAAGAAGAAAGTACCCAAGAGACAGCAATGGAGAGGAAAGTTGTTTACCACTGTGGTTGCAAAAGCCATGATTATATTCTTGCTGTTTTCATTGTTTCTCTTTAGTTAAAGAGTTTTTGCAGTATTTATGATGGTGCCGTTTCTCCCTCTCCCCCATTTCCATCAGTACAATCCCAGCTCTTTTTCGTCCTCCCCCATTGCACTCGGAGCAGTGAAGATCCCCACATGTGCCAGTAATTTGTGTGGGGAAGGAAGCGCCCTGTGCCGCCTGTGGCACATCCCAAAACAACTCTGCTGGCTGACTTCCACAGCAGAGCGTGGCTGTTTCACCTTGCAGGCTGTAGGACCTTCAGCAACAGCCCTGAAAGAGAAAGATGTGATGTGAATACGCAAAATATCAGGGGGCAAATGATATTACTCGCATGCAATCACAGCAGTTCCTGAATTCCAACTGCATGGATGAATACGCATCCCATCTACTCACAGTCACGTTTTCTATGCCTTTTTTGATTATTCCTTAAGGATGCAAATCATTAGTAACAACAAATAGCTGGGAGTCCTGCTCGCACTTCAGAGAGCAGCGTCATGTTGAGATTTAGGAATTTCAGGGAAAATGAGAAGAACAACCAAAGACAAGTATACAGTTTCTCTGCCGACGTAAACAAACCCGTGGCTCCCGCTCCCGGGGAGAGGAGCTTCCCCTCCTATCAGCACAGGCTCTTTCGCCTGATTTAGCCCGGTTTTTGGGGCATGTGCAGTAACCTTGAATAGCTGCTTCAATGCTGCTCTTCACTTCAAGCAAGATAGAACATAGCTGGAGTTATCGTTAGAGAGACATGTCTGCATATCCTGAACATGTTGTTTTCTAATGGTTTAGAAGCCTTTAAACAAAATCTCATCTAATTTCAAGGGTGGGGTTTTTTTGGTGGATTATGGGGAAAGTAAATATGATGCTTGTGCAAATAGTCACAATTACTTTCTGCAAAGTTTTGTCCACAGCAATACCTCTGTCGATCACCATCCACACTTAAAATTAAAGCAGACTGGGTTTGGGGGTCTTTTTTGTTTGTTTTTAATTAGATTGACTGTCTACATAACATGGCTCTAAACTTGGTTCCACTTTTCCTTTTAATCCGTCTGATCTAATGTTAAATAATTCCTCTAAAGCATAGAAGTAACAGAACTTTTCATTGAAACAATCGCATTTTTAATGTTAATGTCACATGAGAAACATTTTCTTTAATTTTCAGTCAAACAGTTAACCACATTTTGCTAAAATTCCCTTACCCTCAAAATGGAAACTGCTAACATGGACACACCCACTATAATGAGTAACACTGACATACCCACTATAGAAAAATTGAGCTGAAAACGTTAATCTTTTGCAAAACTCTGGGTAGCTAAGCAGAGTTTTCATTATGAAAAGAAAATCAGTCTTCATGATAGTCACTGATACTCATGCCAGCTATAGCTCTGATTAGCAAGGATTTGAAACTAGCTGTTATCTGCGTATGTAGGTACTCTTCTGTACAGTTACTTCTTATCTAGAATAAATATTTTTGGTGGTAGCCTCTTACTTTCTCTCATGCACTTTCTTCTGTGAAAACCAGACCTGTGAAGAGACTGAAGCTGATTCCTCTGATTCATTTGGGGTGTATTTGCAGAAATTAATCTTCACTAAAATAAAAAGTGGGGATGCAGGGGATTAAACTGAAAATTCAGACTGCTCTATAGCAAGTAGTCTGTGACAACTGTAAGCTTTCCTGTGAAAGTGTGAAGCTTCACACTGACAGGGCTGAAGATCCTGATTTCAGAAAGATATATAAACATGCGGCTGCTTTATATTTTCATGGGATGGCACAACTTCATGAATCCTTGGTGCGGAAGGCAATTAAGTGTGTGAGTACAGACAGCTGTTTTCCATCAGTACCTAAAGAATAGCTCATCCATCAGAAAAGACAGCGCTGTCTCTGCATCTTCACAGCCAAAAAGATGTGGAGATACTGGAGGAAGTCAGGTGATACCGAGGTTGCTCTGCCCTTTCCTTCTCAATAGCATTTCCTGGGAACGAGAGGGCGGTGACAGAGCACAGTAAGATCATGCAAATCAAAGGATACTCTCAGTAAGGCATGGATCACCACGGGTTTCTGATGATCCAAGGTCTGCGTCTGCAGGCTGCCCTTGGAGCGGCTGCAGTCTCCATTGGGGGTGTCATCTTTGATGCTGTCCAAAATACTGAACCAGTCAGAGGAGAGAGAGAGGACGCCTTGTCCTGCCCTCATGCCAAGACACTGCTGTTGTGCTTTTGGCTAAGAAGGACGAGAGGTCTGTGGAGCAGAAGACTTGGGCTTAGGGGTTCAGTCCCGGGGATCCAGAATGCTTACATGGATCACTGTGTGGAACGGATCTGCTCCTCATTCAGCTTGTTTAAATCACAGAAGAGAACCAGTCTCAACAGGGATCGGGCTAATCCTTTTTACTGTTTGTGTCAAACGGTCCTCGCTCATTAAAAACTGGAATTTCTTTTCGCATGAAACGAGTAAGTCAGCGTAGGCTGCTTACCCCGTTCCAACTCTGGCTGCTGAGAAAGTCATTCTTTTCTTTTATTTTTAGTAGGTTAAGGAACATCATTTTTATGCTAACCTTTTTTCTTTTGAATTCTCTTCTACAGATGCCTTCCAGAAATCTTTGGATGTTCGATATGTTACTATAGATATATAGTAAAATTTTGACAGCTTTCTTATTGCTCAAAACCTGCGGTTCCCTGCAGAGACCTTTTCTTCACTGTAGCCTTATTGCCAAGTTGTCAGAGCATTAATTAAACCAGAAGAATAAGGCATTGCATGTCATTTCCTATACTGGATGCCTTCATGTCAGGGACATATCTCCATGGCAAGAACCTGTATATAAACAAAAAATAAGCCTGGCAACAGTACAAAAGCTCATGCAGCCTTTTAAGTGAAAAATGTGGCAAAAGAAAATATGGAATTTAAAGCAAAGTATTTCTAGAGAAAATTAAGTGTTTGCTGAATACTTCATTCCTTAAGCACAAATGTGATTATTTCATTTGACTACTGTGTGTATTCCAGTGTTATTTTTAATCTCCATATTTTAGATATTTATCGGCTCAAACCTTAAAAGGTTTCTCATTCTAAAACCACTCATTCATTATAGGTAGGTTGATTGTTCCTTAGTGGGATTACAGATTCTCTGTGAGAGCACATAAAAATGTGTATAGCAAAACTTTATTCCATACAAACTGCTAATAATTTGCATAAGTTTCATTTTGCTGCATGGATCAAAATGTCTACTTTTCATATATTATACATCACCTCTCAATTTTATGTACATTTACTCTGCTGTTTAGAAGTCAAAAAATAGAGCACACGTGTTGATGCTTTTCCTGCACTAAAATGAATAGACGCTTAAACTCTAATTGCAATCCGCCGCTTGCTAAGCCTGCAGGCAAAGCCACAGCGTTAGAGAAACAGGAGTATTTTTCATTCTTTCTTGCATTTTCAGGGCTGTGGTTCTTTGTGACTCTTCACAAAACAAATTTGATCATTCACTGCAAAGTTAAAAGGAAAACAAGAAATATTTTCGGGACCTGAAAAGAAAAAAAAAACGTGCTATGGGGACTATAAGGTGAAGTGGTGATAGCCAGAGAATAAAACTGTCATGGGCACACAGGGGTCTTCCCTTTCTTCTTGCCACGTACAGAGCAGTTCTGGATGGGTTACACATAGAGACTCTCCACCAAGTAGGAACGCTTCAACTGATTGTACCTGGTTGTGCCACTGCAGCTTGGGACAAGCAGAGGGACAGAGGGCCGCCCATCATTTACTGGCTTCGTCATGGACCCGGCCAGAGCACATCTGTGAAAGCTTCTATGTGACCGAAAAGAGGTACCTGGAGAGCACTGGTTGTAGCTGCCCCTTCAGCTGAGCACGGGAGCGCTGGCAGCATCTCAACATGTCACTTGAAACATTTGCCAGCTTAAAAGATCCTTCTTGTTGTGAGGAAACAAGATTAGCTTAACTCGATGCATGTGTTTCTAGGCTAGAGCTGCATGGCTTCTCTCCATGAGCAACCTTCAGTCCTCCTCCAGGAGCTCCGTGCCCAAGGTGGGCGACCTGGCCAGAGGTTTCAGCCTCTCCAGTGCGAGTGTGGGGTTGCAGACGGGCAGATGCGATCGCTGCGCTGCCTGGAGCTGCCTGTGGCAGCATATGCAGCACGTTCCCCTTCTCTCGGTGTCTTGACTGACTGTCGCCGGTATTTCAGATGCATGTGCAGAAGCACGGCGTGGGTGCCAGTCTCGCAGTTACACTTCAGCAGAGCAGTTTCACACTTGTGCTACTTCCGATCCCGCACAAACCCTTCCCCTACAAATCCTGTAAGGCGGTTCTCGTGACGCCCGGCTGGCTGTTTGCTGGGGAGTCGGTGCTCAGGCGTTTTGCATCTCGGGCGGCCTCTGAGGCTGTACCTGGGAGCCCAGCAGGGACCGGAGTGTGTCCCCAGGACTTGGGGCCATCCCTGAAGGTACGGATGACAGGTCTCCTCCTTCGGCTCGAAGGGTCACCCCTTCGGACAGTCCAGCGTAGTCAGGAGCTCGAGCGAGCGCTGGGCACCCTGGTGAGGGAGGGAAAGTTAAAGTGCTGTCGCGTATGGCTGTGCTCACGCCTCCTCTGAAGTGCCAGAGCAACGCCGGGAGCCTCCTGCTTGGAAGAGGCCACATTTTCAGCACAGCTTCTGCCACAGGACACCTGTGCCTGTCTGCAGCGCTGCGTCTGCCAGCAAGGAGCACAGGGAGCTTGTGGCGTTCCGCTGCAGAGAGCTCACCTCTGCTCGGGGCAAGGGATGGCACTGAGACGCCTCCCATGACCACGGCGAGGCTCAAAGTCCTCCCTGGTTCCTTCCCCACCATCCTCTCCCCTAAAGCATCCCCACCATTACTCAAGCAATTGGATTCCTCCTCTTTTTTTTTTTTTTTAAAGAAAAGTCTCTAAAAATTATTCTTTAAAAATTTCTGATGAATAGCATTAATCCCCTAAGAGAGGAACACTCTAGATTGCTTAGCTGCAAACATCTTTTATTCATGAGCAGCACACGCCATACATTCACTCCCTCACTCAAGTCTCAGGCATTATTTAAGGCAGAAGAAAGCACATCTTTAGCGTCGTAGGCTTTTGAACAATCAGACAATGTATAATGAAGCGGCAACACCTCTCAGAGGCAATAACCTACTGCAATATTACAAGCCTTTATAGTCAGTGGGCATTTTAAGGCCTTAACTTGTAACCAACAGAACTTTGTTATTAAACGGTTACTTTTATGTACACACTCAGATCTCTCTTTACTTTTCCAAAGGATGTTGAAGTGCCATCCTTAACGTTTTAGATGCTGTAGAACTTTTTTTTCTTCTCACTACATGTATGGAGTAAATCCTAAATGGTAAACCCTGCCAGTCTGAGGGTTGTTTTTTCTCCCAAATTGATTGGTTTTTAACTTACAAGGCCCTTAGCATAATTTTCCCCATCACATCCAGTAACTCCCTTCCCCTTTGTTTGCTGGGAGTCCCAAGGAGAGGCATACACGAGTATTTAAGTCTGCTGCAAGCTTATAACCTGCCATTTCCCCTCTCGGGTCTATTTTTAAAAACACAGGTGAAACAGAAAGCCTGAGGGTGTGCAAAAGTTGTTCTCCTCAATTAATTTAACATGTTTCTTTATGAAGAAATGAAGCAACAGCACAGGTGAAAAGTCTGTAGGAAAACCTGCTGCTTCAGCCTAACTCCCCGGGGTCAGCTACTAAGCGTATTTGGCCATCAGGAAAATTAATTCATTGTTGCTGGAATTTCAGCTTTGATTTCTCATTATAAGTTTTTAAAATGCTGAGGATTAACAGCATTTGAGGGGCAAATCCAAAGACTTTTTCTGACTCCAGTGGGTTTTGGAGGGGGCTCTAAATACACCTGAGGTTAATGATAGGAGAGCCCACCTCTGCAGCTTGATCCCTGGAAATCGAATTGACCTTCTCAGAGCTCAATTAGGTATAAGTTTATATAAATATATCTTAATGTTCAACCCCAATCTCCTTTACATGCCCTGGTTCAGTTGCCCTGTGAATAATATGGCCTCCTGTCAGCAAAAGGAGACAATGTTCAAACGTTCAGAGTCAGCAGCCCAGCAGGGTTGGCTCCAGCTCGGGCTCTAACTGGGGCAGACTGGAAAGCTCGGACCAGCTGCGCAGGGCTGAGCAAAGCTTTCTGCTTTTCACCTTTGGTACTCAGCTGCCTTTACTCCAACTTTTACAGTTAGCAATGCTTTTACAGCTGTATGCTTTTTGAAGGTGGTGTTTCTCTTCCCAGCTGTAATTTCTCCATCAAGGGTAAGCCAACCAACTTGTGCCCAATAAATGCAGTTTTCACTCTTTCTGGTGAAGGAACACAAGAGAAAGGCTCAGATGAGCACTGTGCTGATAGATACGCAGTGCTGGAGGCAATACCAGCTCTTTTGGACTCAGCACTCCTGATCCTCGTGGTCTGTGCATGGCTGGAGAGCAAAGCCCCAGCTGAGCATCCCCAAGCCTCCACCATTCCCCACAACCACAGGGCTCAGTCCCACAAGACTCGGTGAACGATCTCCCCTTGCCAATGGGTGCCCTCTCCCCCCGGCTGTCCTGTGTCGTGTGCTTCCACAGTTTACTTGTTGCCAGTTCTGGCACTTGTCACACCCCAATGTGAGCCAAAAACTGACTCAGCCAAAAAACGGGCGGGCTTTTTGCCATGCCTCCAGGACAGTCGAGGAGCGGGGACAGGGAAGGGTGTGCTTTGGTAGCCACGAGCCATCAGGATCAGCTCAGCTGCTCCCAAAACTGCACCCTAAATATGTGCAGCCCCTACTGTTTCCCTGTAGACAGGTGCTCCTTGCATTTGGCCAGTGCCACAGCTTGTGCTCTTCTTGCCAGTGTCTATAGATGGAAATGCTATTTAAGAAATACTATTTTAAATGGATTATCTGCTTAGTCTTGCAGAAGAAGGACTCTGTAGTCAGGCTTCGGGTATCTTCTTAAGGAGTTGTGGAGAAGCTTGTGTGGTAGCTATACATATGACATTGCTAAACAGAGAACACCAAAGTTATTAAACCTGCCATTTTCATGAGCTTTAAATTCATTGGCAGCATTTTTTTTTAAAAAAAATCACACTCTAATCTTTCAGAGAACAGAACCTCTGCTTAGAGATGCTGTTCCAAGGAGAACCAGCCACCATACGAGGCCTCCTCTTGATTTATAGCTGCAGCAGCATGAATTTCATATAACATGATAATATCCTATAAAGTCTCAGAGCTCTACACCGAGTCCTGCATAGATAACTGGTTGAGCAGTACGCAAAGTCAGGATGTGATAATAACGTCTTTCCTTCAGCATGAAACGATGCTATTTGGGATGCCGTGCCTCTTGGATGTGGGAGCAGTAATCCTATTATCAGTCATCAACAATAAACGGCAGCGCTGTAGATACCCGTTTGCTGGAGGTGATACAGAGAAGCTATTAGGAAGCAGCCTGGCCGGCACGCTGAGGTTTCGCCTGCTCGTTCTTTGCAGATTTTCCCTGCAGATATCTGCCCATTTGCAGATTTTTCTTTTTTTTCTAATCACTATAAATAAGAGGACGTTTACTTTCACAGTGACTTGGTTATTATTTCAAGCCATCAGTTGTACTTCAGCATTGATTTGGGGGATCCCCTTCCAGGTCTCGGGGCTGTCTGCCGCAGGATCCTGGGCTGTGGCGTTCTCCTGCCGGAGACCCTCCAAGGTGCAGAAGAGCAGGACAGTTTGTGCGTGAGTTAATGACTGCACCTATGGGGATGGGCAGCAAAGAATAGTGGCAAAATCTGCCATAAATTACCTGCGAGATCTCAGGAAAGGTAGACAAGTAACACCCGACTGACAGTGCCAAGCAGACAGATGACTTTTCATCATCTTCACACCTAGACCATCCTTTCCAGCTATGGCATACTTTTTGATTACACTATGTTATTTTACAGCTAGTATGAAATATTTAGGGCTTTAAATTTACATAGTCATAAGACACGCCACTGTGCAGTACATCTTACAATTCAAATACAGGAACTGTATAATTACATGCTTCCACTAAATTTTATTAGTGGGGAAAATGTAATTTTATTCTGGCACATTGTTAGAAATTATTTCTATAATGAAATCATAGGAAGAATTTCTTTAGCTAAGTAGAACTGTAAATGAATGAATTGGGTTATCTCTCTTTAGACCCCATGTGCTGGGATTGCATCTGTACTTAGACTGGGCATTGCCTTCCCGGGCTCTGAGCGTGGGTTAATCCAGTACAGCAAAGCAGACTGAGGGGGGAAATGTTGATACTGCTGCTCACTACTCTGCCTATCCATACGATAGATATATTCATACCCACTCGCTTCGGTCCTTTATTAGTTTTCCCCAAATTTCCCTACCTTCACACATCTATAAACACCAACATCCAGCACATAACTCCGGTCATGGACCATGTTTTGGGGATCAGCGCCTGAGGGAGGTGCTAGCGCCCATCCTGTAGGTACCCACCTCTTTCACTTCAGCACCTTTCTTATGAAGGAAGGGACATGGCAAAGGAAGGTGGAGAGTGTTTAGCCAATATGAAGCTCACCTTGAAGAAGACCACAGGGGAAAAATGTTTAAACAGTCTTCCCATGACCAAAGGGAGAGATGGAAATAATCTTTTTAAAAGAAAGAGAGAGAGACAGGTCCTCCTGCTTTCTTAGCAATGCATGTTTTTATCCTTTCACGCATCCACTTTTTCCCTGGCCACAGTCACCTTTTCTCGCTAGTCAGTAGCACTGATGTGAGTGAATTGCTTTCTTCTTTGGGAGATGAACGTTTCACACTCCTCTTGGCCGGGGATCAGAGGAGGCCCCGCAGCTCCTCGCACAGCACCCCATGCCCGCACCTTTTCTACGGGCTAGTTTGCTTTGCTCAACCTTGCACTGGACACCTTGCATGTTGACACAATGAATTCCTATGGAGAATGGCTTTTCAAAATGACATTTCTGTAAAATTGGCCGTTGCCAATCATTTAAAAATACACATGGGATCAAAGTTCTGTTTACCCTGGGTTTAATAATTACCTTAGTGATGCGAAGCTGAGCCCAGTGACACAATAAACCTTCCTGTCCAGTTTGACATCCTGTATGTTGAGATGATGTTGACTCATGACTTCAGTCACTGTTTACAAATATTGGCCTGGGAGGCCGTTATAGATCAAAATAAATGATGTTATCAGGAAAGCGAAGATGGAGGAATCCTACAAAACTGACCCTAATCTAATGAAAATATTCTCTAAATTAAAAGGTGGTGGAGCTAAGCATCTCCTTCAGGCTTTTGCTCCTCTGTGATCTATCAAGGGAAGGATTTCCATTTATCTGAGCCTAAGGATTCATTACGGTACAGTTTTTAAATGCAACCTACAGAGCACTAAAAAGAGGTGAAACCAGGGTCACTATTTAACTCACGGATCAATAAATCTTTTCCATCCTTGAACTGTAATGTCAAATGCCATTGCCTAAAAATTCCTTACCCGATACACCAACGTATAGCCATTACAGTTAGATTCTCCTCTTAGGGCACAAATAGCACACACATAGCCTCAACTACACAGCTGTATGTGCAAGTTCTTTTACTTGCAGGTAAAAGCAACTCTAATTTCAACATCTATAAATAAGTAAATACATTCTGATTCATTTTAAACATCCATAAATTCCCCATTGCCAATGCAGTAATTATTCTCCAACTCTTCCATTTCTTAATAAAAAAAAAATCTTTGCCTAAACTCCATATTCGCAGTGACAACACAACGTTAACATCTTTGTAATTCAGATAAGCGAGATCTTCTCTAAGAAATTCAGGGGGAAAATATGCAACCTGACAGAACAGCATGAAGCTCCCATATGAGGATCCTAGGTGGAAGTGTCTACATATTTCAGAGTAAAATCAAAGGAACCCATTAAAAAGGAGCACGTTGTCTAAAATGTGTTGAAATGAGACACGTATTTATTCTCTCCCTGAGGTAAAAACCTGTACAACTTTGGGTTTACAACCCATAAATTATCAAGTCATTTCTCACTTGTGGAATAAATAGCATCTGAGAGCGTCTGCATCCACACATCAGCTGAAGCTGGAGAGAGCTAAATTTACAAAACATTGAATCAGGAGGTACGTGAGACTTAGTAAACAACAAGAAATCCAGTGCCTCCAACAAGGAATATTGTAGCTAATCAGCAGGTTTTCAACTTTTCAAGAAGTTTCTGCCAGAGTTCACGGGATGCTCAGGGCCCCTCTGTGGAGCTCGGTGGAAGAGTGAGCGCAGCCCGTGGAGGCAGGTGCATGTAAAGGATGGAGAAACCGAGGAGGCTGTCGAGACCCAGCCTGGGCAGCAGCTCTCATTTTGGCCAAACTTAAAGGTGGTGTTTTGGGGCCACCGAGCAAAGACGGGAGAGTGACGGGTGCTGGAGGTTATCTGAATTCCCTGCTGAGCTGTGCCTTTCCTCCCCCCTCCCCTCCCAAAGCCCACCCATCCTGGCAGCTTCACTACATGGATATAGGTCAATATTCAGAAAAGATCAGCAGAGCTGGAGCTCTCCCCCCCTCTCTCCAGCTCAGTGCTGATGTGGGCTTAAAAGCCTTGATGGGAAAAGTGCAAACCAAAGGGTTTTGGCACAGGGTGTTCGGGAGCCTCAGCCCATGTCCCTTCCAATTATTACCCCCTCATAAGACCTTTTGGATACATTGCTTTTTGAGCAAAGATTTCTGCAGTGGAATGAGCACCCCTGCCACTCAGCCTGCAGAGCGTGGAGGAAAGGGTTTGCCACTCACCACGGTGCTGGGGTCCATATTCAAATGGCAGGTCAGGTCGGAGAGCCAGAGGTAGTGAAACCACCACACGGCGGGCTTCTGGCTCCTGCAGAAACTTGGTGCAGCTTGGTGGTGGTTCACAGTGATGCTTTGCCCTGGAGGAGGACTGGGATACGGCCAGGATAGACCCCAGGTCTGGGAGCTCTCTAACCCCGCAGCGAGGCATGGCTGGAGCATCGGGTATGGATCTGCCCCAAACTTCAGAGCTTATCAGCAATTACCTGTTGCCTTCTTGATTAATGAACTCCTCGTCTTATTGCATATATTTAAGGACAAGTGTCCAGAGGCTGGACCACACGGTTTGTCTTCCCGGTGCTGAAGATGTGCTGATGCTGAAGATGTGCTAGTGCTGGCAGGCCCTGGAGGCACCAGGAGTGGTTTTGCCCATGGGGGATTAAGCTGGACCTCGTCCCCTGGGTCTGTGCTGGGCCTCCAGGGAGGCACAAACTGGGCCGAGAGCATCAGCCCTAAAGGGAAAGATGAACAAACTTGGGCAAACAAGTTGCAGGGGGAAAAAAGAAACCGACAAAGATGAATGTGGCAGATGAAATGTAACCAAGTGTGTTAACACAGGGTCAGACAAAGATTTAAAAAATCTTGTACTCAGGATATTAAAATTGCACTCCCTGGTGTGTACCTACCTGCACCTCTTTTCTAAACATTATTTCTGCTACATTTGCCTTGAATTAAGAAAGAGGCTTTTCATCTTTGAAGCAGTCAGACCTGCAATTACACCGACCCAAGTTTTGCAAGAAGTAATATTTTTTCCTGCCTTAAACACATTTTGTGCTCAAAATGAACTTGTTAAATAGTCTGTCATCTTGCGTTTCCTTCTCTAAAGATGCAGACAACACCTGAATAGTTAATGAGCTGCAGTGCAGTTTAATCAGAGTGAGAAAAAACACTATTGCAAACAAAGAACAAAGTCGTCCCCTCCGGTTTCTCCCGCAGCCTGCAGCTTCCCACACTAGTCACTGGGTCAACAGGTCACCCTACATGTGGTGTCCTTTGAGCACGCCCTGAGACAACCTGGGCAAAGGCTGCATACACGTTTTAGGGGGGCTGATGCTCCCCATCACCTTGCTTCACAGGCCAATGTGAAACGGGAAGGCAAAGGCAGTGTGCTGCCCCACATCAGGGCCCAACAATCCGGGTCCTGTTTCAGCCTTTCAGCCTACGTAGGGGCTTGCAAGATGCTTTACTCACCCAGTAAGTAATTTTACCAGGACATGGTTGTAACAGCGTATCAGAGCATTGATGTGTCTCCAAGTCACAGTCCCGAGCCCAGAAATTCCGCTCACAGCAGTGGTCACCTGCATGTCCTCCCTGCCCATGGCAGCCACCGGCTGGGAGCTGTACATGGGAGGGCATGGTGCAGACCTGTGCCAAGTGTAATGCTATTAAAACAGCTTTTGTTCCAATACATCAAGCACACAGAAAAAAATATTATCTATAGGTCTGGGTTGTAAGTTCCCCTTTGTATAAAATATGAATAACATTTCTTACCTGTGTTTGCGAAATGCTTTGTCCCTGGGTACAGAGTCTACACACAGCCACAGCAACGCCATTATTTATTACTTTCCTTAAGCACCTGGAGTTATGAAAACGTACTTTTACTTTGATCCTTCACAGACCCAGCAGCCTGCAGGAAGAATAGCATTCATCAACGGTTTCGTTATGTGTGTCACTGTAACGGAGGGCAGGAATGAGATACAGCACTCCTCCACCACCTGGGAGCACGCTCTGCCCGGCAGCATGCAGGCGGCCGGGTAACATCCTCTCAGTGGGTGAACTGTGTGAAAACGTGCAGAAATAGAGTGCTGATTGTGGCTGAGAAGTAGCCGTTGAGGGAATTTAACTCGGCTGCTGTGGTGAGTAAAGATGCCATCAATATTTCCCGGTACTGGCCAGTGAGTTATTGCAGATGTGATTTCCAAAATCCACTTCCCTTAGCATGTTGCTATGTTAAATATGTTCCTGTTTTCATTGTTTTATCCCCAAAGAATATGAGAAAGGTGAATTGCTGACTTTCCACAGCTTGCTCTGGCTGCAAATGGAGCTTCGGCTCCTCAGGGCTTCAGCTCATGGGCAGTGAAGCAAACAGCGACAGCGGTTGAAGATGAAGCTGTCTCCCACCTGTCTGGCAGAGGTTACCGCTGCCATAACAGTGTCCGCAACAGAAAACACCCACTGAGTCAGCTCCAGCTGAGGCACAAGGGTGGAACAGCAAGGATGTAGGTGCTGGATCAGTGCTGTTTTGGAGTTCAGAGGCGTGTTAGCAGCGGTGCAGGGATGGGGCATGGCAGGAGCCACTTGAGCTACTCCTGCAGAATTTGCTTAACTTGCTCTGCCAGAGCCCACAGGTGCTCAAAAAAGCGCTTCTTGCCCCAAGATTATGTTTTGCTGGCCAATAGTCTTCAACCAAGTATTGTAACCTTGCTATTACCCGCACAAAAGGTGAAATCTTTCTGCTCCTGATGTTAATTTCATTAGTGAAGGGGCTGAGCTTTAGTGAATGTAAACTAATACTAAATCAAACAGAGGCATCTTGCTTAAAAGCTGCTATGATACTCAAAAGAATTAAAATCGCAAAAACTGAGAGAAAATAGCATGAGGAGCACAAGGAGCAAACTTGGGGTTCAGTCCTTGCTGCATGTGTCAAGAATTCTAAACTCGAAAGTCTGCATTTTCGGGGGGGGGGGGGGGGGGGGGGGGAATATAATAGAC
>NW_009648036.1:96674-107717 GCF_000708025.1 Charadrius vociferus | reverse complement strand
GTCAAAGATGTTCAAACCGGAAATTGTGGGTTGTGGGGGGGGGGGGAGGGTGGGGGTGGAATATAATAGACAATAGGGTGCCATGGGATAGAATAAGGCAGCCGGGCAGGGTGCCCATGACTCATGCCCAGAAGATCTTTCCTCAGGAGTGGGAGTCATAATAATCCACAACAAACTATTGTAACCTGCTGAATGTCACAAGTGTCTCTGAAGCCGCCTTAACTTCCCGCAGCAACGATTTTTCTAAATACGTGACATCACGTGTTATTTCGCTCCATGCCAAACACATTTAAAGGCACTACCTTGACGTCCCTTTGAGAGGTTCGTTTGAACCGTTCGTTTTTCTTTCTCTCGCCTCCGCCCCCCTCCCCAGGACTGGGTGACACTCTCTTCACTTCCAGGAGAAATGACAGCAACATTCTGCTGCTTGGAACAATGTTCTGGTTTATCTCCAGGAGACAACAGTAGGTGGTTTACTTTTTGGCATTTCGGTCTCTTTTTGTTACTTTTCTAGGCCATTTGCCAAAGGGGGAAAAAAAAAACACACACAAAAAAAGGAAAAAATACCATGCTTTGCATTTCTTCTTCCATTCAAGGCTCCTAGAAGATCTGACAAACATCCTTTAATTTTGAGCCAGGTTGCTGGCGGGTGGGCACAGCCGCTCCGGCCCCACCAAGCAAATACTTCCCAGCCTGCTCCCTGGGTCGCCGGGAGGTGGGACATGGGTGTTCAGCTGCAGGAGAGCAGCAGATGCGCCGCGACAGGGCAAAGGCAGAGGTGGCCTCAGGCTGAGCTGAGTTTCCACCTCCTCCAGCAAACCAGAGCTGTGGTGATCTCACCACACTTGACCGTGACGGTGGTGGTACCTCCGCAGCACCTTCTCTTTCAATAGAAATCCCGTCGGGAGTCACCAGGTTGGATGGCTGTTGCTCTCTCACCCAGCCCTGGGTGCCGTGGCTGGCCGTTCGGCGAGGAGGATGGCAAGGTGGACAGGCAGAGCCTGGGACGAGCGAAGCTCACCGTCAGCCCTGGGGCAGAACGGCCCACACACCTGCAGCAGTGTGGGAGCAGCACCCATGCCTGGAAACCCAGGATTTCCAGCTCTGTGGAGAGGAATTAAGTCTGTGTGTACGGCTAACGAAGATAACTCCTTTCCTCTTATCTTATTGGAAGGGGGAGCAAGGGAAAGGCCAAGAAATTAGCCAGATAGTGTTGCCAGGAGCTGTGCCCCGAGCACCCTGCGATGGCTGATAAAGCCATGTTGTGACCACGGAGCAGCAGAGACAACACTGTGATCCCAACCCCGCCTGTGAGCAGGAGGCAGAGGATGTTTAAGTTACTAAGCTGTAAACTCCAGTCTCCCCAGGTCACTCTGAAGACGTCACCCGCCTCCTCCTTATAGACAGGAGCTGGTGGCATGTGCTCTTGGGGCACACACACTTCCAGAAAGGATTTTGGACAGAAAAAAGACCAAACCCCTGAGAATTTCTTCCAAATAGCTGAATTCCCCCGAGAAGATCCTGGTATGGCAGCCACTGTGACAGCATGATCACACGGGACAGGGGCAGGACTGGGGCTTTGCCTCCAGCTCCCGCTTCCTAAGGGGCAGGAGGGATGGGGTTTGAAGCACTGACATATAGTGGGCAAACCAAATTTGGGAGCAACTCCTCCATTCGCCTCACCAGAGGGGACATCTGGGGTCCCCCTCCCATGGCTCTGCAGGTCCCCGAGGGCAGTGGGAGACTTCCCAGGGCAGGAGGCACTCAGCAGCACTGTGGCTGCGTAAGGGAGCAGGGGAGAGGGGCTGCCCCTCACCACTGGTGGTGGTGGGCATACACAGGGGTCCTCCAGCCAACTGGGTGTCTTCTGCCACGTCTTTCTGGGAAAAGCAGTGGGTACGGATGTTCATAGGCATCACTTTGCCAGATACTCCCTTGCCAGTGGACCAAGCGCTGCAGGGACACACCGGCACCCAGGCTGGCCATCTATTTTTATTGTAGAAGGAGTTACCATGGAAAAGGCGACCCAGGGCCGGCACATTGACTGGCACAAGTTCCTATGTGGGTACGTGAAGCTGAGTAATGGGGTTGCGCTGGAGCTACTGAGGTCCCCCGCAGGGGCTGGAGCCTCCTGGGGGGCTTCAGAGGAACTTCAAGAGAAGAGAGGAAATGCAAAGACGAGCAGGGATTTACAGGTACACCCTGGGATTTGTTCCAACTCTATAAACACCCATCAGAAATTTTTAAACCTGTTACGAGTCAACACATGATGACCCAGCAGCGTATTTTAAGGCTGCAGTTTCGCAGGTCCATCCTCTCCCCTCCATGGCAGCTCTCCAAGAGCCTGTTCAGTTTTGTGAGCGTGATGTCTTTTCACACTGATGTGTCATATGAGGAATGGAAGGACCCACGTCTGCCGGGGATGCCACTCTCTGGGGAGTGCTTCTTGAGGGGTTACCATCCTGTGGAGGGCTGAGCAGGGAGCTCACTGGGACTTACCAAGGTCAATCTGCTCAGCTTATTGAGGAGATGGATAAGAGGAAACTTCATAGCTGATGTGCCTTCACAGGGAGACACCTCTTCCATGACTTGGTCTTTGCACTGGTGGAGCAAAGTCCAACATGGGGAGGGGACGATAATTGTATTAAAAATGAAAATATTTGATAATGGGTCAAATAGTTAAAAAAGCACCCTTACATCATCCTGAAGAGAGAGTAATAGAGTTTCTGGCACTGGGAAACTTTAAGACCTTATAAAATAAGGTTGTATCTTGGCCAGAAAGCCCTGAACTGGAGCGAAGCTTCCTTGGTGGAGCCCTATGATCCACCTTACTGGGTGCTGGGAAGATGTCAGGAGCACCTTTCCACTTAAAAGCTGGTGAAGTGGACTCCTTGTTTTACTAAGAGCACTTAATATTGTTAGTGTAAAGGGAGCCTGGTAGCACTTCAATCAGTATCTAACCTAGTACAGTCGCACCCTGAGCCCGCTGCCCACCCTGGGCTGGTTGATATGGTCTCATGTTAAAAATGATAACACCGAGACAAGGAGGGACAGATTTCCTTGGGAGAAGCTGGGGCAGAGATGGGAGCCTGACTGTTTTCTCCCAATGACTGGATCGCTCCTTAGCAGTATAACCATGATTCCTCTAGAGGACAAAAATGCTGCGGTCTCGTTTATACTTTATATTATACAAGAGATTTTCAATGACAATCACTCTGGGCAATTTCTCAGTGACCTTCTTAAAGGGAGCTGGGAGGAAGATTTGACTTATAAGTGATGAATTTTAGACTTCCGGTGGAGGATTTGGAATAATGAAAAATATATGCTTATCCTATAATATTCTGGTTTATCCTAATACTTTGCTTTGCTGCTAATACGAATTAAGATCTTTTAAAAATAAACCTATGAGTTTGATTTTCCAAGCAGTCTTTTTTGGTTGAAAAAATCATTTTGTGGGTCAAAACTAGAGTGGAGGTACCATTCCTAGCTTCCTTACTGCATTCACATGGTCACCGTATGCTGGCCCCGTGTTTTATGGTCCTGATGTATTTCTTGGATAGGGCTTGCTCTGAAAAACAACCAATTTGACAATTTCCAAGCAGATGAAATTAAGTAACAGTAGTATGACTGTGCAGCTCTGGGGACGCATGGCTCTAATGAGGTATTTCCAATAAATGAAGAGTGTTGGGAAGGAGAAATAAGTTACCACCAGTTTGTTTGTCCCTTCATGCTCTGCAACCATCCCGCAGGGCTGTGCAAAACACCATTACCTTCACCCCCTGCATCACTCTCCCTTGGTGCCCAGCCAGTCTCTGCTGGTGGGGTGCTGTGGGGAGCGCTCTCGTGTCAAAAGCCAGAGCCAGGTTCCCACTCCCACTGCAAAAGATGTTCTTTAACCATCCCCCCCCCAAAAAAAAAAAAGATACTTAGTTTAGTGCATAAATGCAGTGACTCAATCAGTGAGGGCAGCCAACACATTAACCCCTATGTCAATGGGTTGAAAAACAAATCTGAGCACTTGGTGGCCCCCGTGACCGGGTCTCACATAAGTCATGAGCTTCGACACCCCCGTGTAGGTCCCACGCTGGGCGGTGGGGGGGGGAGCGTGGGGGTGGTGGGAAGGATGCTGCGGTCTGGTCACTGCCTGGGGATGCCCTTGTCCTGCACGCCCCAGCCCGCCGGTGGGGCTCCCGACTTATCCGCAGGATCTGCAGTAATCTGCGGGTATTTTAAGTCGTTTTGCTGTAACTACCGTTCAGTTTTCACTCGGATCATATTTGCACCCGCAGCCTAGAAAGTTTTTGTGGTAGACAGTAGGCAAACAAAATACATCCTTGCAAAATGCTTGTGGCCCTGCGGGCTGCAGTTGTGTGCCTTAGATAAGGGTGTTGAATCTTGGATCTCCACACACAGGTCTACTGACATTCAGTCCCACAAATTGTATATTTTAGATATGTTTTAAATGTGGAGATGATAAGTGAAAGCCCTCAAAACCCACCGTAAAATGTATTTCCAGATCTCTGCACCTTTAATGATCATTAAATAAAAGAGAAAGAATATCTTTTCCAGGTCTCTGAAAGTTTAGTGATCATTAAATAAAAAAGAAGGAATATCTTTTATAGACTTCCTTGGGATTTGCATCCCATTTTCCTTCACAAAGTAAACTATTAAAACTGTCCTGGCCTGTTACCCCTGTGTACCTAGGGTCCTTGGGGTTATTCAAGCTAGAATAGCAAAGTGGAGAGATAAATTAGGCTGTAAAATGGACTAAGCGTTTCTTTTGTGGCCACTGACATTTAAAAAATTCTTCAGATAAAGGCTACCCACAATAAATATTTGCAAGTTAATGAAAGCCTTGGAAACTTCAGTATGCAGATGGAACACGAGTAAACACCCAGCATTTCTTCACAGAAATCCAGAGCAGTGCATGGATAGTAGGAAACAGTAGTCATGAATATTTGTTGTGGAAATTGCCTCTTTATATAAGACATGTTTACTTAAAGGATGTTGAAAATCAGATTTGCAAAAGCAGATCGAACATTGGAATTGTAAATAACCATAATCAAGCGGAATTTCCTTAAATATACTTAGGTACACTCCTCACGTGGTGTTAATAGCGCACAGCAGCACAGTGGATCAGAAACAGAAAAAAAGTATATACTTACGCCTCTGTTGCACCCAAAATCATACATTAAAGGAAAGACCATCCAAATTAGGAATATATAAAAGCAAGACCCATAATGATTCCTGTGTATTCATCTTCAGAAATTTAATACATAATAAACATTCAGAATAATTTTAAGCTCAAAGTTCCTCCCAGTACCTTCTTTTCTAAGCCTGAGCATAACTTATTTGCTGTAGGACATTTAAATCTTTAAAGAAATTTCATAAAAATAAAATATATGAGGTACCAAAGCATAAAAACTTTCTACCCTTTGAAAGCATTCACCCTTAAATTCTGTTATTAAGCCAGACAATAGAAAGTTGTTAATACTTTTTCCCTGATTTGAAGTTTTTTAAAAATCTTATATTCTTTTTAGTGGTGACAAAATCAATAATAAATTTAATGGTTTAGGCTCACCTATTTGATAGCGTCCACAGAGTTTGTAAAGAAATGCTTTTCTGAAAATGAAAAGCCTTTTAATGTTCTCTTTTATATTCATACCTCATTAACGTTAATAAGCAATAAAGAAATACAAGTTTAAACCCATTTGAATGAAATGCAATACGAGAGAGGGGAAAATGTGTACAGTTAAATACTCTATTTTCAGATGAAATCATGAGATGTCAGTTTACAGAAGATGCATAATGTGCCAGCCCACTGGAAAACGGAGCAGCCAAACAGCTGCTATTGTTCCTACCCTAGGAAAATTAAAATCTCGTAATAACATAGGCATGGAAGTTGCCTATAATTTCACATTTAGGCCTTTGTTTAGAAATGACTTGGGCTCTACTTAAGAGCAAAGTTCATGTAACTGGCAAGGCAAGACTGCATTATTATCTGACTGTAACAAGTCCTGTGCACAAAAAAGGGATTCATCCCAAAGGGTTATTTGGCGTGGCCAAGACAGCTCTGGAGCGCCAGGCCTCTCTGGTAAGTCCCTGCATAAATAGAAGAAAACAAGGAGGCTTCATGAACGGAAGACTTTGTTTTGGAAGAAGAGGCGAGATCGATTAGCTACTAATTACTTCTGATTTTCCTGTCCAGCAGGAGCAGGGCAGATGCTTCAACTTTGCTGAAGCCAATCTTTACTGATACTTCAACTTCACTGGTAGCCCCATGGGTTCACCTCACTTTAGTGTGGTCAGACCCATTCTCCCCATTTATTTCCCTGATTGGGATTATGAAGAGACTCCATACACTTTGGGATGACTGAGGAAGGGCTTTTGAGCCTGCAGTTGAATTGCAGCTGTGGTGTTGATGGCCCATCTGTTGAGGTGGGCAGAAGAGCTCCACCTCAACAATTTGTACTTTTTCTAGTCTATGTTTGGGACAAAAACGGATGGGATGGGATGGGATGGGATGGGATGGGATGGGATGGGATGGGATGGCACCAGATACTGGCACTGAGTAGCTTAATCTGGTTGTGTCCTGAAGTTTCAGTGCAAGTTATTTGCTGAATATGTTGCATTCCCCATCTCCAGAAGACCAGCTGCTGTGCAGTAAAACTCATCCCTCATGTCTCAGGACAACAAGAACATGCCTGAGCTACAGTGCCTGCTGGGCCCAGGGGTACCACCACTGCCAGTAACACAGCAATGCTTCTTCAATGGTGAAGCGTTCATGGGCAATTCATCCCTTGTATCAGCTGCAAACGTTTTTTCTTCTGCACATCCATCACATCATTCTCCTCTAGCCATTGGCATGTCTTTCTTTAGCAAAACCTTTCAAGCATCAAAAAGAGCAGATTTGCTTTCTGTGTCTGTCTGATGGTCGTGGGGAAATGCATATAGAGAAAGCACTGCATGATTCCATGGATGAGTAGAAAATAAACACACTTGGTGGAAAGATCTTGCTTTGGAAAGTCCATCTTACAGTCTTTATTAGCATAAGAATGTTAAAAGTGCTTCAACTTGCTGTCCTGTTTTCAGATGTTACATGCTATACCACAATGAATAACTGGTACTTGCAACCTGGTCCTCCACAGATGTCTTATTTGCAGCTGATTATGTAGAAAGTCTAGACAGTTCTCTAAATTTTTGTCATAGAAAGTTGTTAAAAGCTGGGGACAAGATGTGCATCAGGACTCTTCACGTGGTGACAGTGACAAGGGAGTTTTTCTACGTTCTTCCATGAAAGCCTTTACCCAGACCCAAGGAGCTCAGACGAAGTTCCTCATTGCTCAGTGTTATTTAATAATTCCTCAGCCTACCCTGACCCTTGCAAAATTATCTGCTGTGGCCACATTAATAAAGCAGTTACTTGCCCGTTAATGTGCTTTTCAATTCTGCTTTTGGGGTGCAAGCTCTCTCCCTGAATGAAGTGAGCAGCTTCACCGCCTGAATAATCACTTCCACAAATTATTATGGACTGCCGCCACGTCCATCTGTGCTGTGATTTCCCCCCACCACCCATGCTTGGAAGGGGCCTGTACCTCCTAAGTAATTATTTACATTCCACCTATTGCATTCTCCATTGCAGACAACAGTCTTTTCTCATTTCTCGTCTCGATTTACTCCCTGTTGTTTTCTGTGTTAAAAAAATACTGCACGAGGGCTGAAAGCCCGTTGGAACCTCTGTCCTGCAGCATTAGGTGCTTTCTGCCTGTAACGGGATAGTTGTAACTTATATGAAGAATCTTGGATCAGAGGAGTGTGAAAATAGAGATTATTATGATTTTTACAAGCTTTTATTTTGATACAGGGGGGTTGGTCTTAGTCACTTTTCTTAAATAAGCTTTTTTATTGTTATTAATAATAATATCTTAACTTTGCTGCCAATGGGAGAAGGATGGATGAGAAATAGTGGCCAAAGACATTGCATAAACCCCTCATCTTCAGAAACCAGGCACCATACTTACCCAGAGCAGTGAGGGAATATGAAGCCAATGCAAAAACCCACCTGGGGACTGGCCCGTGCCTGTGTGTGGCTGGTGGCCCGCTAAGGGCTGGTGGGGACAGCCTGGTGAGGCCAGTGGGAGGCTCCCTCCTTGCCTGGCCATGCTGGAGGCTGCGGGGATGCAGTGGTAGGGGATGAGCAGGGAGCACTGGTGCTCCTGATGGTCACAAAATCTTTCAAACCAGGTGAGGTTTGGGGTGAGTTATGGGTAAATTGTGCTCGTATGAGTGAGATCACACTAGAGCTGGGACCGGGAAGAAATTTTCCTTTAGGCAAAGACTGTCAGGGACTGGAAGCTGCTTTTTCTTCCTTCCCTCTGATGCACGGGGGTTGGCCACAGCTTCAGCTCCCTGCAAACATACTCAGCAAATGTCTCCCTACTGTTGTAGGGACATGCAAAATTGTGGGGTCTGTGGTTTTCACAGTACCCTGGGTCCCCTTGTTTTGCTGAGGGGCACCATTAGGACTGCTCTTCTATGCAAAGATGAGCCTGAAATATGCAGGACAGTTTTGGGAACCACTTTTTGACCTAGATGGGGTAGGGGCCAGGAAGGCAGGTCTCTTGCCTGGACTAAATGTCTGTTACTCTATTGCTGGTGGGTGAGGAAATGGGGTTTGAGCTCCCAAACGGTCCCTCTGAGTCCTCTGTCCCTGCACATTAGTGATCTGGGGTGTCTGCTGGGTTCCTCCATTGACAGAGCCTGGGTGAGGTGGCGGGCTGTGACCGTGGGACTTCCCCGTCTCGCTCTATGAAGAAGAGGTTAGAGATCTTGTGGGAGAGTAAGAACCAAAGGAGAAAGGTGAGAGAGAGAGAGAGGCATAAGATAAAGAAATGGAGGAAGGAGGTGACTAAGGGGAGGCACAAGGCCTCCAAGTGGAAACGTTAGCTTTTTCGCTTTCTTTTACTGAATGTCCCCTCGTTGGTAAGTGGCACACAGAGCTGCAGAGGAAAGGGGTGGGCTGGCTGCAGTAACAGTCCTGACTGCTCTGGATACTAAGCAGCTGGAAACAAAGAAAATTGCCTAAAATTCATCACCCTGATTTCACTACTAAATTCATCACCCTATCCAAATCCCAGTGACTTCAGGGAGCACTAGCTGTAGCCCCCAAATCTGTTGGCAGATTAGCTACCCCCCAACTCCCGAGCTTATTTAGGGAATTATCTCTTTGAGAAAAAAAAAAAGAAAACACATTACTGGCAACCAGCATGGACGCACCTCAGCAGAGGCAGTCGGCATCCCCTCCTCCCACGGCAGTGGGACCCCATCACCTCCTTCCCCTTCCACCTTCTGTTTTATAAAATAAGGAAGTTGGCTATGTCTGGCAGCCCCCCCAAAATCACTGGCTGACTTTTCACAAATGCTGGGCAAAGGGGGCACGAGCTGAGGCACGTTTGCTCAGCCGCAGCCCCTCTGGCATGGCCTGGCCTCGCTGGCAAGCTCTGGGCGGAGGGAAGCAGGAGTGCATGAGGGAGAACACATCCCGTTGGCGGTGGTTTCCCCAGAAAGCCCACACAGCTTTTGCCTGCGCTAGATTTTCGCATAAGGAAATTATAGTATTAGTCCGTAACTTTTACAAGCATTGAAATTTACGGAGGAAGCACAGATGTTAAAAAAAAACACACCAAAACAAACAAATACCCAAAGCTGAAAAATAAATAACCCAGCTAAAAGGGAAGCCTCAGAGCCAGACTGACTCCTTGACGGCTGCTGCAGAGCTCAGTCTCCACGGCAGTGGCCCGGGACACCCGGCAGCTGGAGCAGCGGTGGGAGCTGCCCCATCCCCTACGCCATGCACTGCCAGTCTCTTTCATCCTTACAGCAGGATCATGTCGCAGTGCGTTTCTCCATCCAAGCCAACGAGGGATGGGGCCTTGCTCCATCCCCAGTGAGGCGCAACCCAGTGAGATGGGAAACTGCAGCAAAGTTTTGCTGGTGGCGGTGAACTCGGGCTTGGTGCAGAGCCAGCGGAAAAGGCAGGTTGGGCAGATGGCTAGGATGTCCCCTGGGCCACTGTGCGCGGGCTCTCCATCAGCTGGGTGGGAGGTGGGCCAGTGAAGCAGCCTGCACGGACGTAGGGCAGCTGCGTGCTGCCATCCATGTGGCTCGCGCCTCCGTGGAGGGAACCTTTCCCTCTGGCACTGAAACCAATCCAGGAGGGAGCCCCTGGACCGTGCCAGTTTTGCACTTCAAAAATGCTGGCAGGTAGGCTCTCCTTTCTGATTACATCATGTCACTACCGCTCACCCTGGCTGTCTCTGGGCATTGGTCGGCATCCACCAGCAGCGTGGTGGATGCTTTAAAACCTGGTAGGTTTGCTTCTCTCTCCTGATGCTGTGGTCCCTCTGTCAGTCCTGCTTTGTTAAAAATGTATGTTTTTATGAATTATTCTACTTGCCAGTGTTTTGTGTTCAGCTGCTCATTCCCCTCGTGGCCCCTGCCGGGTTTGCTCCTCTTCCTGGAATGAGGGGCCTGGGCACACACGCTCTTGGGGGGCTGAACCCCCCTCCCGGGGACCTGCTCTCCCTGGGGACTCCCACACTGGCCTCCCTGAGCTGCAGGACCCACCTCCGTGTGTGTGTGTGTCTGTGTGCATCATTTTGAAGATGGTGGTGGAGAAGGTTTAAGTAAAAACCTCACTTTTCTTGAGCAGTGGGTGCAGGTACAGCAGAGGCAGGGCTGGGGCAGGGGCAGGGGCAGAGGGGCAGGGGCTGGGGCTTACAGGGAGGGGTGAAAGGACAGGGGCTGGGGCAAGTGCACAGGGGCTGGGACAGAGGGACAACGACAGACGGACAGGGCAAAAGGACAGGGGCTGATGCAGAGGGACAGATAGGGCAGAAGGATGGATAGAGGGATAGAAGCAGAGAGACAAGGGTTGGGACCGGGACACCGGGACACGGAAGCAAAGAGGGAGCAGGGGCAGGGACTCAGGTGTCGGGGTGGGGACCAGGGGCAGGGACAGGGGAAGTGGCAGGGGCTGGGACT
>NW_009648036.1:94108-95484 GCF_000708025.1 Charadrius vociferus | reverse complement strand
CCTCGGGCCGGGGCGGCCGCCCTGTTGCTCCCCGCGGAGGGGACGCGGGAGCCACGGGCGAGAGCGGTGGGTCGGCCACTCACAGGTGGCTTCGGAGATGGAAGGTCGTGTCCAGAAATAATAAACCAGCTGCTTTTTGCAAACGCACAGGCTGAGGAGAATTAAACAGAGCGGGCAAAGTTGGTCACGCAAGTAGGGTCGTGACTTTCCTGATGTACTGGGTGAGGGGCAGATCCCAGCGCTGGCCGTGGCCTCGCAGGCTGGTACGCTGCTGCCTGCCGGGGAAAGCTGCTTTCGGCTGCAGAGTGCCCCTGTAAACCCCAACTGTGTTGTTCGACAGCCTTATCGCCGTTTCTCTCTATAGAAAACTTTCACCTGTGAAACATTTTTTAATTCATAACCATGGAAGACGGCTTAAAGGTATATTCACTCATCCTTCTCTCTTTGTGTCGGCGTGAGGCTTTGCAATGCTGCAGAATAACAGCTAATTCTGCGGTAAGCGTTAAAAAGTCAGGACAATTAAAAAGAAATATTTATTTAAAACACCTTGCTCAGAAGCAGATACTGTGTAATGGTCCCTGGCTAAAGATGGAGTTAAACTTCTGACTTTGATATAGTCCAGCTCAGAATTTAAGTTTTAGGTAAACCACAGAATCGTTGAGTCACGTGTATAATATAATTTAATTTTTAATTGTGAAGACAGAAGAAACAAATACATCAAATATTCATTTTCACAAGATCTAAGGGCTCCGGAAGTTTTTGTCTTTAACAGTATAGTTTTACCAAATTCAGATGAAAGTTTTCTTTTTGAAATATTGGTGTCCTTTTTAACAAACCACATATGTAAATTATATGACTTCACCTGGTTTGGTTTTTCCTTTGAGCCCCGTATCTTCCGGCCTCAGATCCGTTAGATTGCATTCAACCTGGTGAACCACAAATGTGCAGAGGGGAAAAAAGAAGCTGGAATTTCCATCTTGCCCAATTTTAAATGCTGGATTTTTCAAAAATAGGGTGCAGACACGTGAATAACAGAATCGCCCCCTTCCCTCGCTGCTGCTGTTTTCGAGCCTCCAGCCGGTGTTTAAGCCCCGTTGCCGGTGCGGGGAGGGTGTGTGGCGGATGGGGGAGCGCTGCTGGCAGGGGTCCCCGGCTGTCTCGTCCCCCCAGGGTGAAGGCCAGGGGTGGCTGTGCTTCTCCGGGGATGCTCTTGTCCCTCTCGCCCTTTTAAAAGGGTTTTTGAATTTTCAAATATCAGCTTGCAGAGAAACGCCCCAGCTGCGCTCCAGACCTTTCAGGTGGGCAAGAGTGGATTTCCCGTCGCTGTTTTCATCCGACCGAGCAAAACGCGGCGGCTCTGAATATACCTCTATGCC
>NW_009648036.1:61781-94038 GCF_000708025.1 Charadrius vociferus | reverse complement strand
GGTCCGGTGCTGGCGGGGTCATCTTCCCCGGTGGCTTCCTTAGTCCCGCTGCCCGTCCGAAATTCGCAGGGTGGCTGCGCTTTCCCGTCTGGAGCAGTCGGTGTGGGCGCTGCGCCGCCCTCGGGGTCGCCACTGCCAACATCTGCCCCGGGGGCTGCAACCAAAACATGTCAGGGTGTCTTTTAGAGCCACCGTAGAGAATAAACAAATTGGACGCGTTCAAAGGATCACGCTCATTCTTAGGAACACAGAAAAAAAGTCCACAGACTGAACTTGAAAAGTAATTTGTTTGCACAGCGCAAGATGTAGGTACGCCCCGGTGTGAGCCAGCCTCCTGTCTCATTTCTAACTTGCAGTGGTAATTTTTTTTTTCCCAGTTTTGTGCACTGATGAAATACTCAACCTGTGCCAAACCAAGGCAAGAAGCACCGCCTCTTTGTTATGCACAGCGCAGCAGACGCATCTTTGAGCTAAGCACACTTACTCAGTTTTTCTGAAATATCTCATTTGAATATTTTTAAATATAACAATTATCAATGTTAAATATAGCACAAGAAAAAAACCAAAGTATACAATCTGAAGAAATAATTTGAAGCAATCTGGGCTTTTATGTAGTGCAGTTTAATGTTACTGGAAAATGCCAGTCTGTACTGGTTGGGCTTTTATCATTTAAAAATCAAACTTTAAAGGCAGTCTTGTGGGGACACAGAGGTGGAGTTTTGAGATGCAGTACAGAAGCACAAGACAAAGGGAGATTTGCATATGTCCAATGCAAATTCCCCTGCTCAGAGATAATATTAAAATACACTGCTCTGACTCTTTGCAAGTTCCAGTGAGGCCCCGCTTTACACTTCCTGCCCCTTCGTTCAACAGGGACAGGTGACAACAGCATCCAAGAGCATTGAGTTCAAAGAGGAGTGAATTGGATGAAACCACACGCCAAGGGCTGGATGAGAAAAAATTCTCATTAAAAAAAAATCAGCCAACAACTTTATGTTAATTTGCTTAGATACTCTGCAGCCAGTGGAGCTGTGACACCCGCTCTTGTCCATTTGCACAACTGTCCCTTGTGCTGCCCTGCACCCCCGGAGAGGAACAGTGTCTGGGGCAGAAGCCGCTTGCCTGGGAACCAGGCGAGCACAGGAGCTTCTGCAAGTGGCTTCGCTGACACACTGAATCCGGCACTTCATTTCCCTGTGCTTCTGAATTTCATAAGTAAACGAAGGCAATAATATTCCCCACTTTGCATGGTTAAATTAGATACTTTGGGATTTAGCACTTCTCCCCTAACCCTTAAAAATACTCCAGATTTGGCCCTATTCCTGCAATCAGTAAATATTTAAAAAAACATTCACTGATTGAATAGGACCAGACCTACGCTGCATATAAATATGCTCTTTTATATACAGCACTGACTTGATAAATGAGTAAACAATTTTATTACCTTTGGCAGACTTTTATTCCTTGAATTAGCTTATTTCAAATCTAATTAAGTCCTTGAACTGGCAAAGCACTTAAGCGCTTTCTCAAATGCAAACTGACAAAGTGTGTACCGGTTTAATGTAGGCACCTGCTCAGCTTTCTTCCAGCCAAGTGGTGGTCGTGTGTTTGGAGAGCTGCATCAGGGCCCGCTTGGCTTGCTCGGAGCTGTGCTGTCAGATAGTAGTGATCCTGGTTTGTTTTTCTCCTGGGCTTTCCACTGTAGTCTGCAGAGCAGAATGTAAGTTCTTCAGGAAAAAAAACAAAACAAAACAAAACAAAAAAACAACCCAAGAACAGTATTTATTGAAATTTTTTATATAAGTTCCTCTGGGTTGATTTCCAGTCTGCGGTCAATTTTGATTATCCACGTCAACTCGCCTTCAGTGCTGAGAGCATGTACCATCATTTATGGGCAGATTAAGTACATCAGAAATGAATGAAGAAAAAAGGATAAACTTGACTGAACGTTGAGTCTTTGCTGCCCTTAATTGCAGAAACCTAAAAATAAACAGTCAGATTTGTAGCATTTAAAAAATACAAATGGTTTACCTTTACATCGTATTTTTTCTTATCCCTTAAAATTTTTTCTTGCTGTCACTGCGAACAGTGCCTTTTTCCCAAGGTTTCAAATTTAGATCTTTTAGGAACAACTTTGAACTGTTTTCCCATGATTGACATTAAAACTCATAATTCTGCCCTTAAAATAGTTTTCTTTAATGAGACTTGAGTTTCTATTTCACTCTCCATTGTTTCTTTTTTTTTTATTTCCAGAACGGATTAACCTTCAGTCTCCAAATGTTATCAGTTTCCATCAATGACTGTTACTATTCTTAGATATACAGTATATTGTCTGGAACTGTTGCTTTGATAGGTTGTAAAAAAAAAGGTTTCAACTATTTTAAGTGGTAGTTGTGCACTCTTTCAGCACTGATGAAAAGTTGTTTAAAGTTAGGCCAATTCCACCTTTCTTATTAACCGCTGTATTTAAGAAATACAGTTTGTGGCTTAGTATCTGTTTTCATTAGGGTTGCTTACATTTCTGATACCTGCTTGGTCTGGTGGGTATTTTCATTGTAAATTCTTATTGTTCAGATTACTAAAAAATAAAAAGGTGTTGGAGTTCAAAGCGAGGGGGGGAAGAGAGAAAGTAACTGGAGAGTAAGTAGTGATGCTGCTTGAGGTGTAAACGGGATTATGACCTAGTTGCAGAAACTCAGTTATGGATACTTTCTCTACCAGTTATGCCAAAGCGTAGAAAGCTTTTTGTGATCTGGTAGAAGTAAAGAGTGCGCAGGAGGTGATGGTGCATTGGTAACAGAAGAGCAGATTTCAGTCCATGTTTTCCAGCATCAGCCTGAGAAACAGGTCAGCTTCTTCAGTCTTTCGCAGGATATTCCCTCAAAACCTTTCTCTCATCTCCTTACACCCTCCTCTGATCTTTGGAAGAAGGGAGACTTCCCTCATGTTTTTCTTTTAGATTAAAGAGGTGTGTAGAAATTTTTGTTCCTGGGAATCCACTTAGCTCCAGGAATTAGTCTGCAAATCTTGAGGGACACTTAAATTAAACACACGAGGCTGGCAATCGGGAGCAGTGGAGAGGGAGTTACTGAGAAGAGGGAAACCCCTTGGTCTTCAAGCCTCGTCTTTCCTCTGAGGTCCTTAGCAATATCCTGCAGCTGCATAAGGGTTTTGTGGCACATAACAATTTCACCTGGGGTCAGCATTTACTAAAAATGCCCTCACCCACCAAAGCCCCCAGAGAGCACCCTGGCTGTGTCTGTTGTTTTTAGGATTTTCTCGCATAAACTGAACTTTGCAAAAGCAAGGCTCATTTCTGAATACTGTGGCCTGTTTAGACGGTCTGTAGTTTGAGTTTGTCAAATCTGAGCCATACTCTAGTATGTTTTTGGGTGAACGTGGGTTTATAAGTCTTGATGTTGGCTAATGGATTGTCTATATTTCTGAAGCTCTTTTCTGGTCCCAGAGTTCATGCAGTCAGTCTTTGCAAATTTTTAAAAGTAGTGCTTTTAAAATCTCTTGACCAGAAACTGATGAAGGATGCCAACCTTAAAAGAAAAAGGTAGGCAAGGTCACAGCTGGCAGCCTCTTACAAACCATGTTTCACTAGGGAAGATGTTAAATTTTAATGGCTTCGGCTGTCATCGCTCTAATTCGCGGGCCAGATCAGCAGTCAGCAGATGGCTCAGCCATAGATGTGGTCAGGCATGGGATTGATGAAAGGAGGTAGAAGGTCTACAAAGGCCTAAATGAGCCTTTCTTGCAAATTTGCAGAAGAGATGTAATCTCTGGTTAAATCCTTTCTCCCCCCCATCAGGGGGCTGCTTCCCCCCCGCAAAGGAGACTTGATTGCCCCAAATAACAGAAATCAAAGTCACCACGGCGTGCCGGCGTGACCCACATTTGTCAGGTGACATCTGACTGTAGGACAGAAATGGCATTGTTGGTGTTACTGGTCGGCGTAGGGCAGACTGTGCTGGGCATGTCTGTATACATTAAAAACGTGGTCTCTGCCTCAGTGAGTCCGCCGTCCGAGGCCAGAGCGTGGTGTGGGGGGAGGCGTGTGGCCACGGACCTTTCCCACAGCGTGTCACCCAGCGTTGAAGTCCAGGAAGAAAAGAAGCCAATAAATGGTGAAAGGGTGCAAAAATACTGTTTCAGTGGGGATACCGTGCACATTTTCTGCTTTCTGCGTTTAAAGGAGATATTTTTTAATATGTATAATTTATCTGCGGAATTCATTGCTAAAATCTGTCCATACTAACAGCTTTTAGGCAGAAACAAAAAAAATATTCTTGTGAATAATTAATAGTTGTTATTAGATATCAATAAATATATATAAAACAAGGTATAAACCTTGTGCTTCAAGACCTAAGGTGACCAATAAACGGTTTATAAGTAGGTTACTGTGCCATGGTGGTATGTAGTACGTTTCTCTAATGTTTCCCGCATTGATTATTCCACCAAACCTGTGTTGGTTCATTAGGTAGAACAGGGCGAGACTGTCAGACCGGCGGCATTTCTCATTTTCATTATTGTTCCCTTGGTCTGGATTTTTGAAGGCCACTGCTTTTGAAATACTGTAGCACTTTGTTGTAGTACAGTACCGCACTATTTGCATATTGACGGGCTGTAGCATGATTTTCAGTCTGATAATAGCCGTGGTGATACAACCGAGATGGATTCAGATGCAATCTTTATTTGCTTTGTGTGTCTCATGCCCTACAGCTGTGGTTTAGATTTGTCATGAGTGTTTGCTGCATGGAGAGGGAAGGAAACGGCACTGTCTTACCTCTGAGAATAAGCAACCTTTCATACTAGCCCTTGTTATGAGAATTTCAATAGTCTCTGATGAAAGGTTCAGTCTTTTTAACATGCTTCCTTTCTTTGTGTTAACATTTCCTGCCTTTTCATGGGCCCTGAAAGGTGCACAGAGTGCAAATGTGTGTCTGGAATATTTGTGTAATTCCCACTTTTTTGTTTCTCCCAGTTGTGACTAGCCTCTGGGATGAACATAGGACAAACTCTGGCAGTGCAACTTTTAACATCTGCGAAAGCCCAAGAACAGACTGCTTGTGGGAAAGACCTTCCCAGTTTGTCAGACGATGCCTTCTTGTTAGGCGGGCGGTCTTCGTCCGCTCTCCCTCCCCTCAGGTCACTCCTGGAAAATGAGAGTCGTGTTAGCGTGTTGTGCACTTCTCGTGGCGCAGGCTGGGCTGTGCCGACGGACAGTGGCATCACAGAGGCAGAGATCCCCCCGGTCCATGCCCATGGGACCTTCTGCTGGGTCCCTCCCTGTGCGCTGATGCCTCCCACGGGTGACGCGCTTTTTACTCTTTTCCTTAAGGGAAGAGCAGGGTCATGGAGGCAGGTTTTATTTAAAGACTTTGTATTGTTTTAATTTATCTCTCACTAAGCGTTTGCCTTAAATAAGGCAATGTCAGAGAGGTGTATGTCCTGCTCGTAGAGAGAGAACCAGGGTTTGTGACGGGCATTAGGGTTTGTGCCTGTTTATTCCACAGTCCAGGACCAGCCATTACTCTGTCCTTCTGCAGCCAGAGACGTTCTGGCTGGGGCTGGAGATGGCACTCAACAGCCGGGCTTGGGGCCACGGGCTCCCTGCCATCGTCTCTGGCAACTGTCTGGAGCAGCTGATGCCTTCTGCCCACCACAGCGTTTCCTGGGCAGCTGGGTTCAGCTGAGCTTCAGGCAGAGGTGCCTGTTGGCTCATTCTTTGTCTCACTGGCCACAGCATCACCTGTGTCACTCCAGACTCCCTTTGGTGTAGTTGGTGGTTATTCACGCTGCTTCCAGCACAGCTTTATGTTTAGGGAGACTGGTTGGTGTATGTGTTTTTTGCATGAAGGTAGTGGTCTCCACAAGGCTCCCAGAACCCTCTGCTCCTCTCCCTCTGCCCTGGTGGGATCCTTGGTCTTCCTGGGGAATCAGGACATACCTGACTGCTACCCTGTAGTGTTTCCTCGCCAGCTCTTGTAGGAAATGCCTATTCTGTGAACATTCTGGTCTAGAAACCATGAGGTGTCTGGAGGGACTGGACAGGAGTGGGGATACTTGACACGAGTGGTCTGTGAAAGTTGCAGGGGAGCACGTGAAGAGTTCAGACACCTTCGCAAAGGCTTTTATTGCACAGCAGAGGCTGTTTTTCACAGTCTTTGTAAGGTCCTTCTTGCCATATTTCTTCATCCTGGGAACAAAACAGAGGAGGTTGTCCCCTGCTCCTCTCTAGGCACTTTGATATTAATAGCGGTTGTGAGAGTTTCAGAAGTGTCTCCTTGGGGGGTGAAATCAATGGCTCTTTTCCAGCCTGTGTCTGTTGAAGTTCAACCTGCAAGAGCCCTGAGTGACAGCAGGAGACAAATCCATCTCCCTACAGGTGCAAGCTTTATCCTACACTACCCTAAGTTTTTTAAAAAAACCCTTCTTTCAGACTTCTACATTGACCTTCTTCCTAAAATTGTGTGTGCTGCAGGTTTTTCTCTGAGCTGTGGAAGTGCTTCAGTGCCACGTCCAAGTGCTGCCCCAGTTTCCCACGTCCTGGGGTGACAAACACCATGGGGTGTATCCAGCCCCGCAGCAGCACTGGTGCTCCCCACAGATCCTCTCTGGAGGGATGCCTTGCCCCACTCCCCAAGAGGGAGGTGGTGTGCCAACCTGGGGGACAGTCTGTCCCCACCTCCCCAGCTGAGGGGCTGGGTGCCAGCAGGGGAAGACATCAGATGGATGGTGGCCCTGCATGCCTCCAGCCCTTCCCCTCCTCCCCTTCTCCTATCTGCCTACTCAGAGGAGGGAGCAGTTTCAGGGGAAAGTTCAGAGTATTTGATTGAGATGCCCAGAGTAAAATTTGATTTAGGTTCGGTGGATGAGAAGTTGTATTAATAAGCCCAGCTTTCTGGGTGTAGGGGTTGGAAATATTTGTGAAGCCATGTGTGAAACTACTGCTGTGTCTCTTCCTGAGGCAGAAGCCTTAGGGCATGCAGACGTGCGGTTTGGTCGCTGGTTTCTCTCTTTGGTTTTGCAAGATACAGCGTAGGGGGAACTGGCAGTGCCCTTTCTCTTCTTCAGCAGGGTGAGCAGTTTTACCATCAGAGATGGGGCTGAAGATCTGCGTGTGTTTCCCTGAATGGCGTCTACTCACACATACACACGATTGTAGCCGCTCCTTTCCCACAGGAGGCAGGGCTGCACACATCAGGCTGAGGGGATTGAGTTATAAACCAGACCGAGACAAAAGGCTAAGAGCTCTTACACCATGCTTAGCAAAATTATGATTTCCTCAGATTAGCCAGAATTATTTATTCCTCCCCGTGTCTGCTTGAAGGATAGTTTTGTAAATAAATGGGTATGACCTGACAGAGCTGAAAGACAAGAGGAGGGTCTGCCTGCCAACCTAAGCTCTGGCTGTGGCTGTGTTTTCTACTGGCTGGCTCATCGTTCCTGGCTGCCATGGGTGGTCAGAGACTAGCACCCCATCCTTTGTCCCCCTCCAGTGCCTCGCCATCATGTGGCTGTACACAGAGCAGTCCAGTGGGTGAAAAACACACAGCGTAAGGGGCCTCTTTCCATACCCCCCAATGTAATTTTTGAAAGTGCAGTTAGATGATCAAAAGTTGGCAAAGGACCAAAACCCCGGGTTGTACAGGGAAATCTATCAAGCAAACTCCTTTCATGCACAGGCGTGCACCTGAGAGCAAGTATGGTTTTCCCCTCCTCATCCTGCCACTTCGCATCCACAGGCGGTTCCTGCCCTGCCCCAGCTTGGGTTTGAAGGGGTTTGTGCGTTGGTTGTCCATGGGTAGTGTATATAGGATGCTCCCTGGGAACGTATGGGGAAACTGTGAAAGTGGATGGTCTGTCCATGTGCTGTGCACATCATAGCGGAGAGGAGGGAAGGAAAAGGGAAAAGAGAGAGCACGCAACACTTGCTGGCCAGAAGACTTAGAGAAATCTGGGAATGTTCTTCTCTCTGTGGCTGACAGGTATTTTGTGGTCACAACATTCAACATGTCTGGCAGAATATTCATAAATGCGTTAGCAAGGACACAGAAAATCTGCTTCCCTGTGTAGGCTGACCGTGCTGTTGCAGAGGAATACTTCATGGCAGAACTGGGTCTGCCCGTGCGGATCCTTTACGGGGAAGCTCTTCCCATGCTAGAAATGAAAGCCATGAGTAGGTGATCGGCCTTTTTAACATCTGAAAACAGCAGCATGACCCTCTGTGGCCTCTCCTCGTGTCAGGCCCTGGGATGTGAGAAGTCATCCATCACGTCACAGGGCTTGGCAAGGTCTCTGCCGTTTGCCTTCTACTTTTCCCACTGCTCCCCAGGACAATACAATAGATAGGAAAGAACAAGAAATATAGATAATATTTATCTTTCTGGCTGAACAAGCTGTAGTTTCCAGGCCACAATAACCTTCCAGTGTTCCTATCTCACAGGGGAAATGCGCTGCTAGAAAAAAACAACCCTTCTTCCAGAATTAGACCCATTCATCTGGACACGGGATGAAATGATTATCGATACCAAGAACTGCAGAGAGAAACAAAACAGCACAACTGGCCAGGCAAAGATCCTGGTTTAACAAAGAGCAGTTTGTGGGAATGCCAGGTATCAAAGAGTCAGTATTATAAAGTGCTGTAAAAAAAAATCCTAGTATGTTTGAAAAAAAGACCTCTGGCTAAACTCCAGCATTAAACATTTTTGTAGAGCAATTCTTCTGACTCCGGCCCGAAAAGACCGTAGCCTTCAGAACCTCATTCTGGTTAGTATGAAGATCAACAACCTCTGGCAAATATTTTTGTGCTTTCCAATTATTATAGTTGATTTGGTGATGACTGATACCCTGTCAGATAGGCTTTCAAGTCGATTGTATTATTGTGTGAGACACTAGACTTTAGAACTGATTCAGCTGGACTTGCCATGTTTAAATTGAATTCATTTAAAATCTGGTTTTGCAACTATAAAAACTGATAATGCATTTGAGTAAAATTTGGTAAATATTTTAATGGAAAGTGGGGGGAAGCAAAGCATTTGAAATATATTATTGATATTTTCAAAACATAGTTTGGATTTTTGTTTTGGAAAAGTATCATAATTGTGAAACTGACTGTGAAAAAGAAAAAAAAAAAAAGAAGTTAGCTGCATAATCAGAAAATGAAATGAGACTTTTCTGCTTGAACAAAATTCTTTATCTAATTTTTTGGGGTTCATTGAAGATTTTCATATTGACCTAACTGATATTTTAATTTATTTTTTGTGCTAAGCCCCTCAGTACTTCTCCTTTTATGTTAACCCAAGCTGATCTCTTTTTCTTTCTTTTTCTTTTCATTTTGGTCACTGAACCAAAAATCGAACAGTTCTACTTCTGACAAGTTGACCATTTAATTTCCGGCCACTGAACAGATCTGATTCAGACAAGTAACCAGCACCACTCTCCTCGCGTTTGTTCCCAAAATAAATTACAGAATAATCATCCGCTCTTTAAGGCACCCAAGTGCAGTCACTAGCAATACTTACATTTCCAAGGTAACAAACTGATATTTTCTATGATACCTGCGGTTGCTATGTGGCTTCCAATGTATATGTTTCCTACATTTTCCTTTACATCTTGTCATTGTTTAGTTTTCTTTTTCAGCAGAAATCTTTGCCCTAATTCAGAGTTCAGTAAAAAACGCTTAGAGGAGATCTGTCACTCGGCTCCTCTGGATATCTACAGTAAAAGGATATTTCCGCTTCCAAACTTGAAAACTTGTTGTAGTGCATCTATAGAATTGGCATTCATTTAACTTGACAAAGAGGCCTTCATGTCTCTAAAATTATCTTTTTCTAAGGAATAATATTTACAGGGCTGTCCACCTTAAACAGAAATGAACTGCTCAGAGCAGGAGTGGAAATTGGCTTTGAGAGTTGCAGGTTTATTTCATTCAGGGAAATGATCCCCTAAATTCTCCCTGGCCCTGCTTTTCCGTCAACCTATAGTTAATGCAGTTCTGGAGTATAATGAAGTTACAGAGGAGCTGTGATATTTGCAGACTTTGCCTTGTCCAGCAGAGATGAAAAGGTGAGGGTTTGGCCAGGGCTGGCAGCACCGGTCCCTCCCCAGCCTCAGGCAGCCCGCATTACTCCAGTGAGCATCTGTGGACCTTTTCACTCAAAGAGACGTAAGTTTTGTTTCATCAAGTGGTAGCAGATGTTAGGGAGCTTTCATGCCATTCATCACCGAGGGAAAGCCAATGTGATGGCATCTGGCTGTTTTCTTAGTACAAATTGTTTTTTTAAACTCTAAACTGTCTTTGAGCAGCAGTGGTAGTGTATTACACACTGGATACTCTTCTTCTGGGATCTTGCCCAAAACCCTGATGTCCAACTCCTCCCAAGCGCCTTTTTCCCAATTAGTGGGATTACAGTAGAGAGAAAATCCTCCTGCTATTTGTAACATTTTCCGTTCGAGAAAACACATTGTAAAATTAATTGCAGTACAATATTTCTTCTGATTGCACACCACTAATTGCTCAGAAACACTACTGAGTGACTCGCACCGTAACCATTAGGCTTTCATTCCAGATTTACAAAGTTGCAGTTACCAAGTATTCACTACATGCAAACAGTCAGAAACAGGGAACCTTTTTCTTTCTAATTGCCGTACTTTCTCCGTGTAGATTTTTTACAAGGTGCAGAACTCATACAGGTACTAGTAAGCATAGTACCTCAAATCTTTAAACTGGTCAAAACGTTGACAAACAAAAATTGCATGTTCTGTCTGACACCTTAGAGCGCTCCAGCTTTTAATGCTCCAGGGCAGAGGAGGACTCTGGTCCCCATGAAAGAGGATCAGTGCCAGCAAAGCCCACAGTTCCTTGGTGCATCATGTAACACGAGTGATGAGACAAGAGCTTTGGGCAGCAGGACAAGCTTTGACTCTACTGTCTGCTTGAAAATTTTACTAATGTACTCCTTGAGCCAAACTCCTGGATGTCAGTTTCGATCCCTCCTGGGATGCTGCATCGGGGCAAGCCTGACCCCGGTGTCCAGGTGCAGAAAGGTGAGGCAGAAGGGATGACCATGCAGAGACAGCAGACAGATTTTCATTTTACCAGATTATTCCCCTCTTCTCTCCTTTTTCAAAGAGTTGGGCTCATTGCTCAGAGAACGTAGCTGGATCGATATAGGCAGATGTATTGGTAGGAAAGAAATGCCTCAGTCAAACGATCTCTGTGATGTTCCAGCTGCGTGCCAGTTCAGTTCTCTTCTCTTCTGCTGAATATAACATGAGTTTTTTCTGTTTAGCATGCAGAGTGGTTGTAATGAATTTGAATTGGAGGGGAATCATCTTCTTTGTGCTTTTTTTTTACGTCAAGAACACTGTACTCTGATATAAAGAGAGATTGATGCCTTTGTAATTAGCTAGACCAGAACTTGATGGCCTTTTTAGTTTTGGGTTTTACTTGCTGGTACCTTGTATACGTGTTTACTATTGAGGCAAACCAGGAATGAATGGTAATAACAGATCACATTTTCTCTATTCCTCTTGAACAAATGGAAATGTTAAGTTATAATGAAAGTATAATAATAAATTTCTTTTAGTTATACAGTTAAGAGCATATTCCATGATATCCTTTGTTACATACCTGGTTGTTTTGTTGCTTTTGGGCTTTTCTGTTGCAGACAATCAGATTGTTGCTGAGATAAATAGTTATACATGTTGGGTGGCTAATCATTTGATGTGCTCTTCAGAACAGAAGAGGTGCCACAGGGAAATATATGTGAGTGGAGAGGCAGAGATCTTAATATGTATTTCCTGAGTATTTAGCAGCTATTTATTATGCTTACTGTCTGTGTCATGGCAGGCCTAACATAATTCCTACCATATGCCAAAAGACAGCCCAACTGGTGTCTTGAAAATCCCCCTTTAATATCTCCCAGGAAGACCACATTTCTGTGGCTTAGACCTGGCTTAGGTTTTGTATTGGTGGGGGCACCTTTTATGTGGTACAAAGCTGTTAATGTATTGGGCAGGAGTTAGGAATTACTGGGAGATCTCCCAGTTCAGCTTAAAGAAAAAAAAAGAAAAAAAAAAAAAAAAGAGTCCTGTGATATGCTTAAATATAAACTTACCAAAATGTACCCAAAGGCTCAGGCTCATTTTTACTTTCCAAGAACAGGAAGATGTGGAAAGATGCAAACATAATTTAAGTTTTTGTGACTTGTTCACTGTAGGAATACCTTTTGTTGAATTTGTAGCCTGCAAAAGCCTGTGTTATTTAAAAAGCTACAAACTGGAACATTTCACTGTGAGAAATGGAGGAAGAAAGAAACGTTTCTCAAACTTAAAGCAGGATTTTTACATATTAACTATAAATATCTTGCAACTGTATGATTTGCTTTTAAATAAAATAAAGCCGCTTGCTGTCTCTGCAGAAGTGAATTGGGGAAAGGGATTTATCCAGGGTAATTCAGTCAGATGAATGGAGAGATATGTCCGTCACCACCAACGTGACAGTTATTCCTTCTAAATATAAACTGATAATATTATATATTACAGGCTTGATTATACCGTTAAGAAGATTAGTGCATTTAAACAGAAAATAAAGGCTTATGTGCCCTAAATGTGAAACGAAAAGGAGAGAGGTTTATATATGGCAGTATCACAACATTCAGTACTTTTGAACAAGGTATTTTCCCCATGAAAATACCTGTAAGGAATAATCACTGCAAGCTGCCTCTGGGAATAGGTGGGATGCCTTAAATCTAATCTCTTTCAAAGTGGTAGTTTAAACATATGCAGGTATTAATCTTGGCATATTTGGGTGTGTTTATTGGAGTAAGCATAATGATTGCATGCAATCATGTCCACAAGGGCAGCTTTCTGGCTCATCCATTTTCTGTAAATGTTTGGGCCATCCTTTAATTGCAGACACTGTGGCACATCTATAAAAAAATGTAACAGAAGGGAAAAAAAGGTTGATGATGCCTCAGTGATATTTCTGTGAATCAGATCTATGAATTTAAAATATTTAACAAGTATTAAAGATTTCAGTGTCTTTCAATATTGTACTTGACTTACTCAGTGCCATCTCTAAGGATATAGTAGCTGAATCTTTTGATGGTATTGAATTTATGACATTGAATTTACGACTTTTGTGCTCATGTCATGAAGCTTGTTAGGTAGTGTTTAACATGTCTCCTCTTTAATTTTTTTTTTTTTTAAAGTCTTGTTCTTTATAACCTAGTAGTTCTTCTCAGTGAAAGATTTATAGTGAGGATGGGGGAAGACTTGATCCTTTTACAATTATCTTCCTGATAGATAGCGCTCCTTGATTTCCTTTTATGCACCTCTTAAATTAGATATTCTGCTCCTTAATCACAACACTATCTTACTTACTTTATCTTTTAAGAGTAAAAGCATTGCGTTTATAAATTAACTTAGAAATATTATAAGATCTTCTGCCTTGGGGCTTGTCTTTGTTTCCGGCTTAAGCATCTCTCCCTGGTCAAGTTCTGTCCAGAGAAAAAAAGCTCCTTAATTGAATCACACCAAAAGTGCCGTGCAGATCAAAATTAAATGCTTTCACTTTGGAGGGCAAATCAAGGAGACGGGGACACCCAGGTATGTTGAGTGCTGGCTTTTCCACCCAGTGGTTTCTCAGATCCCCTTGCAGAGGGGTTCCAGCCCTCTGGAGCCCCTCTGGCTGCCTGCCCAGCACCAACAGTGCCCGTTCTGGAAGGGGAGGTCAGGTCTGGCCTGGGCTGAGATGCTCTGAATTTGCTGCCCTGCTTCCCCAGCGAGCTGGCCGGTGCCACGGGGAAGGTCTGCCCGGCCCCTCCTGTCCCAGGGGACAGGTTGTGGACACAGCCTCGCATGTCCCTCCTTCGGGGCTGGAAACTCAATGTACAACCCGTCCCTTCCTGGGGCTGTATGTGCTTTTTGCACTGCCCATTTAAACTCTTCAAACCCGTGTTCTCTAAAATATTTTTTTAAGATGAACTTAGCTAGCTTTTATGTATCTACAAGAGTTGCCATCCTTTAGACACCTAAAATTCCCTTTTACTCATGTTATTAGGACCAGTGCGTTGTAATGTCCATAATATTAAGATGTCCCAGTACGTATTTATTGCTTCTGTTGCTTTGGTGCTGTTTTCATTGGTGTAGCAAGTTGTTGTAGACCAATGCACTAAATAAATGTTCTTCCCATTGCTGTGGTGTGGTTGCCTTGTCTGCATGCTTATGCTTGCAAATAAAAGTATTTGTCCCTGTAGCAAGTTTATGTGAACGGGCTCTTTTCTAAAGCACTCTCAGTACTCTGCCTGTCCTCCTCCCTTTTGAACGACTTGGTTAACTTCAAACATAACATAGGGGTGTAGGTCTCAAAGATGCTAGATACCTGAAAGCTTGATGGAAATCATTAGCCAGCAGAGGGAAAAGACCCAGGGTAATGCCTTTGCTGAAACTGAAGACGGTTGGATGAGCTCAGCTATTTATTAGCCCCAGGAGAACTCGTGCAGAGAGGGACCCTGCACATGCCCCAGGCACAGAAGCACTGCGGTAAGAGTCTGCTATACCCTACAGGCACTGGGGGATTTAGCAATGAGGCACTGATCCCCACCGAAAACAGTTTTTATTTCCCCACTGAAAATAAAAACTACTCTACTGCAGTGTCTTCTGTGGATCCCAGCCACAGGGCGTTGGGCATCAGGGCCTGGCTGTCCTGTGGGGTGGTTTGTGTTCAGGATGGCCTGGAGGCTGCTGAGGCACGTGCAGAGGTTGGCAGTGGTGGGGAAAGAGGCCCTCTCCATCAGGATGGGCACGGATGAGGGCCAGCAGGGGTCCCTGGGGGATGAGGGTGCCCTAGCACTGGGCTGCCTCTGCTCCCACACTTGCAGCAAAGCCCTTAGGAGCAGCAGTGGGTTTTAGGTTTCTAGTCATGCCTGGGAGATAATTTGTCCTGGACACATAGCCAGTTCTTCTGGTGACCATCAGAAGTCAGTGGCTTTTAAGCCAGAGGTCGCTCTTGTCCCTGAAGTTTTTCTTCGTCTCCTGATTAAAGAGGAGCTTTCTGTAAAGGGCAGCCTCTGTGCCTGTGAAGAAAAGACACAGTGATCCCCTTGGGAATAAAGTCTCAGAAGAAATAGGATGAAGGCAATAACACAAGCACTCCGGAGACCTGTAGAGCCAACCCACAGTGGTGTAAGATGGGTGGAAGGTGGCTGAGGGCAATTGTTTGTGCCCTTGCCTGAAGCCAGTCCTCCGGCAAAGCCCTTCCTGGGTACAGGCCCCGGCGGAGACGAGTCCAAGGCCAGATACAGTGAGATACGGGAGAATCTTGGCCATAAAGAGGTTATTTCTTTGCTTTTGATGAGATTTTTATTGCCGTTAGGAAAATTCTTCCTGTTAAGTCTTAACTTTCGTGCTGTGCTCTACCTAAGTCCATTTAAATATTAGCTGATTTATTTCTATATTTTCATTTGTCCTCCATGGGAATGACAAGGATTTTAATGTAGTATAGAAAATCCTTTGAGATCTTCAAATTAGAAAAGCTCTACTGAAGTAGAAAGTCCTTTTTTTTTAAACATAAAATGATCTGTTAGTGACTATAATTGAGGATATGCATATGAATCCCTTGAGTTAAATAAAGTGAAGCAGGTAAACAAAGTACTTTGTCTTGCTCATATGTGTTCTTGCAAAAACAAGAATAAAACACATCTGTAAAGTAATTAATTTGAATTAGCTTTACCAAAAAGAAATACTTCTACTGGAATGGTGATATTTACATTTTGTGCATCATCCTGGCATCACTTTAAATTTAATTTAATTTTTGTATGAAATTTGCATTTGGGTCGTATTCTGTGCTGGTGGAAGTGGTATCATGACTCCAATGGGTGAAATGTTGTCAAAGTGGTCCTGATGAGTGGAGAATTTGGACTTGAATCGAGTCATTATGATACCATGCAATGTCTAATGCAGCCATAACAGAGTATTTTTAGGCAGAAGCAGTGATACCACAAAAGCACACTGGCTTAGGGAATATTTAATACTTGAAGTCCAATGCTGATCAAGACACCACTTTCCAGTTTCTCTTCATGCAATCTGCCTGCCCTCTGCCAACCACTGGTGTGTGATTAATTGACTGACATGAAGTCTGTTATTTACATTGCAGATATATTGTAAGTAGACTCCAGGTGAAGCTCACAGCATGCTGCATATTTACCACCATATGTTCAGGAGGTTGCGAACAGAAAAAAGTAAGTCTAAAGCCAGAGGAGGTATTAGAGGACACAATAGAAAAGCTAATTATAAAAGCCTTCAAAAGCAGTCCCTGCTTCACCGTTTGATGTCCCAATATGTAATTACAGAGAACTAGGAAATAAGGGAAGATAATAAAGGGAAGATATAAAACCAGGGCATGCTAGTTTGTGAGGGAAGAGGAAAACAAAGCTCCCAACCCATTTCTCCTTTAGCTGTTAGAACTGAGGGAGGGCTGTGGAAGGGGAATGGAGAGGGCAGGTGTCCTGGACAGTATAGACAGGGGAAGTGTGAGCTCAGGGGGAATGGGCAAACTTTGTCAGTGCCTTTTTTTCTGGTGCAAACTGGCGTTTCACCCTCCTGAGGGGGCTTTGCAGCAGGTGGAATGGCCAGAAAGGGTGAAGCTGAAGGTGGCAGCTGTATCATCACTATTGGCAAGGAATAATTTCTTCCCTTTAAGCAAGGACAGCATGGGATGAAATCACCCCACAGGTTGCCACCCTTATTTTAAATCCCATTGTGGGCTGCCTGTGCGAGTAGAAACTCTCTCTATCCATTACTGTAGCCCACACTAATGTATATATTTTCTTCACTATGTATATCGTTTGTGAGTTGGTCTTCCTCTATGAGGCTCACAGTGTCGCCTGTTTTGTAGAGTGGCTGGTGAGAGTAGTTTAGTGAGGGTTATAATTTTTGACAACATGGAAGAAAAATATGTATCATCTAAATCTTAGCTTCAAATCTACCTCTATACTAAATCAATGTTTCTTAGAAAAATAAAGGTGCCCCGCGATTCTGTTAGCTACACATGCAGTTGGGAGTTTGGGGTCAGAGTAGTCTTGGGCAAGCGAAGGAGCTTCTGGCTGGCTGTTGCAGGAAGGTGCAGGCGATGCGGGGGGCTGGAAATGACAGCTCTAATTTTGCCCTGGGGCTGGAGGGAGGATGTCTTCACTTGCGCCTCAAAGGGCCTTCCACAACACACAGCTCAATTATTTGGACAGTAAGCTGATTAGAGGATTTGAAACCAATCATCCAAAAATGGTCGATGCCAGCCTCCAACTGACACATCAACTTATTCTCAATGAGTGCAAAGACGAGATACATTTCAAATTACAATTTTGTAGAAGTGCTTAAAAATGCCTGCAGAAGGTGTTTCGTAGCGAACAGGGTGAGCAGTCAGCAAATGGCTCTTTAATAAACCTTTGTGTCCGCTCTAGCTGATGCTGGAGGCTCACGTGGTGCCAAGTGATGCTCACGTGCTGTGCCTGCTCATGCGCCATCCTGGCATGCAGCTGGGCTCGAGGGGCGAGGGGCCCCCCGGGATCCCTCTTCTTGGGAGGCAGGAAAGGTGTTCACTCTGTAAGAGAAAGTAGGAAAAGTGGATTATGTTGGTTCAATGAGAGGACAACTTGGAAAAGGTGACAAGATCATTGGACACTTGTCTACTCCGCGCTTTTTTTTAAAGAATCCCCCAAAATTCCCACGTGAAAAAAAAATAAAATCCCAAATTCACTCTTCAAAACTTAATGCTTTGCAAAATTTCAGTTTCTTGGCAGATTTCCAGCCTGACTTTGCAACAATGATTTACACAAGTAGCCCTGTGGATTTCACTAGAGCAACCAGCATCAATAAGGTTTACATGTGGATACAAATTCACAGAACCTAAACCACAAAAATTCCAGATTTTTGTTACAGTGTTTTGCTATGAATTGTTACTGTATGATTACATATCTATTTGTCCATGGTACATGGACAGTTTCATGTTTAAGGCATGAATGTACATTTCCTGACATTTATAATTACATTCTGAATGGCAAATTTGCATTGATAAAGTCTTGCTTTAAATGTATCTGCTATTGCTGGAATGAGTATACACATTATTATACTTACTGCCCATTAAACTTCAAAGGCATTATGAAGGCATTCAAAGGCAGTGGAAGTTAATGGGAATCATAGAATCACAGAATGGTTTAGGTTGGAAGGGACCTTAAAGATCATTGAGTTCCAACTCCCCTGCCATGGGCAGGGGGGAATCCTGGTGCTCAAAATCTTTGCAAAGTTCACATTTTAGGTATTTCTAGATGGAGACTCAAAAACTTACAGCCCTGAGGTTAGCAAACAGTTTACAAAACGTAGTCCTTGATTTCTCCTGCCTTTGCATACAGCGTGCACTGAGAAGGTGTTTGTAACAGACCTCTTCTCTTCTTGTATAAATCCACTTTCAACTGCAATTGTATTTTGGTCTGACAATAATTATTGAGCGCACCCTGAGCTCAGCTTCCATAAGACACAGTGTCTTCTGTAAAGACAATAATTCTCTATTCACCTCAATGAGATTTTCTGAGTCAGAACCATATTATTCCAAGCCTGTGGAGTCTATTTTACCATGTCAAGTTTAGCACAGAAAAAGGTGCAGTATGTTTAAATTCAGGTGTCTTTGAAACATTACAAAGTCAAATGGAAGAAAACTACAACAGCTTAAGTCTGTGCAGACTTTGTTAACAAATACAAAATGAAGACGGTGCGTGATATACCACCATTTAAAGGTTGAAGAAATTACGCCAAAACCCGTGGACACTGAGAGAAACTCAACATAGCAAGACATGCTACGTTGCTCACTCCCGCACCCAGGAACTGCAGCTTCTGCAGCAGAACCTGATATAAAGAATAATTAGAATATGTTCAATAATAGGTTTATCTCATGATGTAGGTCTCTGTGCTTTTCTTCCAACTGCATTACAATCTGTGAGGCATCTCCTAATCTACGTGGGAGGATGGAGGTTTTATACGGATTTGATGTGACCTAGAACTTAGCAAACAAGGAAACAACAAAGAATCTCAAAGAGTAAAAAAGGGCACAAATCTTCTGTTATTGTGCTGGGGGCTTGCCTCTTCTTCCTTGGATTTTGGGTTGAGGAAAAGGGATTTAATTAACACAGAGGAATTCTAGGGGATCCTGGCATCCTGCTGGTGGATGAAGTACCAGCAATGTCTGATACAGAAGGAGCTGTAATTTTGGGAGTCCTGGTGAGTTTTGCTTTCTTTATATCCACATATGGATTGGAAGCTTCTGTTTACAGGAAAAAAAACCACTTTTTTTTTGAGTTTTTTTCTCAGAAAGTTCCACTGCTGCTTGCAGTTTTTTCTCCCATCTGAGGGAGGAGAAAAGCAGATTAATAGTATGTGAATTTCTCCTAGAATTTCTTTAAATGCTACTGTCGTACAATGGAGTGAAAGTCAGAAGATGACTTACTTCTGCATCAGAATAAAACCTCTGGTCTAGCGAAGGCTGAATGTGCAGCTGAGGCCTGCATGGGCCTAACCTGCTCTTGCAACACAGGGGGTGTTCCCACATCTTCTCTTTTATTCCCATCCCAGTGTTCTTGATGATGCAGTGTTTTCTTATTACGTATAGTACCTTCATAATTTGATATTTTATCTTTTTTAGGAGGGGAAATTATTTGTGAGGCACAGCATAAATTGGTGATTTTTCCCCAGAAATTAGAATACAATTTTATTTGTGAACAACAACAACAGCAGCAACAAGTTTTATCTGCTTCTAATCACACAGTATTATTACTTTTAAAGGATAGTCCCTGTTTGCCTGGATAGTTTCATGTACGATAGTCAAAACTGCATAGGATAGTAAGTTCTTCAGTGGTTATGTCAAGAAACTACTAAATAAAGCAAAGTGTTGTCCATTACCAACAGAAAGAAAAATTGGAAACAACCCCACAACCAGCTCCCTTCTCCAGCTGGTTCACTGTGGGGACTTCATGAGCACGGTTCCCCATGGCTTTGCGTCTTGAGCTGGGATTAGTCCTCATCTGATGAGGTGCAAGCTGTGAACAGGGCTTTTCCTGCATCTGGAATACACATAATATCTTGTGCCATGCGGGTTCTCTGATGTCTACTAATGGGGCTGCGACAACCTTCCCCTCCTTGGGGATCGAAGGGGACCACACACCTTTCTCACGTCAGTGACTTTCCAGGGGATTTACAGAGGCACAGTACTTTTCAGATGTTTACGTTTTTGTCATATTTAGTGAAAATCATCTAGTGGGGTCAACAGTTAGTGAGAGAAGTGTTGGGAAAACACACTTGGGGTTCTGTTATGCTCTTTTCTGTATGGAAATGAGACTTACCCAATATGAAGTGTTGCTTGCTTGACTGCCTTCTCTTAAATGAGAGGAAGCAGAATAGATGTTGAAAAAACTCATGTTCAGATTTAAAAGGAAGCTATGAGGGTAGGTAAATAACATAGTAGATTTCACAGAATTCACAGAATTGTTAGGGTTGGAAGGGACCTCTGGAGATCATCTAGTCCAACCCTCCTGCCAGAGCAGGGTCACCTACAGCACGTTACACAGGACAGCGCCCAGGCGGGTTTTGAATGTCTCCAGAGTGGGAGACTCCACCACCTCTCTGGGCAGCCTGTTCCAGTGCTCCACTACCCTCAAAGTAAAGAAGTTCCTTCTCATGTTAAGATGGAACTTCCTATGTTCAAGTTTATGCCCATTACCCCTCGTCCTATCACTGGGCGCCACTGAAAAAAGACTACTCCCATCCCCCTGGCATCCTCCCATTAAGTATTTGTATGTATTAATAAGATCCCCCCTCAATCTTCTTTTCTCTAGACTAAAGAGACCCAAGTCCCTCAGCCTTTCCTCATAAGATGTGATCTACAAATTACCTTGAAGCCAATAAATACATGAAGGGAGACATTATGAAAATCTGTGTCCCAAAGTGCAACTTTTACTTGTGTGTCTCACAGGAGGACAGTGATGTAATTTGCGTATGTTGGTAAATATTTAGTTGCCTGGTGACACTAAATGGAAGAGCAACGTCTTTCTATCAGAAAAATTGCCATGAAAATTTGCCAGTTCAGATAGAAAATCTACCCTCCCTGTCCTTTACCATGATGACTTATGTTAATGAAAAAACTAATAATATTTTACTGAGCTGTCAAATGGCCCTGGGCAAGTGGCTGAGTAGAGTTTTACAGGCCTGGGTGAAGAATACTGAAGAGGAACAGCTTTTTCATATAAGAAGCAAGACTATGATCATCAGGGGGAAAAAAAAAAGAGAGAGAGAGACAGGGAGAAACAGGAGATGAGAACTTGGCCATACAGAGTGGCTGTATAAATTTAAATGTGTTCTCTGAGGTGCCTGGGTGCCTGTAGTGTGATGGGTATATTTAGTAATAAAAATGTGGTTATAATTGTCCTTCGTAGAATACTGACTGAGATACCTGGTATTTTAGAATTTATTGAGGCCATTTTTAGGACACTTTTTGAAGTTTTGGAAAAACATTTTCTGAGTACTTATACCAGAGTGCACGTAATTCCACAGCCATTGGAAATATTATTTCAGTAAGAAACTTTTAAAGTGCATTTTAGTTTTAGCATTAACTTGTCTGATTTTTAGAGGCATTTCATCCTTAGAAGTAGCTCAACTAGTAAACCAGTTAACTGCAGGTGGTTACATTTGCTAATCAGATGGATAATTACTATACACTGATAAAAGAAAGACAGCTGCAATTGCTATAGAAGATTGTTAGGAGTTTTTTAGCATAACAATAAACTGCAGCACCTGCCTTTCCAATATGCTTTACAATTAAGCTACTGGCATTATTTCCTTGACCCCCTATAGCACAGAAGGATCCATGCTTCTAGCTTTAGCTACAAGATGGTTTCATTTCAAATGCCTCTTTGAGATTGCTTATAACTTTCCTATAACCTTACCTTTTTCATCAAAGTTTTTTAAGGATTTGCTTTCATTAAATGGTGCACAGATGTTTGGCAGACTTATGTATGGCTATTTTATAATTACTGGTTGATTTGAAAAAGATTTTCACTTGCTGAAAGAAAATCGGGTTTCAAATCAGTATTTTAAACTTGTGTGGTTTTCAACTCAGTTCTGCATGTGTGCAGCTCATAGACTGCCTGTTGGGACCTGCAGGTTTCCTCCCTTTTATGATGAGATCTGTGATAAGTTTGAAGGAATTTGGTTTGCAAGCAAGATGCTTAGTTACGTATAAATCACTAGAATGGCATAGGTATGTCTTTGTTGTGCTATCTATGTGGTATTTATTTCCATATTTGACTTATATATGTGCACATCAGTCACTTCCCTTTGTCCCTTAATTTAATTTCTGCCAATCCCTGCCTTCAGATATTGTCTAGATACAGCAATCTGACCAAGAAAGGCTGCTTGTGTCACCCCTCGCACATGGCAGGTGTAAAGCAACATCCGTCAATGCAAATTGGTGAGGATTTGTGTATTTGTGAAAGCTGTGCTTTCCTTGCCATTTGGATCTACTTCTACTGGCTGTTTACCGTTCTTCAGGTCAATTTGGGGAAAATACACTGAACTTGCTGTAATATTCAGGGTGTTTACCCATGCTAAAAGGTAAGAAACCTTTTAAATACCTCCATTTATCTCTCTGTGCTTCACAGAAAGCTGATTCTCCATGCTCTTTCTCTATAGCCTACCGGTGTGGTGTGATCCACTGCAATATGACTTCTTATTTATGATTGTTGGTTTGGAGAGTGAATCCTGATGCTCATAAGGAACTGTCCGATGCTTCTTGCTTACACGTAAAACTACTGACCTGGCACAAGTGCATGAGAGGGTCTGAGACCCTCCTTTGTCCCTACAGCTTGCCTGCGCTAGCATTTCCTACATCCACTGTTTTACCTTTACAACCACAGTTCCTATCTTTATTATCTGTAGATTTTCAGTAACAGTTTGGTGTTTAAAAAAGGGGTAGACGTGGTACTTGAGGACGTGGTTTAGAAATGGTTTTGTCAGATTAGGTTAGTGGTTGGACTTGATGATCTTAAAGGTCCCTTCCAACCTCTATGATTCTATTCTCTCTGAACTCTTGGTCGAGGGTCACTTTGATGTCGTGTGTCCCTCTGTGAGCATTGTGACTCATCTATTACTTGCACCTTTTTGATGCAGTGCTCGTAACACCTCTCTGTTGATAGTAGGTCCCACTGAGATTAGCTCTTTTCAGCATCATATGAATCACTTGCAGGAGAAAAAGAAATTGGTAACTCTCTTTTTTTTTTTTTTCTTTGATAAACTCCTACTTATTCTAATGAAGTCTTGTTTCCTTGAATGCAGAGGAACATGAGATGGTCTGTGAATGATTTCTTTGAACAACATGAGGGAGTCACTTTGGCCGTCGCAGGGTCTTTCCATCAGCTAAATAAGTGTGTTGGTCTCATGGCTGTGCTCAGTACAGTTGTCAGATTACATCCTTGAATTTTCTTTCCTGCCTTTTCTCTTAACGTCCCTATAATTTCCTCTCTGTTTTTCATAGAAACACAACCCTTCACAAAGCAACTGTCAGCAATACTGTTTCACTTGTGTATGTCTGCTCTTGGACAATGATGTTCAGCATTGGGAATGAAAGACCCGCTTTTGGTTTAACTGATTCTGTCAAGGACCATGGCTGCTACTTACAAGCATCTCATTAGAGGGCAGAATTATTGCTATTTTTTTAGTTCACTTACCAGCAATATTGTGAAATCAGCAAAGGGTAATCTCTGAGGCAGGGGTGTTTGTGTGTGGAGGCTTTAGTTGTTTGAGGTCTCTGGGTATGAGCGTGGGTTAACAGGAGCACGGAGCGATGCAGGGACTGAAGTGGAGCTTCTCTGTTTTGTCTGCCATGTGTGAGTGTTTGTGGCAGATTTGGTTGCTAGAAGGGAATGACATTAAAAGATGATGCTTATTTTTCCTCGGAAAATAAATGGAGAATAAAGGTTTGAGATCTTTTCCTGATTTTGTGGTTTTGGTTGTTTTGGGGGGAGGCTTTACCGAGTTTGAAATTTTTTAAGAATAGCTGATAAGGGGGGGGCAGGCTGTATTTTGGCTAATGACTTACATATACTGATTTTTATGTGTTATCATTTCAAAGGGAGGGTATACCTGATAGCTATGGTTCTTTGTGAACTTAGTATGGTAATTATAGTATTAGATTTATACTGTGGCAATTTCAGTTTTGTGGTCTATAAGGAAAATGCAGGCAAAACCATGTAGAATGATAGCTATATATTGAATTTATGCTGACTGACAAGGGGCAAAGAGATGGGCAGGAGTTCAGGTATTGCAGAATCTGAACTCCAAACTGTCAGTCTAAGTAATCTGAAAATGATCATGTGTTCATAGCATAGGCTTTACACTGTTTGTTGTCCTCTTACAATTTCCACCAAAGTTCAACAGTTTCATATTGTTGTGTTTTTGTAGTGTTTTATCTAGGATTTTTCCAAGGAATTTTTACTTTATTCAGAAGTAGTAAAGCAGAGAACCTCAGAAATATGTTTATAATCGAAGCAAGCATTGTAATAATGGAATCGGCATCATATATAACTTGTCCTCTTCTGAAGAAGGTCTTAAAGTCTTCATTTTCAACTTTAAAGTTTTTAAATACTGTATTTTAAAACTACTCAAAATGAGTATAACAGTTATTATATGTTGCAATTAAAATTACTGTTATTGGCAGCAGTGAAGACAAATTTCAGAGTGTTTGCTCTTTACAGTGAGGGAATTTGTGGACAGATAAATACCTATATATATTTTTGCTTACCACAGCTGGTGTTTCGGAGAAGATTTACTATACTAACACACTAACACTAATATGCTACAATATTTAAAATGCCTTTAGCGTGCCTTTTACACTCATCTGAGAGATTTCATGAAAGTATGATATTAGTAAGCCTTCATGAGTAATCCATAATGCCTAAGAGACTTAATCAGATTGCACATGTACTTACCCCTGGCTTAATAATTGTTATTTTCATTATTACTGTCCTTATTCCTGTTTCATCTGTGGGGAAAATGTTGAAAATTTCAGTTGTAGTTCAATATGTTATAATCGTGGTTCTCCACAAAACACAGCCCAGCACAAAACCTACAGCCACCATTCAGATGTTACTTATAGTAAAATCTCTTACTATTCCTTTTAAAGGACTGTACAAAAGTTAAATATTTCTGCAGGACTGTTGAGGTAGCAGCATTAAATATTAAAACTTTTAAATGTGCAGAACTGATTAATTCAGAATATATCAGAGCAGCTCATAAATGTTTAATCGCTCTATTTTGCCTGATTGGGTATAATTTAAGCTATGTGCTTCTTCCAGCACTGTAGGACCAGGTACTCATCTTTTATTTCTAGGAATGGTTTAAACATCATTCCTTTTATTACAGGTTAATATTAATGCCTGGACCTTCCGCTGCTATTGTGCATTCTTTCATAAAACCTTCTTCAGAATTGATCACCTAAAGTCTAACTGAGAGCAGCTGTTAAAGTTGTTCTTAAGTGTACCTTTCACAACAATATGGTTCAGTTAAAATTTTCACAAACTCAGTAGGTTGAAAGCTGAAATTTCATCTTTGCAACACTTATGCTTTCCTTAGATATGCAGAAATATTTTGGGGGATGATCAGTACAGAGCAAGTCCTGGACTTAGGCTGAGGTTCAATTTGGATCAGCTTAGAGCTGTGTTATTTCACAATGAACAAATTACGCTAAAAAACTGAAGAATGAGCCTTAGTATCTCTGGGGGAGGTGGGACAGACCTGTCAGGCATGTTGGCCTGTGGCTGCTAAACCCCAAATGGATTAAAAAAAATTGCTGTAGTGGTGAGCAAACGGAATGAATGATGGTAGAGAGAGAGTTTCCCTTTTAAGACTTTGAAAAAGTTCAAAACTTTCTAAAAAGATGTTCTTTGTTAAGTCTGATTGTGCCTATGGATTTTGGTAGTTTAGAAAAGCTCCCCTCCTGTGTTCCATAGAAATCACCTGAGAACCCAAACAAAACAGCTTTAACGCATTCGGAGACCTGGGAAATGCACCCTAAGTGCCAATATTGCAGCTGGCAGGCCTGAAAGTGGCATCAGTCACGTTGGGTTTAGCTTTATAAAGCTGTGAATCGTTTAATGTTCAAGTTTCCGTTGAACTGTCTGCCTTGCTCGTTTGTTCTTTGGAGCCAGCAGGGGGATGTGGAGAAGATGATCCCCCTTGCTGATCCTGGGCTTGTGGGTCCTTGTCCTTCTGGCCTGCAAGGGCCCAGAATTGTTAGCTGCTTCCCAGTGCTTTGTCCCATGCTGGCAGTGCTCTGTGTTGCCCATCTGCATGTGCTCTCCCGAGACCTCTCTTCTGTAGCGCAGCAGCTCAGACAGCCTCGTGTGTTTACCTGTGGTGGATGGACGGTAAAGATCTATATGGAAGGTTATAGATCTATTAGAAACTTAGCTGTAAGTCTGGTCTGACCCCCAAACGCCTGTATGATTCATCTTCCAATTTACTAAATCAGTGCTGTTAAAACTCACAGCGAACAAATCAGCAAATCCAATACAGGCAAAGTCTTGTCCACATGCTTTTCTTCACCCAAAAGCTACTTTCTGCAACAATGTTCTGCCTGGAAATGTTTCCTCCACTGGGACTGGTACAATGAGGGACAGACCTCATCTTTTAGCTGTTCACTCTGCAGTAGCATGGCAAGGCCCCCACCAGGGCAGTGCCCCACAGGCCTGGGAGAAAAACAAAAACCCTGTAGGAGCATCTGTCTCAAGGCATATCTGGTCTTCTAGCACTCAACAGGAAACATGCTTAGCATACAGCATTAGCAATGCTCTATACAGTTTCATTTTCTTGCTTAACATGCTTTAAATTATCTTCGTTGCATCTAGTGCTTTATCCTGATCTCTCTGAAGCTAATGGCTAAAGCTCCATTGCCTGTAATGAGGCCCAGCTGCCTGAAAAGGCCTCGAGTATAATAGCAGGCTCGCCAAGCAATTTGCTGTGGTCCAAGGTAGAAATCTTGCTTTGATGCAGTGTTTTTCCCTTTTGAATAATGCTCCTCTACAGCACGGTGCATAATTCTGGTTGCTGCAAAAAAGCAAACTTGAAGCTTAACAGAGAAGAGGGTAAGCACAAAAATGCTATAGGTTGGTATGCTGGTGTGCATCCATAAGTACCAGTTCCAAGAGAGCTTGCTTGAATTAAATCTGCAGGATTTTTTGCTGTCTAACTTTCTGAGGTAGTTAGATGTAATCTGTCTCTGTAGCACGTGTTTCTTCTTGCCCTTGAAGAACTGTGGGAATGTGAAGGACAGGAGGTTGCATGCCCTCCATCTCATTACAAGGATGAGGGATGTGATTCCAGCCCTTGGAAGTCGTCCTTGGGCGAGAAAGTGGAAGTCTAAAACCAGTGTAAATCACATAATATGACCTTTTGCCAGGGATTTTGGGGGGACACTGCATCTTGATCTCTGAGGCAAGTCCTTCAGCTCTACACTAGTCTGTTCAGAGGCATTGCCTAATGACAGCTCAGTTTCTTTTTTACTTTGTTCTGTGGGACTTGAGAAAGTGCCAAGTTCTCCCTGTTTTCAACAGGATAATATAAACAGCAAAATGAATACATTGCCCAAGCTACTTTTGCATGTGAGCTCACAGGAAAACTGTGTTTAGTCATGTTTATTTCAGTATCGGCAATAAGGAAAAATATGTCAGATCTAAAAGAGGAAAAAAGAAAATTCATAAGGAGGCATTACAATACACTCAGAAGAGGCAAAGTGTACTTTTGCCCTCTAGGAAATGGAATAAAAACAGTTCCAGCAGGAATTTTTTTTAGGAATGATTTATAGTAGAAAATGCAGCTTTTTCAGAATGAAAACTTTTCTTGGAAAAAATCCTCCATTTTTCTTGACACTTTTTTAGTATTTTGAAAACAAAATTTTGGAAAGGGGGAGTTTGACTCAAATAAAAATAATTTTTACATTTTGGTGTTTTTTGTTTTTTTTTTTTTTCCCCCCAAATTAATACATTTTAGATTTTGCCGCCTCAAGATTAAATTGCATTTTCTTGTTTTGACATGTAGTATCACAAAGTATGTGGTTAGGATCTTACTGCCTTTACTCTGTCAGTAGGTTGGATACATTAACTAGACTGTAAAACTTGAAGCATAGTGAAGAGCCCCTCCTGGGTGAAGGCAGCACCCCGCACAAAGTGTTTGGAAAGGACATTTATGTTGATGTAAATAAACAATAAACGTTTTTGTTTCAGTTCAACAAAATGAACTGAAATCTTCAGTTCTAAGCTGAAATGATACTTGGGAAGATCAAAGTATTTAATTTTCATTGAAAAAAGACATAGTAAAAATGTTTTATCATTTATGAATTTTTAAGCATTTCAGTCTTCTAAAATCCCTTCATTATTTCACCTTTTCATAGTTGAGATGACAATCAATGTTCAAATAATATTGGCACTGCACTAATTATTGCTAATATTTATGGAAGAGTCTTACTTAGCAAAAGAGCAAAGTCTGAGTTTCTTAGGATTTTGGGTAGGAGAATGTGCATTTACCTCTGAGATAATGTGGTGGAAGATGTATGTACAGAAGTGGATTCCTAGAACACCTTTTATTTTGTTTTGTCTTTTAATGTATTTCAGTGCACTCTTGCTGACTTCTATCTATTACATATTTTGCAAGTATAGTATACAGTGCATCCCAGCGAATGCATAGACCACACTTATATCCAGATATATCTTTCTGTGTCAACCTCTGCTTATCTGATTCTCCTTACTCATTCTTCCATGTGCAACACTGAGAGGATTAGAGAGATGTCATAGTCATTCTTTGAATCATTCACAGAATTTCAAAGACAGAAGTGGAAGAAAGTATTGAATATATGACTTCCCAGGTGCATGCTACTTATGTTTATCTATACCTAATTCCTTTAAAATAGATCTTTATGATGTATGAAGTGGCATGACTACTTTTAATGGTGTCTGGCCATTCCTCTGTGCTTTAATTATAGAATTAGAGGGAGACATTGAAGATGAACCAGAGACTTCTGCCATTTTTTCTCGAAGCTGGTGACTTCTCAGAGTCCAACTTCAAACATCTGCAGTAAAACCAAAGTCAAGTCTTCACCTAAGTTGAAAGTTTCTTGATTTTACTCAAGGTAGTACAGATTCACAGTGACCTTGCTTGGTAAGTCAGGACTGGGCAGACGTTAGTAATCCCTGAGAAGAAGCTGATTGAAGTGCCTTTCTTTATTTTTGCACTGGAACAGGGGGTTGGAAGAACTTTGACATTTAGGTAAGATGTGGACCACTAGTACGCTTGCATTAACAGCCTGTCTTATTATGGGTAGCTGGTGTCCCTGGGAGCTTATTTGATAACCCAGTTTATTCAGTGGTGTAAAGAGATGCTACAGATCAGGAGACAGAGTGACCAAATAGGGTCTATGGATTTAACTGCATTCCTGATGTTATGTTGCATTTCATAGAATTGTAGAATGGTTTCGGTTGGAAGTGACCTTGAAGATCATCGAGTTCCAACCCTCCTGGTATAGGCAGGGACACCTCCCACTAGACTATGTTGCTCAAAGCCCCATCCAGCGTGGCCTTAAACACCTCCAGGGATGGAGCTTCCACAACTTCTCTGGGCAACCTGTTCCAGTGTCTCACCACTCTTACAGTGAAAAATTTCTTCCTAATATCTAATCTATATCTACCTTCTTCCAGTTTGAAGCTATTCCCCCTCGTCCTATCACTACATGCCCATTTGTCTGATCAGTGGTGTTTACATCAAACACCCTTGACTAACTTTGCTCCTTTTTTTAGGGGGGTGGAGGTGGGGTGGGGTCGTTTCTTGGTTTTACTCTTAAAATTTTCATTGACAAACTGAAGAACAAAGGCTAGGAAGATAAAAACCTCTTCATGGTTTTGTGGGTTTTTTTGTTTGTTTTTGTGTTTGGTGGTTTTTGTTGTTTTTTTTTTTTTTTAATCTATCTTAGATCTGCTAGTTATCATGGCCCTTGGCTAGCTTGGCTTCTTGTTGAGGATACCAATGCAAGTTATTCTGGCAATTAATTTAGTTCTTCCTGTTACTAACCACCTCTTCTCTGGGAGAGTGACTGTGGTAGTCATACATCTTAGTTTGCTGTGTAACTGTGCTTTTTGAGCCTTTTCAAAATGGCATGAAAGAATGGAAATGTTTAATCTCAAATAAGCTTTTGTTAACATAGTAACAGAAGATGCCACATGATATCCCCCCCCGTTTGCCACATTTGTCGCAGTGCGCTTCAAACCCTCCATTGCCAAAGAGCAGAAGTTTCATGCTCCCACCAGCAAAGCCCTTAAACATGAGATATGCCATAGCTCTGTTCCACCCAACTGACTCACATGTCTGCCTAAGACGTATCTGCTCTGAGCACTGTCACTATGACATGAAGTTGCTTTATTGATTCCTTGCATGAAAACTGTCAAGGCTACACTGAAACATTAAGGTTAGCATATTTACTGTTTTAACCCTTGCCACCCTCCTATAATAATATGCAGAACATCACTTATTCTGGAGGTACTTCTTAGTAATTGTCTCCTGTGGGACGTGAAGACCTCTGTGACACAACAGCGTGCAACCCAGGGAAACATAGGCTTGCAGCAAACCAAGGCAGGTGGCTGTGGGATTTTATTTTTTTTCCAGAAAGCCAAGTGCCCATTTCTGTTCTAACAACATATGAGTCATAGCAGGGACATGGCTGTGAATACTCATCTCTTTCTCTGGGATGTGCTGAGCAGAAAGAATTTCAGCATGGAAAAAGGACATGAACTGATTTGTTAAAAGTCTGTTAGTTGCTTGGGGAATTTGTACTGGTGTTATCTGGGGTAGTTGTGCACACCAGGGATAAGAACCATCCTGTTCCTTTTTGGGTTTTGTTTGTTTTGTGTTTTTTTTTAAGAGCAGAAAATGACCATTTGGGAACTAGCTGTGTATATAAAATATTTAACAAGCAACTAAACAACAATGACAAGTTCATCCAATAAAACTCATCGTGCTGCTGTTATTTTCTCTGTGTGTGCATGGCTTGTTGCTTTATCAGAACATTGGGCTCAGATTTTTTGTGAGCGTTTAAAAGTGGTAAAGCATCTGTTCAGAAGTGTCTAGAAACCGGAGTCTGGAAGGGACCCCTTTTATCTTCAACCCTTCTCCCAAGCCAGATAGAGGGAAGGCACTTTGTGGATTTTCCCCCAGAGCCCTGCCAAATCACAGCTCGCCACAGTGCCGCTGTTCCAGCCTTCGGTTTTTCTTGCTCAGTAGCTGACTATTATAACAAACTTAACACAAAGAACAAACCATTCGCCATAAAATGATATACCTACAGTCATAGCCCTAGGGAGGTAGCCATCAATTACTTGGCGTGCCCAGCCTTTACAAACCACACCATAAAGGATCACACTGTAAAGGATAAGCATATGTATTGTATTGCTGTAACCATCTCTGCCTCTGACCTATTTAGTCACATATCCATAAAGATAAGATGAATAGATGCCACTGAGCTTTAATATTGCTTTTATTTTAGGAATTTTATTTCTTAAGCAGGTTGTTTTCATTACTTTGACTCGGTTTTCATTATGTGTGTTTTTAAATGTCAAGGGACTAGTGAACGTTTGTTCTTATTTTTTTTTCACATTCTTTTCCATGTTGTTCTGATATGAACCTTCAGAAATAAGTATTTTTAATTGATTAGACCTTACAATATTAATATACCATGTATGGTTAAAGGATTGTGTAAACACTTGTTACAGTCCAGTCATCGTTCATATGTGAGAATTCAGTGTAAATACTGCCCTATACTTAGTATAAACCCTACAATATCTATCCCATATGACTCCTCGTTTGTTCTGTCCTGTCTACTTCAACTTAAAATGTCAATCAATCTCTAGGCTACTTTGTAGATTTGTTCCAGTTTATAGATGGGGGTTGTCTAGGTTTTTCTTTATAGAATTCTGCACCAACTAAATGAGGGACTGTGCTTAAGCAGAATTATTTTGTTATATGAATCATACATACAAATTTAAATCACATTTTTAAAGCCTTGTGCCGTGTTCCCATAATAATTATCATTGTTTATTTTGGTCCTCCTCCCTCTGCTCATGGTTCTCAGCAGCTCTCAGTGTGTTTCAATCTTTACCTTTCCCTA
>NW_009648036.1:53856-61687 GCF_000708025.1 Charadrius vociferus | reverse complement strand
CCTACTTGTTTTCTTACTTTTGCCCTTCTAATCAGGATTCTTGTGCACTCTCAGCCCCTTGCTCCCCAGGGAGCTGTAGCCAACATTCCCACAGCCTGGCTTGGTATCTACTTTGGAGCTGGACAGGCTGCGACACAGACGCTGCTGACTCTGCTGGGTAGATCTGTTGTATAGAAAGGACTCTGAGATGAGCAGTTTGGGTGAGGAGGAGGATGCTCTGCAGACTCGTGTCCAGGCAGATGAATCCCTTAGTCTGGTATTAAAACAAAAAAAAAAGGATCTGTGCATCCAATGCACAGCTGCTATATTGGATGCCCAATGTATTTAGACTGCCAAACACCAGGTTATTTAAAGTCTCTTACTGCTGCAGTCCATTAAACAATCCTGTTAAGCTCTGGTTTAAGGAAGATAAGCACAAATATATTAAAGATAAATGGAGTCGGAAACTTTATTAATCACTCTTGTTCACGATCTAAACGGTAAGAGTATGCCAGCCTTAACCTGAACTGTATCACACAAGGAATCCACTGCGAGGAGGGAGGACCGAGACGATGGGGACATTTTCATGGCTTGATGCCTGAAGTTAAGAGTGGTCAAAGTGATCATGGGGGCTTAATAGCAAGGTAACAGAATCATATACCATGCCGCTCAAAGCAGTCAAATTTAAGCCTAACTGTGTTACTGTTAAAAGGAATGGGGGGGTGGGGGCAGGATGGGACATGACAGGGAAAAATGATGCAGAATATGTGGGACAGGAGATTGGGAGTGAATCTCAAAATATATCACCTCAGTGCTATGCATGAGTTGTTAAAAAAAAAAAAAAAAGTGAAATTGAACCTTAGAAATTACAAGGAAAGGAGTGAAGAGTAAAATGGCCAGCATCATTTTGCCACTGGGTGTACAATACAATGATATGTCCAGATTTTGGTGTTATGGGCAGATCTGGTTGCCTCTGCTTGGAAAACTCATAGTAAAACTAGAGGGTGAGAGAGAGGAAACATGTTCCCATGGAGTGGGAAAGTAAAGTAAGTTTCCTCAATTATCCCCAAGATATGGTTGACAGAGATGTGAAAGATGTCTATAAATTTTGAATGCTGTTGATAAAGGAAAAATGTTTCGCTGTTACTGAAAATGCAAGAGTTTACAGAAAAGAGAGCTTAAAAAATAAAAGGAAAACATCTTCACAGGTTATATAACTAAATCACGGAGCTCCTTGCCACCTGAAGCTGTAAAAGTACAAATACAGTTATTTAAATGGACACTTTAATGGTTCGTTGATGACTATTGTACGCCACAGCCCAGCATACCTAGAGATGGGAGCATGCGTGGCTCATTCTCTGCATGCCCTGTTTCTTGTGCTCCTCTCAAAGCATCTGCAGCCAGCTGGGCTCAAGGCAACTAGTCTGGAAGAAACTTTTGGTCACTTCAGTGGGACAATTCTGTTGACTAAATACACGTGTAGTACCATTTGCGGTAATTGCGACATCCCCGGTCCCTACCTGCCAGTCCGCCAGGGCAGGAGCTTGCCGCTTGGCCTGACCTGTACTTGCTGCCTTCCTGTGTTCTCCTCGGGGTGCCTCAGAAGGCACCTGTCCTTAAGCAGCTGAGGTGAATTTTAGCGTCCCAAATCTTGTACTTCATACCAGCTAAGGATGCTCTGTGATTCAGAACAACTGCTCTCTAGAAGGTTTTTTAAAAAAAAATAATCCAGTGCTGAAAGCTTTTGAAACTAATCAACACAGGTTGTGTGCACCACTGTGCCATCACTGTCATGCTTGCACTGGTACTAGAAAGTAGGTATTAAATTTTATAACGCATCAATATAATTTGGCGGTACATTAGGACTTGGATAAACATTATTTACACACTTTGAAAGTAACAAGCAGACCTTCAGTGGGCTGTGTTTAAGGTTTCAGTACGTTTCTAGGCCAAATTAAAGAAGTTCTAAAGCAAGGAAGAAGCTGACCTGTTGTGTTCTTTTGTTTGTTTTGTTGGTTTTTTTTTTTTAATCCATAAAAAATGTAATTGGAGGATACAAGCAGTAGGGAATTTCTTTCAGGATATTTAGGAAAAGATAGACCTATTGTCTTGTATTTGTCTAGGGCTGTATTTTATATTACAGATGAATAGTTACAAAAGAACACTGCATGAGTGTATTTTGATTTGAAGATGCTTCCTTGCTCTCCAGTATCACTCGAACTTGTACACTTCACGATATTTGCTTATCATAATTCGTGTGTCTGTAAGAGGATTTGTATTCTTTTAGCCTGAGGTAAACATGTTCAACAGGCTGGTTTTAGTTGGCGTGCTTCCTTAGCTAAAATTAGGGCAAAAGTTCTTGCAAATGCTTAGATATTACTGAGTTATAATAAATTCCCAGTAGATAATTATACTTGCTCTCTCTCAAGCCAGCCTTTATTTTATTTTTTAATGCTATTGTTAGTTGTGTATTGAGTAGTTGTTTGTCTTTTGAGGACAGAATAAAGGGATTTGCCAAACTCTTCTGAAAATCTGAACACTGCAGTAATATTCAGACCTTTAAATAATTTATTGAGAGCACAGCCAACAATATGAAATTTTCATGTATGGGTATCAAACAGGCAACCTCACATAAGCTTGAAAGGCATGAAAAATAAGGTTAGGCTTCAAAACGGAGGTCAATATTCTCTGGCTTAAAGTAATAAAAAGGTAATCACAATAATGTTTAATCTGTTTTTAAGAAAAACCTTACGTTAGCACATTTCATAGAAGCATGACAAAATTTGAATTTGAAACTTAATAAGGAGAGTGGTGGCTGCTGAATAAGGACGCAAGACTGTTCCAACATAGACCAGTGATGAGGCTTGCTTTGCATCCTTGGTAGCTGGTGAAGTCTAGTAATGACCCTGGTACTCTTCCCATCTGCTCCTGGGGCTTTGCATAAGAGAAATAATACAATAGGACTGGTAAAATATATTTCACAATGATTTAAGTCTAACCATCATGTACGCAACTGTTAAAGTGTATGTTGTTGGCTGTTATGTTATGCTACTAACTCTCATATTAACAATATTTTGTTGCCCAGAGATGCATTTTAACAAATAGTATGATTGGATTTGTGTTTCACAAACTGAAACTATGAATAAATGTCTTCATTTATCATTATAGGAAATAGTATTTAGATGATCATTCTTGTTTTGGCTATAGTATGCAATATAGTATGCAGTGGTTAAATTATCACTGTTGGTGGCTTCTGCTAGACACCATTTTCAGAGATATAGCTGATGTACATCATTTTTGTGAAACATATTTTGTTTCATTTCCAGATTGTTTTTACTGCTTAAACTTCATTAATGCTGTTCAGGGCTCTGTGAGTTATCAAATAGAGTAACAGACATTTTCTGATATCTTTTGAAGCTTCTCGGTACTACAACAGTGCTTGCTAAGTGGCTAAGCCTTAATGATACATTTGGCATAGCACAGGAAAGAAGATAAAGACAGTCATTGTCTCGAATGTCCTCGGGTGAGCTCTGGGTGCTGGGACGCTTAATTCCTACTCTTCTCCCTCTGATGTGGGTAGTAGTCGGACATCTAAATAGAGGCTGGATAATTAAGTTAGTCTGTGTGTGTGGCTTTTGGTGGGATTCATCTCAGTTTGGCCATCTTCAGTATTGACATCTACAGCTGAGTTTTACAGTCTAGGCTCCCTTTATAGCCAGTGGGGAGAATCAGGCATTTCTCGAGTGTGATTCATCCGGCCTGTTTTAGACATCGATGTTAGGGTGAGATTTACAGGCTAAATGGGGTGACATAAATAGATAAAATGTTCTCAGGAGCTTTATATAGCAGTAACACATATTCACTGGGCCACTGACTGAAACCTCCATCTCCTCCTTCCGAGACGGCTGCCCCAACTGTGGGAATGGAGAACAAGCCTCTCTCTGTGCCAGCTGGTGTTCACTTTTCCCATACAAAATACAATGTCTGCAGCTGAGGGACAGTGGCTGGGCCACACAGTCACTGGGGTTTAAAACATTTTAGGGTATTTGCTTGGGAAATTCGTGTTTGAATCCTCTTACCTAGGTGAGAGCATTAATTGCCCATCTGTTGGTTAGGAACAGGCCGCTATGGCAGTGTTATCCCTCCTCTGTCAGGTCTCTGGGCTGTGCCAGCGTGTTTGGTGATGCCAGCTGGAAGAAAGCACCTTGCTGCTCAGCATGGGCAAGTTACCAGTGGCTTTGGGTCTGGTCAAAAACATATTTAAGTTGGGGATTTTGATGCATGAGAAGTCAGGCTTTTGGGTCTCACATTGGAATCCCACACCTGGTTTAGGTGCCTGAGTCTGTTCACGGGTCTAACCATTGGACTCTTCACTTCTAGAGAGACGCAGGCTCTGAAGCATCTCAGACGTCATAAAAAATGTGACCAGTCCTCTGTAGTTTAGGAATATAAGAATAAACACTGGCTATGTTGCTGCTGATGTCATTATCCCTGTCTTGTTATGAACTTTCAAAAAGATGTTATAAGTAGTGTCTCTGCAAATAGTCCTTTCACAAGGCTGATAGGCTACTCTGCAGCAATGACAAATGATGTCTCTGTATATCATGTTACTGACATCTTGCCACACATCTGCAATCTATTTTCAGATCTCTGATGCTCATTACCAATTTAGGAAAGGAATTGAAAAGCTATGGAGACAAAGAGATTTGATGGAGCATGGGGCAGAACCACTGAAAGTAGTACCGTAACACAAAGCAACACCAGATCTGATTTTAAGCTGTCTAGAGCGAGGTTGTGCATTTTTACTCCCTTCCTCCCAAGAGCTATTGGTAACGAGTTATTGGTGAAGGCATCACAGATTGGGGATACCATCAGCCCGAGAAAAGTTCACTGCTGTGCTTTTGTGAGTTTAGTACTTTGGTGTGGGCTTTAGAAAACCATTACTTAAGTAAAAACGCTTTTGGTTGTAAGAGTGCTGTCCCTCGCCCATGTCTGTTTATTTAAGCATGCTGAAATGTCTTTCTTTTCTGTTTTCTCCCACCTACCTGGGGAAAATCAAAACCAGTATGAGTAAGAATCCTGCGGGTTTTCTGCTTTTGTTTTTGCTGGATGAGGTGTAGGCCTATGACTCACGCTGTTCTTGGGTATCTGTCTGGCATTCATATTTGAAATTGCTGCATAATTATGAATTCCTGGATTTTTGTTTCTTTTGAAAGCAAATTATTTCTGTGAGCAGTAAAAGTTAGTTTGATGTCAGCATCTACGTCACTAGTTTTGTGGGGTTTTTTTTAAATTCCTTCTTTTTTACTAATAAGATTCTGAATGCAATTAAGCATATACAGTTTCTGGATGCTTGTAACAATGCGCACTCCACCATTAATTTACAAATACATTTATTTATTAGGTGAATCCTCCAATTTGTTCAGGAGTCGACTCTTCTTCCTGATCTTCCGAGCTGTATAAGGGCAGTCAGGGTTCGCATGCAAACGTGTGAGCTCGGATGGTCCCAAGTACACTGCCTTCCGATGGCATTCCCACTGCTGGCTGTCTTAGGGAGTGTTAAGCTCTGCTTGGCTCCGAATGTAGTGTGTTGTTGACAGTCTTCGCTGTATTTGATGTTAGTCTCCATTTCTTTTTTGCAGTCTCCTCTGAAATCACAGCACTGTGAAGGGACAGGGACCTCTCTGAACAGTGCCGTTGCACACCTGACTTGTATTACTCAGGCTGATATATCTTTTGAGGAGTCAAGCAAAAAAAAAAAAAAAAGAATTACTTCAGAAAAAGTAATTTCCTAAAAGGAAGGTTTCCAGCCATAGCTCAGGTGTGCAATGATGCAATATGACAGTGTTATACGGAACTGGCTTTGACCTTGGGAAGAACCTAAAAAAATGCCTATCCCTGCTTTGATGTAAGGAAGTCTCATTTTGGGAGGTCCACTGTCTGTGGTGATCCCTTTCACATACCAAAATTATTTCCTGTTTTCTTCATGGCGTACAAAAGTGTCGTTTTACACTGCAGCTGTGTGTCTTGACTCACACAAGCAGTATATGGGGCTTCAAAGATTTTTGTCTTTATTAATTCTTTCTTGAATGTTGTTACTAGGTTGGAAGAGGGCAGGTTTAGATTAAACATTAGGAAGAAATTTTTTACTTCGAGGGTTGTAAGGCACTGGAACAGGTTGCCCAGAGAGGTTGTTGAGGCCCCATCCCTGGAGGTGTTCAAGGCCAGGCTGGACGTGGCCTTGGGCAACCTGGTCTAGTGGGAGGTGTCCCTGCCCATGGCAGGGGGGTTGGAACTCGGTGATCTTCAAGGTCCTTTCCAACCTAAACCATTCTATGATTTAGCTGATGCTAAAGAGCAGCCAAATTTGGTAAGACCTGTCAGTGGCAGGTATCTCTTGAGATGATCCCCTTCCTCCACCTGGGAGTTTTTCTGCCTTTACAGTTTAGATGAATTGACTGTACTTTGAGTATTTTTGAATATCAGTCAAAATGCGGCTGTCTTTTCAGAGAGTAAATCAGTCCCTCAAGAGAATGTAAAGCAAATTTTATGCAATTACTTACAAAGATTAATAGATTTCTATAATATTGTACAGTAAGTATGTGTAGCATATAGCACTGAAAACAGTGAAAATGATGTTCATAAGAATAGCGTGAGTTTCTTAGAAATACCTGAATATAACTACAATGCAAAGCCCACTTTATCTTTCCTAGTGTGCTGCTGCTGCCTCCACCTGTGGTATAATTTCAGCAGCATCTTTGCCAGGCTCCTTCTTCCTGATCTGCTTTCTCCTCGAGGCATGTCAGCTCCCGGCATCGCCGGAGGCACCGCTGTTCCTTGTCCCACGGGAGGCACCAACTCCAGGGCTCTCGCAGAAGAGAAGTGGAGACTGTTGTGGGAAGTGCAAGGTGTCTCTGGAGAGAGGCTGCCACATTCCCTTTGTTCCCAAGGAAATAACAGCTGAAAGCTTCCCAGAGATGCCTGGCATTGGCAGGGTGAGGCCAGCCTGTGCACTCACTTAGTCCATCACTTAGAGATTCAAGGCAAGCACAGCAGCAAGTATGTGCTGAGTCAGCAACTCTCCACAACTTTTTTGGTGAAAAATTGCACTGGAGGCCTCATGAATCTCAGAAATACAGTTGTTTGTGAGCACAACCATTGTACAGAAAGAAGGGTAGGGCAAAGTGGCACTGGAGGCTACTTCTGTGGTATTTCCCAGCCCTGATATGATTTTTTTTTTTAAATGGAACTGTTTCTGAGGCTTTTGCAAAACATACATGGGTTAGGTGGATAACATCAGTTTTCCACTCCATGTGATTCATGGACAGGAAAGTTTCATATCCATCATGCAAACACTGTTCACTTGATTCAGAAGGTGGAGTAAGAGCTGCGTAGAGGGTTGCCATTGTGGCTGTCAACCAGCGTGTGAGGTTGACCAACACTTCATTCATGGGCTTTTACAGGTGGAATTGCATCTGGTCTATCCTGCTGGTCCTTGTGTGGGTCCCTCATACTGAATGTCTCTAGGGTTTTCAGGCCATAGCTACAGATCCCATCTCCTCCTTTTCATCACCTTGTCTCTGCTGCTTTGCCCAGCCAGGGTCTCTTCTTCCCCATCTCTCCCCGTTTTTTCTCAAAAAAGTCTCTCTTCCCCTGTTCCCTGTACTGGTTCTGGTGTCACCACCACCTCCATCCTAGTACACTCACTGTCCTCTTGCCCTCAGGTCTGCTTTTGTGTCTGCTAAGTTTAAGTTATTTGGGATGGTGTTGGTCAAACTTTAGGAGCAACTTCATTTTTGTGACATTTTGCATATTTTTCCGCTTTTTGAGAAGCAAGATTCTGCTGAATTGA
>NW_009648036.1:0-53788 GCF_000708025.1 Charadrius vociferus | reverse complement strand
CAGGCATGACTTTCTGCTTTAAAAAACTGAGAAACTTCCCAGATCAAAATATCATCAGAAATTAAATCTCCACAAAGCACTTCTGCTCCAACAAAGCAGACTGAAATATATTTCATGGGACTTTTTTCAGTGAGCTCTATTATTCAGCAAGTGCTCTAACAGTGCTAAATGAGTACAGAATCCCCAGAAATATTTAGATGCTAAAAATGAAAATGTCTCTGTTGAGCATGTGTGAACTCTGACTTTTTTAATTTTTTTTTTGTGTGTGTGTGTATATATATATGTATACATAAAATATAATTTGTCCAAACTTGGAGCAGAGCTCTCACACTTCAGAGTGGAAGAGCTGCTGAAAGCAAAGGACACTGGAATTTTTCAGCCAGGGCAACACAACATTTTCCTCTAACCTCATCTCAGAAATGAATGAAGTGTTTTGACTGAAATTCCTTCTCCCTTAAATAATTAAATCAGTCTGAGGCAGACACTTACCATGAAAAAAAAAAAAAACAAAACCACAAACCAAAAAGCCCAAGAGGGTGAAAATTGGCAAAGATCTCAGGAACTGAAAATAGAAGGAAATGTTGAGCAACTTTTAAAGTAGCTGTTGTCAGCTTTGCCTCTAATATTTGCAACGAGCTCTCGCCTGATCAGTAGGTTGTTCCCAGTGCAGCCCTCCTGCATTTCTTGGGAAGATGTTCTTAGTCCCTCTCGCTGGGCTATTTCAAGGCAGCCAAGGGCTTCCTACCTATGTCTGCACCACAGGCTACCTGTTGTGATGGGCTGTCTCACAAGCTCCCTTCCCATCCCCGGTGTAAGGGGTGAGACAAGTCAAGCCGGGGCTCCCCGCTTGCGCTGATGCAGCAGCCAGGAGATCTGGTTGTGGAGTGCTGCGCTCTGGGGAATGGCAGGGTCCCACGTCCCTTCTGCCCAGCTGAGCGGTCCCCAGTGATAGAAAGGGCTCCTCACTTCTTCACTCACCCAGATTCTCCCAAGGAAGGGTGTTGTGGAGGATGGAGCAGAGCCTGGTCGGACTTGTAGATGAGACTCACTGCTGTATTGCCCACTGCATGCTGTGCGGTGGGCGATGGGGCAGTGTCAGGACTCCCCTTGCCTGCCCAGTCCTGAGTGCCCCACACAGCTGTGCCCCACCAGATATTTTTCAAGGTCCAAGTGCATCTTGGCTTCAGCCCTCGCTCCTGAAGCGCTGGGTATTTGGCGTCAACAACATACGGCATGAGCCAGTGTAAAGGCAGAAACAAAGCCTGGCGGAGGGGATCTTGGAGGAATCTTCTTGTTGCTGTTGGAAGGGGAAGCTGAGAGTCCTCAGTAATAAGTTCTGATCCCTACATAAAATCATGGTCCTGTTGCTGGGCTGTGCATTAGCACAGCTTTCCTGATCTTGGTCATTAACACTTGGCATGGTGTGTGTTTTCTTTCATTTGTGGGAATTTGATGTATTTCACCACTGGGTAGAGAAAAAAATCATCACTGAGAATGTCATGATTAATTTTTTTCCTCTTGAAGAACTATGAAATTATTCTGAAATGTATGACACGTGTATAATAACAGCCTAGTGCTCTGTTTTTAAAAAATGTGCTAGAGGCATTGTGCAGTTTCCCAGAGGCTTAATGAGGGAGCCATACTGTGTTGGAAATTTTTCAACAATAAAAATTGACCTATTACATGCTCATGGAAAATGAGGGTTGACAATCACACAAATATGTCCAAAATCAAATACAGGCATTGTAAAATATCACTTCTTTCCCAGAGAGAGACTGGTCACCTGTTCACAGTAGGATTTTGTATTATATCCTATTCAGTAAAGACTAAGATGCTTCCCCGCAGGGAAACAAAATGGCAGCAAAGTACTGGCCTGGTGCCCTTCTATCAATGCTTTTCACTGACTGTTTTGCCAAGTCTTCAAAAATAACGCATAGGCATATTTTTTCAACGTATGTTTTGCCTTTTTGTTGGTTTAAAAGCACAAAGGGAAGAAAAGGTTCTGCATTATTCGCCACTTCATCATCAAACATAGGAAGAATTCATTGTTTGCCTGTTTGATTTTCTTTTTCTCTCCATAATACTTATTTCATTTAAAAAAAAAATCTAGTCTCTTTTGCTTTTCTTTTAACATATATCTCAGAAGTGGCCTCTTCTTAAAAATTGAGCATATGGCTCTGAACTTGCAGCTGCATTCAGGGAAGTGCCTATTGCAAAACATTGAAATTTGGAGTCATGGGAGCAGAAAAGTTGGATTCAGGAATTATTCAGTATACTACTGAATAATCAAAGAAAAGAAGATAATTAAATACAAAGAGTTGAAGAATAAATTAAATATGGCAAATACTGCTCCTCTGCTCAGAACAAATTAAGCTGCTGTCAATGTTTGCATTTTCTCTCGATATTTAATAGTAAGTTTAAGCCAGATGAAACACGAAATGACTGTTGGGATTAAAAAAACCCAACTGTTTCACTGCTGAATGTGTATCACCAGTGAATGTACTGGCAGTCACCTTGCAGTACCTTGCTTCAGGTCACTGGCCAGGCACTGGCTCGTGATGTTTCCAGCAAGGGAGGGCAATATGGGGAGGTGAAATGGGATGCAGGGAGAGATCGGAGTTTATCAGCAATCCCTGTCAAGCACTGATCTCTGTGTTTTCAGGGGGGCGGGGGAAGGGGGAGGATTAAAGAATGAAAGCAGAACCTGTGTGGTAACTAAGGTCTTGAGACATCTTCAGTGTATGAGGCTACAAGTAATGAGACTCTTCAGCAGGGAGATCTTTTCATGTGGATCTCCTTGCAGGTTCTTTGCCCTTCATAATGCAGTTTAAAAAAAAAGAAGAAAGAAAGTCCTATATGGCAGGCCATAGATTTGCAATGCAGTTTATGCGTGTTTAAATAAATATGGGTAAAGACTGTAGAAAAGGATGATATTGGGCAGACATTAGATGTAGAAAAGGATGTTACTAGAGAGACAAAGGTAAGGCGAGAAAGAGAAGAAAATTTACCTCACTGTAAAGCTATCTAATTAATTCATTTTTTGTAAAATTTCCTAGTTTTGATTTTCAATTCAGAGGTACGCAACCTAATGTTAGAATAATAAATAAATAAAAAAATGGACAGGAGATTATGATGAAGCAAAGAAGGTTCCATGCTGCTGTAGGATTAGAGAAGTCATTTTGGCCGTAGACGTTACTGCATTTATATAATGAGAGAAACCTAGACTTGTCACTTAATAATTTAGGTCTTTCCAAGGTAAAAACCACTGAAGCTGATGATAAGTATACAGTGATACAATCTGAAAGATACTGAAGTAAAAATGTAAGAATTAGTGTTTGCAACGAGTAAATAAATATTGCGAGATTTGTCAATTCTAATAAAGAATATATAGATTCCAGTGTTACTTGTAAATGCTATTCAGATGATTACTTTACTGCTAATTTCTAAGAATCTCTTAAAAAAACATTCATGAGTTATTTAAATACACATAATCTGTAATGACCCAGACACCCATATAACTTAAGTGTATAATAATATAGTATGTACAACCATAACTCAGCACTCTGTTAAAGTCCAGAGAGAACAATACCATAATCCTGTTTATGTCACTTCTTTTACTATATTCTAATGTCTTGAGAATTCCTTACAAGCAATATATTTCAATGCTACATTTTACTAACTCGTTATGCATTTAGTGTATAGCATAGTTTTGTGTTTCTAGCAAAGGCAACTTCCCAAGCAGCGATGGCCATGAACACCCTTTCGATGTTTGTTTCAGATCCTGTTGTAATGCTCAATTTGTGTCAGGTTCCTGCTGCAGATGATTACTAGTACATGACTTATGATTCATTTAGGAATAGAAGCTGAGGCAAACACCAATAGATGCCAGTCGTTTACCTCTAAAACAGTCAATTTTCTTTGAGTAAACCCTGAGGAAGTTGTACAGTAGCAGACTGAAACTTGGCACACACGGCTTGAACACTGAACAAGTTGTTTGGGCAAATTACATGGGAAAGCCAATTTAAAGTCACTGAAGCGTCATAAGTATTGGGGGAATTCAGATGAATTCGCTGTACTGAATGATGAGATCTCATTCAAGTACAAGAGTCTGCCCACAGGTCATGTATAGGATCTTAAATACTGCTTATAAATAATTACATGTATCTTGTTTCTCTCATTTCAGTGACTATTTCAACAAGTACCTTCTTTGACGGCTTACTGGTAACTGGGCTCTACACCTCTACCAGCGTTCAGGCTTCCCAGAGTGTTGGTGGTTCCGCTGCTTTTGGATTCGGTAAGTTAAAAAAAAAAAGTAACTTATATTCTGCAACCCAGAGTAATGACTACTTGGTTGGACAGAGGACATAAATAACAACGCAATTACTGAAACGCAATTACTGAAACAAGTTAATTTAGATTGAGTAATCAACAATATGTGGAAGTCAGTGGGAGTCAATGAGATAAGGCAGTGGTGGCTTTTAGACAGCTTTTATTCCTGCACTTTCTTCGTCTTTGGTCAGGCTGGTGCTGATATACTGAATTATATGAATTTCAAGAGACAAAAGCCTCAGCAGCTAAACTGGTTAAAATAGCCATTTCTAAATGGTGTGACATTTGGTCTAAACAAAAGCATTTAGCCCAAGGTGTCTAACTGTTCTTGGGCTGAAAAACTGATTCCTTTGAGCTTATGTCAACCTACCTTTTCCATTCGCTTAGCAATAGCATCTTCCTTAAAATGAGAATGCTGGTTAAGGTATTTTGTATAAGCCATATATATTTGTATAAGCTTCTGCAGTTTGTTATTTGGTAGCCTCTTTTATATCATTACAAATAATTGTAAGAATTGCATTCCTCCAATTGGAGGAACCTGGTGACCCCTAACAAGCAATCCGGGGTGAAGGTACAGAAATAGGTACCAGTCATATGGGACACCAACTGTGCTGCACTTGCAGTAGCATGTTTAAACCTTCATTTGTCTTTTAGGGTTTTGTCTGTTAGGGTCAGTACTTTCTTCACAATAAACTTTCATGGCAATTGCCTCTGTTATAATGCATGTGAAACTCGAGTGGCCTGGGCCTGAGTGTCATACGGCAGACATAGGTGAGCTTCTAAATGAAATAATGCAACGTAAATAGCACATTATTTAAAACTGTGTTGAGGAATAATTTGAGAAGGGCTTTTCCTCTGTGAATAGCACCACCGTTCAACCTCAAACCTATTGCTTGGCCTTTCAAAGTGAAGAGCACATCTGCCACAGGTATTCCATGTCTTATGCAAAATGCACTGAACAATCCACATTTCTGGAAGAAGTAGTACTGCTCTTTCTCCTTTCCCTCCATACTCTTTACAAGATGAACAGGATCTGATGGAGCAGGCAAGATGGAAAGCACATATCAACGTCAAATTTTTGGGATGGTCAAGTTACTGGCAAGCTATTATCTGGCCATAAGATAGGTCTTTGTATCATGTCATTGGGGAGATTCTGGCCCTGTGCGACAAACTTACTGAGCAAGGTATACAGGTCATGTTTAATCACAATTGAATATTTAAGAATGGAAATTAAGCAAATTTTAAGAACTTAAATAGCTGCGTGCATTTACAAAGTATGTCTGTGTTTTTTCCTAAATTTGTATCTTCATCTGTAGAACAACCTGTTATAAGGGGTGTCCCACTGAGACAGATGTTAGAGTAACATGTGATGGGTGACAGGAAAAAGATGTGGCCTTTTTTAACTTGCCAAAGGTCATTTTCTAGCTCTTGATGTGTTACTTTGACCATTCAGTCACTGGTGAGATAACCAACAACTAAACTGGTGACACGTGCATTCTGTTTACCTAAAAAAGATCCAAGCCTACAGGCTGGGAAAATGCAAAAGCCAGAGACGTGAAAGCAGTCACGGGTGGTTCAAGCTCCTTCATTTTGCTCATCAATACAAATTCTCAAACATCATGCCCAGGGGAGGTCTGCTGCTCCCTCTCAAGCATGCCTCCTCCATCCATGTCAGAGGAGAACTGCTGCCATCCATGACCTTTCTTTTTGAACTGTCTGCAGGCAAACTGTAGGGTCAGTTGTATTACAGTTGTTAGTTATGCAACATTTTAAATAACATTTCATATGCAACATTTTAAATAAAAATCTCATTTTGCTGGTTTTCTTTTCTAGCTCCTAATCTTGCATACATATTGAAAAAAAACCCCAATCTGAATGTTTCAAAAGAGCTGATGCTCTTGTGCAGTGTCTTTTCAGTCACAGTAAAAAGTAAACAGTAAAGGAAAAATGGCAATGGCTTTTAAACTTATTTTTTTTTAATGTTCAATCCATGATGTACTGATGGTTCCCAGGACTGAGAACTACATAAACTTTTCCTTTCTCTACTCTGCAGTGAGAGATGAGAAGGCTGGGCTCTTCCAAAAAGCATTTAGCATGCAAATTATCTGCTTTTTAAAACAATTTCGTAGTTTTAAAAATGAACTGTTTTAAAATCTACCATCTGCAGTTGAAAAAGAGAGTAGCATCCACAGTATTTGATATATTGTTTAATAAAATAGTAGATGAGAATGGCATTGTTTTGTTTTCTGAAAAAAACATAATGTACTTTCTCCAGAAACTTTAGGTCCCTCTATTATCTCATCATTTCCAATTAGCAAAAAGGGTGCTTCTCCTTTCCAGAAAGTGACGGTGATGTTCAGGTTAGATTTAGCTTGCTGGAAATTTGGTATTTTTTAAATGTCGAGGACCATGTCAGGTCCAGAGACCTCAGTTCAAAGATTTATGTAGTTTATCATAGATTAGACAGGGGGGCTGAAGCTGGGCCTTTAAAATCTGAAGAAAACCATATTCTGAAATTGGGTTGATAGTGGTTGCTTACAGAGCAGGGGAGAATATTTTTTTCTCTCTTGCAATATTACCATTTAAATGCTCTTGTCTGTGTTACACAGGAGGTCACGCTAGATTATCATAATCTTCCAGTCTGCCCCAACAATATGAAGTCTTCCCAATATGCACGCATTGGTCTTTAGTACCATAAGTTACTGTATTGTGGTTACAATTATCTTTTAATTACCCAGTTTAGTAAGTCACTTGATGGACATACAACCATTGTCAGTCATTGCAGTTAACCATGTCAAGAAGCTTTGAAGAAGAAAAGATAAAATACGTTAGTGCTAACAGAGTTAATTCGAAGAGTTGTATTTTCTTTCTTTTTCAGTATATATTGTGTAGTCAAAGAAATAGTTCCTGGTTTCCTCTGTGGGATTATACTGACATGAAACTTGCTGAATTTTTTCTTTGGGAAGCCTTCTCCATTTAGCAACTCTTTTAGGGAGAAATGGATGAACTTTTGGGGATAAAACTTAATAGAGGTCATAAATATTCATCTTTTTTCCTAAGATGAACCATTGTCTGGGTTCAGATAAAGGTAACTAAAACTGTAAGGCTAAAATTAGAACTGGGTTAAAACATAAATGTGTACTTGAAACCTCACTAACCAAGCTGCCAGGATCCTTTAGCAAAGAAGTGATCCTTAAATCTAGCCTTTAAGAATAACATTTCTTTCTTGGCTAGATCCCTTCTGTTGATACAACAGATACCCTAAGTTGCATCTCTCCAGTATCATTTCTGCTCTCCTTTCCTGATCAATGCAGTGTGTACCTGGGACTCATTTCCACGTTCTTCAGCATTGCCTACTGAAGAGCAATCCTACCCTTCATCTCACCCTTTCTCAAGCCACGTGGTCACTGATACCCCTTGGTGTCATTCACACGCCATCTCTCTCTGGAGATGCATTTTGGACTCCTGTGGGATCTCTCCATTCCTCTGTGTCCTTCCGTTATTCTGCTTGTGACTCTGAGGGTGCTTGTTGGCATTTGGCCTCTTTTCGACAGGTTGGGACATCTGCTGGCCATGCTCTGGGGTTTATCAACCCACCAAGGCTACCCTCCCATACGGCCAGGATGTCCATATGATCACTTAGGGGCTCTCGCTGCTTGACTTCTTCCAAACATATAAGAGGAAAGTGGGAGACAGGAGTATTAAAAAAACATGTTAGAAAGCTACAAATGCAGTGGTGGGTTTGATGGGAACGATGGCTTGCAAATGAGATTAAGGCTAAATGGGTTTGGTGGCTTGTAGGGGCACCGCTCTGTAGGTTGGGATAAGTATGAAAATACAGCTCAGCTCCTCCAAAGCCATGTGCACTGGAAAGCAAGGAACACGGTATCATTTCTGCAATTAAAGGAGAAGATTACAGCATAATCCCTCAGCAGCGATAAGGAGCGCTGTGTGCTGAGGACCTGAATCTGTCTCATTACACGGCATCGTCCCAGCTGACAGGCTGGTTGAGCGGACAGACATGCTGGGCTGTGCACATCAAAGCTTGCCTTTGACCTGCCAGTCACACTGCCTCTCCGCATGTTCGGGTTCTTCCCAAGGCTTTCTGGCGCCCTGGTAGATTTTCACATCATGCACACATGACAAATTATTTAAAATTTACATTTGGTGTAATTAGTTTCTTACAAACTACAGTGACAAATGTAAGCCTTTATAGCTAAGCCCCCAAAAACCTAATTTTATGCACAATCATAATTGCTACATGATGTTTACCTTTAAATAAATCTGGAATAAACAAGTAATTTCATGATAATATTTGTATATGCATTAGCTTTTTAACCTAAATTGAAAAGGTCTTTTTGAAAGTCCATAGGCTTGATTATGGTAAAGAAAGTGGATTCAAAGCTCTCACTACACTAGAAAGTGTTGCCACAGGCTTAATTGGCTAACAGATTTTTTTTAATTTATTTTCTGTGTAGGTTTATACAACTTGTAGTTTACTGTCTTTTAAAACAGATGTCTCCCTTCTACAGCAAGGTCATAAACTGCTAGTGAATATTGTTTGGGTTTTTTTTAACTCTGTGGGCTACTTCGTAAGAGGCTATGAAATGATGGTACCTGGAAACAGTTTAGTGCCCGAACAGGGGATTGCATCTGCTGGAAAGCAAAAAAATAGAATATGAAAGGTCATCTTGCAATCTTTCCTCTTTTGGAAATCTTTGTACCGCGAAGGTCATCACACATGGAGACTCTGTCATTTTAAAAAAAAAAAAAAAAAAGGGACAGTTACAAATATTCCTTAAAATATGATGAATAATAAATTTCCTAGAGGAAATAGTGGGAAGAGCAATCACCAGAAATAATTTACTTGGCATTACATTTTATCTTGTACTCTCTTCCTTTTAAATTATTCTCTTGCCTTTTCACAGGATTAAGGCAGCCTTCACATAATCCTCTGCTTGGTATTTTGGTTACATACATGCTTGCATAGCAGACCAAAACCCCCTGTCAACATATAGACAAAGGACTGTTTTGATCTGGCTCTGTGCAAATTGGGAAGTGGGGAAAAGGGTAAAAGTAGTTTCCCGGTTCCGTATCCCCCTTTGGCTCACAGCTCATGAGCAGCCTTGGGGCAGAGTGACCGTAGGTGGGTGTCATTGGTGATGCTGCTGGTTTCATCCCCAGAGGAAGAAGGGCAAAGTGGGTGCCTGGGTGGCTGAAGGGCACCCAAAGTGTCGTCTCTGAGAGGGTACTGCAAAAAATGCTCTGGTTGTGCTCCCCAGCTCTGCGGGTACATCATTCTGGACCGTGCGTTGGAGGCACCTGAGGCTACTGCTGCTCCTGGATGGGGCGTGTGGTTTTAAGCTTTCAGAGGCTTGGTTTTGGCATCAGTTTATGCCAAACTGATGGTTCTGGGGTAATGTTTTGCTTTCAGATTTTGACAGATAAAGGAAAATATCCCCCACTAACATTGTGAGATGGGAAAAAGGCCAACTGTTGGATTTTTCTTGTTAGGTGAGCCTATAAAATTGGTCCCTCCTCAGTCTTTGCCTCCCCATGTTTGTTCACAGCTTTAAAAAGTAAGGAATAATCAGTAAATACCAGCTCTTAAAAAAAAAGTTTTCAGCTATGTACATGCTACTGCTCTTGAAGTGCAGTTTTGTAACTTAGTGAAATTGCTGTACATCCCTGGTTTACTTTGTGACAAGCCAAATGGGCTCCAGGACCCTCCCTTCACACTGGAGATATTTGCCAGAAACCAAACAGATGGTAAACTAGGAAGAGATGACCCTCGGGGGAAATTTTAATAGGCCCCCATTTGCCTTGTGCTGTATCTAATACCCTTTGAACTGCCACTTTTTTTTTTTTTTGTTTGTTACAAGTCAACTACTGCCATGTATATTTTAATAGGAATTATCAAATACAATTTGCCCAGAAGATGTACCAGCCCTCCGCTGCTAATTAGCAAAGTTTAAATAATCACTGAGTTCTGGAATAATTGGAAAGAAACACTGTTTTTCCTGCCAATGCATAATTACCAATTAACAGGAAGATAAAATATCTGTGTAGCAGTCATATCTTGGAGAATTTGTTAACAGTCAATTAAATAGTGAGTTGGTGCCAAACTGACATTGGTCAAGAAAGTTTACATTTGAGTTTAGTCTTCAGATACTCCCTCCTGCAAATGGTATGTAATGAAACCATAATGATGATAAAACTTTCAAAGTTTGTGTGTCACGATGTTTAATTACTACTTAAATGTCTTTATGGCCAAAAGCGGACCGTTTCTACACGTGGTTGACTACCATATGTGCCTTATGGAAGGGGTTTCAGCTTTATTAACACAATGTATTTTCATTGTCACGGTATAGGCAGCAATTGTCCATGCTTACCCGACGAGGAACTGTGTCCCCAAGTACTTTACTTGCTAAGGAGGAAAATTTCCCACATGTAACTGGGTAGGGCAGACAGCAGTGCCCCAAGGTTGGAGGAACAAGCTAGCCAGAGCGGGAGCCTACACAGAAAATACTTAAACTGGCCTAGTTCAAGTCTAGTTTGACCCAGTCCCATCACCCTGAACATTTTCACCCACTTCTGCAAGTGCTCTTGTACTCGTCAGGTTTACCCTAACCCCCTGCTATGGCAGCAGCATCTCTTGGACATCAAAATCCATTTTTGCCTCATCTGCTGAGAAGCCCTGAGTTACTCCACAATTTAACACTCGTAAAAGTGAGTGATGGTGTCTGCTCGATAATTTATTTCACATGTCTTCGGCGCATTATGAAGATGACAGTAAAATAACTCAAGCTTTTAACCTTTCAAATATTCCTGTAGCCCCTGCTAGTATCGGTGTGGTCAAGGTTGAAAAGGAGAATGAACCTCTGTAGAAGTCTGGCACATGTAACACTACTTGTATTTGTTAGCTTTGAATAGAGGGTGTTTAACTCTATAGGCAACACTTAATGCTTTCCCGATGAGATGAGAGGTGGTCACTGCATTGGAGATGCAGAGGAACATTTTCCAGTGCGGCAATGCTTGTAAAGGGGTCCCCAGAGTTTTTAAACAAGAAAATGCCTTTAGAGACAGTTTTACATAGCCAAAACCAAAGTCCTAATTGGTGTGTTGGGGCCAATTTCAGGCCAATTTAGCAAGAACATTTATTCAGTAGTGATGCTTTTTTCAGGTCTTATATACATCTGTTTTTCTCCCCTGGGTGGCCAGAAGATGGTATGGGGAAAAGTTAGAGCATCATTGAATTTTAATGTGAATTTTTAAATTGCATTTTAATTTATAATAAAATGCCTGTAGTAAAAATCTGATGTAAAACTTTGTGAAGTGATCAGATCAGGTTTTTTGCTACCTCATACCTCTGAGGGGATTCTGATCCCAATAAGGTATGGCTTTCATTAAAAATATATTAAGAGATGAAAATTTTCATCATGACAGGCAGGTGATTTTTATCTATACTGATACTTATTGAAAGTAGTAAGTAATGCTTTTTGAAGTGTGCAAATTGTAGGTCATTCTAATAATGGAAAATAATGTTTATATAAATATATACATACAACCCTGTATATATACACATATGTATTTGTTCATCACTCTCCTTTTTTTCATCCTAATCTCAAATACCATGTTTAATTGGTACACTTTGAGTGCTGTTAACCAGCATATTCCAAATTTTTATTTTTTGTAAAAAACATATACAGTGAGCCTTGTGGCATTATCTCCCATTTTAAAAACAATGATTAGGACCAAAAGTATCCCACAGGTTTGGTATCCACTTTCAGATGGCTGTGAGCTGACTTAGAGAGATGCTGAGTACTGCATAGCAATTTATATGTTGAAAAGCTCCTGTTAATGCCGGTGTGGGTTGAGCGTGCTCAGCCCTTCCACATGTCAGCCCCTACGTGTCAAACTTGGGACCCAGAAAAGGAGGTAGACCTCAATGGTGACCACGTGGAAAAATTTGGTGCAACTGAGCAGTTTTTAGAGCTTCTGGGCATGGGACAAGGGTAGAGCCCAGCTGCCCTGTGCAACGCTTGGTAGCCTGGGCTTCCCGAGCGATCACATCGAGCAGCCTCTTGCCCGCAGCTCCTCCATCCCTGCACTGAGGCACAGCTCCATGCAGAGTACAGTACCTAACTAGTTCATTAAGGACCCTGCACTGTTTTCCCAACACTTAAATTGCACCTAAACCCCAGTGTAGGTACGCTTCAAGCCTCTGAACCTTGGAGACCAAATCAGCTTGCCTACCTTCAAGAGTAACCCCAGAAATACAAAGTTTCCTGGGCTACTTTATAAGCTTGTAGGTGACCTGGTGTGGAGACCTTGACATCTGCTACCGGAATTCTGCTGTGACCAAGAGACAGTCAAGTAGCCCCAATTTAACCACTAGAACCTGATATACCAGATTCACTTGAGTTCTCTTACATGGCACTGAATTCCTTAAAAACAAGACAAACAAGACAGTTGGAACAGAAGGATATGGAGGGCAACCATATACATGGAGTTGATCTGGCCTGTTTGTAGCATAATCGATTAGCAATTAAAGTACTTGTAGAGTCTGAGGCCTTGAACTGCCCACTCTTCTACCCCAGGAGGCACTGAATGAAGCAGCTAGGAAGCGAGCGAGGTACCTCTGACTGATTGATTGTCCATGGTGTCCTCTGTGCGTGGGGAGATGTGTGGAAGTTTGCTGAGCTGTTTGCTCTCACTGAAATCTTACCTTAAAATCCATCTTCTCTTGTTTTTATGGGTAAATCATTCCTGTTTGGCATCGATTAGAGAAATGTCAGTGCATGACTCAATTCTCTTTTATTACTATTTTATTTTCTTATTTGTTTTATTTGTTCACCAGTTAGAGCGTGATCTCTAAATCAAGGACTTTCTTCTTTATTATTCTGTACAGAGATGCTGGCACAATAAAACCCAATCTTTAACTGTTCATGACTGTTATTATAATATGGATAATAGTGCATGAAAGTCAAGGAAAAACGAATTAAGCCTTCATTGATTGTAGCAACAAAAACAAAATACTTTCCCCTCTAAAAGACGTTGTCATTATGCTTTGAGAGCCACATTCAGCTGGATTGACAGCCTGAAGTTGCACAGTAATTCGTAGTAACACAGAGGTATCTTCAATAAAGTGGGGGGGAAAGGCCGTCATCTAGAAATTTAGGGCCATCTTAAAATTGCATTCTGTGTGTGTGTATGCCTCAAGAATACATTAAGCAAATGTTCCCATGGCTGCATGAACTTCACGCTGCCAATGTGCCTGCCTGCGTCGCGTCTTGTCCCGAGCCTGTTTCTGTGATGGCTGATTGTCATGTGTTGTGCTGCGACAGTCAGTCGGAGCCCCCTCTCCCCAACTTTCCTGTTGTGCCAGGCCTATTATTTTCCCTGCGTTTTGTGTTCATCGGGATGCGATCACATATTCAAGCTGAAATTACTGGGCTCTTGGACTTCATCAATTAAGATGCATTGAAGCCTCTTGCAAATGTGAAAGGATATTGGGAAACGGTTATTATTGTAATTTCGAAGACAAGTTTGTAAACTAATTTCTGGCATATTATGACAAACAAATGTTGTGATCAGACTGCTTCCCCCATATCTGCCAATTTGTTATATTTCAAAGTGGTGTTGATTATACGTGGTGAAAATTCGGGCTTACAGGACAACAGAGCTCGAGAGCCCTCTGTTAAGATCCTGATCATCACCTGTCCTACCACTTGATTTCACTGTTTGCTCATCTGTTATCAGTGTTGTGACTGATAGTCATTTGTGTGTTTTCAGAGATGGTTCACAGGAAAAATCTGCTCCAGGACCTGAAAAATGAATAATCCAATTTCAAGGATATACCAGTGAAAGTGAAGTGCTGTTTGCAGGGAATGATTGGTATGGTTACATCTTTATCAGATGCTAAAATATGTGAACTAGAGAAGAAGGCCATCAAGCCCACGCTGCTGTGTGGCACGGAGGGAGCAGGACGGGCTTCCTGCTGTCTTCGTGCGCACAGAGGGGAGGGCTGAGACCCTCTGCCCTGCTCCTTCTCAGCTCTTGCCGGCAGTGGTGGTAGATGGAGAGAGGAGGGATTATGCCTTTGCATGGGCACAAGGTCGTGCTTGAAGTTTATGCCACAGCCACAGCAAAAAGAGGTGTTTACTGATTATCGTGTATTACTTAGGTTAGAAGAAAACTTGAGGTTAGATTGAGGTGAAAATTGTGAAATTACTAAAAGACACTTGTTCATATGTGAGCATCACTTCCCAAGAGCCCAAGTCAGTCTTAAAGTGATTTCAGTCCAGTCAGTGTAGTCCTTCATGTGAATTACTTACTCCTTGGAGTGGGGTTATTCCTTTCTGCTCAGCTGCATTTTATTACTGAATGAAATCCATTATTCCAGGGTGATCATGTCAAACCAGGCGTGACTTAGCACCTTATTTTATCAAGTTCTTAAAAGAGAAGGAAAAGGAATGATGATTTTTATTTTCTTTAGCAAAGTATATGTGTTTGCATTTTATTAGTTTATCTACTGCTTGAATTTAATTATTTTTGGTGACCCACTGGACCTACTGTCATATGAACACTGTCTTTTGCTTCCAAAAAGAAAGAAAATATGTGTTTTATTTCAAAACTATGAACTCAATATATTGAAACCCTTAACCCAGGATTTTTTTAGTTACCAAACGAATCAATATACTGCAAATCTTGCCTCATTTCAACCCTTAGGAAAATTAATGCAAGTATTAAAATCAGTGCAGTTTGCAACAAAAACAATTATCTCTTCATAAGCCTAAGCTTGAGCTGGTTGAATGCTTGAAGGAAACAAACCTTCAGGAGAAATCCAGGTGATACACAAGTACAATATTCAACCTCATTGCAGGAAAGTAAAGATGCTTTGCAGCTGTGTGAGAATGGTGTTTTTTTTTCAGATAACATCAAATTAAATAGCTGAATGTTAAAATACCTTGTGGTGTTTTGGGAAGACGTGACGTTGGTCAAAGCGCCCTAGTTGAGTTCTAGTTTATTTAAATAAAACTATTTAAATAATTACTTGGCAAAGCTATTTTGGCAGCATTACAGGAAGCGATGAAATATTTTTACATAGCAGATTATTAATAAAGTCAGTATTTTGCTCCTTTAATACTCAGAGGTTTGCTATATGTCTGTTTCTGGATAAACAACTGATACAAATATTTTGTGACACTAAAGTCATACTCCAGTCATATGGCATCATAGTCATCTTGACGTTCTCTGACATGCTGGAAAGATGATGTAATTATTAGAAGGGTGAATCAATAAACGCTGACAGCATTAGGTGTTAAGATGAAGAATATGAACATTAATGAAGTCTATATTAAAAAATCTTTAAAAGCTGTTTTATCCTGCAAGTCTTAGTTTTTAGAAAGATTAGGTTTAAATTTTTAATTTTGATATGAATAGTGAATTTGTTGAAATACTCCATCTGCTTGCTTAGCACATATATACATTGAGCTCATTATTTTCTTCCTGTAAATGAAACTTTACTATTTTTAGATTCCATAATAAAGGCCTTCTAAGATTTATCACTGAACATGTAATAACAGAGGCACTAGTTACCACCCAGTAGTCATTATTCACTCGAACAGGCAACTTTGTGATAACCTTTGCTTAAGGAGAAGCAAAGATGTAATGAACTCTTTAAAAAATATTCAGTCATAATCTGTCCAGAGTTCAACCGAAATAAATTGGGATGTTCTTTAGGTGCAGTTTTCCCTGAGACTATCAAAGAGGTGTATGCTAGCTTCTAATTGAAGTTTGGCTAAAGATTTAGCATTAATATGGAATTCGTATTTGCTCTGAAGAATTTATCAAATATGTGTGAGAATCTAAAGGACTTTTTGCTTAACATAAGAAAAATAAATATATTTTTTTTTCTCCGCTGAAATACGCTGAGCAGGATATGCAAAATTCAAGAACGTTTTGTATCTTGAGAAATATTTCTGAGGAATTTGGTTACTGAATTTTTTACAATTTTAAAACCAGGAATATTTAGGGTTTTCTTCTGTGTTTTACTCCTAGATGGATCTCCTCAGCCTATTTCTGAGGATCCTTTCATTAGGTACTTCATTTTTGCTGTGTATAACATGGGGAACTTGGCTGGCTGGCTGAGGTACACACAGATGTACCTCCAGGTACCCCATTTTCCAAGGACTGACACTGAAATGCAAAGTACTTCTGAAGATGTAATTTTCTGACACTAGCTGCTGTTCATCCAGAGGAATTTTGAAAGATGTCTGTCATATTCAGTTATGACAGGCGGTTGTGGCGAGCAGCTGACCTGGTCCCCCTGGGCTTCCTTCCTGCTCTGGAAAGAGACTGGCACTCTGGGGACATAGCTTGTCTTACCCTGCAGTAGCCATCTGAACAAGTCAGACAACTTGTCTCCAAAACTACTGCTTTCTTCACGCTGATTTTAGTAGGAACCAAAGTGAGTAGCTCAGCTCTGGATACCTCGACATCAAAAGTTATGGACCACATTTGCTTCTTTATTTGACGGAACAATGTAAGATCAAAAAACATATAAAGCAGAGGAAATGCAAATGCTGCAAGGACAACTATACACTATTACAATATAGTATCAGTCATATAATTCATTGTTAGACTAGCTGGGGGGCAATTTTGTGGGGAAAAAGCAAATGTGAAGGGAGCTGTAGTTGCACTTCATAGGGAGGGTAGAAGATGTGCAAGATGCATACTGTTCTTCAGGGCAAGTTGAGCGGTGTGTTGGTGAGCTGGTTAACCGCTGAAGAAATAGGGTTAAACCAGGCAGTTCCTGAAGCTTTGTAAGTTTGTGGTTACATAGATACACTCAAGGAAGAAGTTGTAGTCACTTCCCATGGAAACAAGCTAGATTCAGTGAACTTGTAGGGGTGGGACAGATTGGCTCATAGAGGCTGAGGGACTTTGTAAAATACAACACTTTGTTACATAGGATTTTGATTTAAAACCATATGAAGCATTTTAAATTTAATTAATTGGGATGTTGCTTAGAAAACTAGCCTTTAGAGTCACAGGAGATGGATAAAGCTTGCTAGAAGTGTGCAAGAGTCCACAGGAAAAAAAAACCCCACCTGTCTACTTCAAGAAGGTTATGAGAATATTAAAAGTTTAATATAGAGAAGTCAGTAGCATAGTGTCTCTGGCCCATAGCAGAGGACTTCTATTTGGTAAATTTACTTTAATTCATATCCAAAACATAACTTTACAAACCAGTCAGAAGACATGGACTATGGTGTTTCTCCTTTAAGTAAAATGCTAACAAAACTCTGACTCTCCAGTAAGAGCCCTTCCTATTCCTTCCCCAAAGACGAGGTAAAGCCATCTTACAACTAGTTAATTTTGTTTGGCTTCTCTGTGACTGAGCTTTACAACATTGACATTTGTCAGTAAAACATGGAGATTGAAATTGTGTATTTATGAAAAATTACTTCAGGAATTTTGGTGTAGTTCCAACTTAGGTCTATTCGAGTGTAAAGCAATCATTGAAATACAGATTTTTACACTTAAGAAGGAAATACAGAATTTTGTCTTCTGAGAGAAACTATTTGCAAAAGAAATGTTGAGGCTTGCATGAATTCCTGATCTCTTCCATCTTTGCCTTTAAGAAGGTGGATACTGCCTAATTACAGTACTAAGCAAAAATGTCACCCTAGAGATTTTAAAATGCCAACTGGGCTGAGATGTACATTCACACATCTCAGAGTAGGAATATCCACTGCAGACCCCTTATGCTCAGTTTAGGGCTGGATTCAGCTGCCCACACCTGGACACCTGGAGCAAGTTGAGGTTCCCTGAGCCATCACTCAGCTTCCAGCACCTGCCAGAGGAGTACATAGCTCCCCATTAAGTCTTTTATCTTCTGGACGCCTCAAGCATCTCGTAGACATCACTGTGCAGTTGATACAGCTGGTGACATGTAGGGAATTAGTGTCCTAAGGTAGTGAGGTGTCCCGTGTTCTGGGCTGATCAGACCTCTGCTGGCTGCAAGGAGCCAAGACCTCTTGCTCACATGCAGACACGTCTACATTGTCTGTGTCTGGAGCTGGGTCCCACCCTGGCTTTTCTCCTTTGGAGTCTCAGTGTATTGTCTGGTTTTGGTAAAAAAAGCACTTTATATTTCAGTCTTGGGAATAGCTGAAGTGCAGCTATGGTTTCCTTTAAGCATAGCTTAAAAATTACAGGAAGCAACTTTTTTATTTAATAAGTAAATTAATTTGAGTGAAATTCTATTTAATGTCACCTTGCTGGCACAGAGTAAGAAAAAGGAGGAAAGGTTACTGTTAACACAATCTGGTTTTCTGCTGGCTGTGGAATTTGTGCTATTGCAAACCCTCTGAAGTGCTTCTCAAAAGCTGGTGTAGAAGAGTCTCGCCAGGACAAGTGGCTTTTCATGCGTTGTTTTATTGACTCAGATTTGATGGTTTCCCATGTGTATTTAAAGGCTGAATTCCAGTCTCTGGTGAATGACTCGGAAAGCATTTAGTTTTGAACTGAATTCATTTGCAATTTCCAACAGAGGCATCTGCTGACCAGTTAGGAGGGTCCAGGTTCTTGAGTCCTACCTATTGTACTCTTGTGACATGCTTTATTTTGAGCCTTCTGTGCTTGTCCTACATATTTCTTTATAAATGAATGAAATGAAATATAAATAGCTTCAAAAACCAGTACCAGTTATTAAAAAAATCCCACCCATCTATCAAAACATGTTAAAAACTCATTTAACTTAGTGCTCACTTTCATGAATCACATTCTAACACAAGTAACAAAAGATCCTGGTTTGTCTTTATTTTCAATGTCTTTTTTTAATTGACAGAATTTTTCCTCCGTGTTTTACTAGTAAAAGCAAATGTACGGTATTCCCTCTACTTTATTTGTCACATAATGAAACATCTTGGAGGCAAGTAGTTGCATCAGAGGAAAAAACGTGGACTCTGGAACTGATAAAAATGGGACACAGGCAAGTGGGTATTTTCTGGGGTAATAATTGTAGGCATGGTTTTATGAGTTCCACAAGCCACATGAACAAAATACCTTGTTTCACAAAAATTTAGTAATTTAGAGGAACTTGCACTTTACTATTAAATTCTCATCCATTTTATTTGCAGTTTGTTTCTTGAGGTGTTTGTTGTTTTTTTTTTTTATAATATATTTCCACAGTTTTCAGAATAACAAAGTGAGAAGCTATCAATCTAATTAAAGCAGGCATGGCATTCAAGAAAGCAAAAACTGATAGCATGGTAGGAAGCTATAAGTAGTTTAAAAATTATTCTAATCAAGGAAAAATAGCTTAGAGTCTTCATAAGCAGATTTTGTATATTTGTGCCCTGAGGACAAATAATAAATCTGAAGCATTTCAGGAAGCCAATGGAATGAAATGACCTTTTTTTAAAAAACTGGAGTTTTGGGGAGGAAAATATATGGTTATACTGCAGCTAGATTGCTATTAAAGTAAAGTAGTGCTTCACCAGTTGATACACAACAAGAATGGTACCTGCAGCAATATTTATTTAATTGAGTCAGACAACATTAAGTTGAACTGCTGTTAATAAATGCTAACCTGTCTTTTTGTGGCTGAAGTAGTGCTTCCTTCTCCTGTGAACTACAACCAAAACAGTGAATATTCATTTGGTATCCAGGTAATTCTTATTTTTGGCAGCCTGATCTAAATACTACCTATTTGTATATGAACCTTGGTATGAGTCCATTTAACCATGGCATTTTCAGTGTAATTTGACTTTTGCTTTGAAAAAAAAAAAAAAAAAAAGAATGATTAGTGCAAGTTTCTAAAAGTGAATTTCTGTCATTGACAGAGAGCCTGGAAACTATGCTGCTTCTAAGAAGATATAATTTTCTTTTCTTTGAATGAAGAGAAGTTAGTAAGATATTAACTTCAGGGCTTCACCAGAATTTGAGCTCAATGCTTGTTTCAGCCGTCCCTGCAGTTTGGGGGTGGTTGGCCTGACCCCCGTAGTGGCGGTGAACCGTCCCCAGGAGGGGACCTTTGCGTTTGGCTCCAGTCCCCGGTGCTGCAGAAGCCATGACAATGATGCTGTAGCTTGAATGTCTGGGGATTTAAGCTCTGTCTTAAAGCTGGTTAGAGTCGTTTATCTCCCAAATTCCTATTGCAAAATTGTTTCAATGCTTCATTTGCCTAGTGATTAAAAAGGATCTAAATTACAGTGAATTTATTCAAGTCCAGTTTCCACCCTTTGTTCTTACTATGATTGTCCTTTGGCTTAAACAGCTCCTTTACAACCCTGTTATATTTAGTGATAGCAGTTATCCTCCCTCTAAACAAGACAAGCTTTTTCTGTCTGCTTTTATGACATATTTTACATTCTTCTCATCATCCTAGTAGTCCTTCTCTGCAGCTGCTTCAGCCTAAGTTAATCTTTTTTGAACACAAGCGTTCATAATTACTCACAATAATTGAAGTGATGTCTTAGCAATGCTTTACCAGTACCATATTAATACTCCTGCCATCGTTACTAGAAATAATTGAGCTGATACATTTTAGGGCAGTGTTTGCCTTTTTTCACATTGGTAGCTCATTGTCAGAATGTGATTGACTAATGTGAATTGAGCTTTCTCCTCCTCACCCATTTCTAGCTTATAGCTGAAAGTATTCTTGTTATCATCTGAAGTGTGTGACCTTACACTTTCTACAAGAGGCAAAGAATCCACTTTGTGTACTTTTTTCCAGTTGTTAATCATACTCTGTTTAAAAAGGTGCCTAATTTCTGATTTTAATGTGTCTCGTTTGAACTTCCAGGAGCTGGTTCTTGCTATGTCTTTTACAGTTTGTCTGAAAGTCCTTTATTAGGGGATATTTTCTTGATGTTAGGATACTTACCTATTGAAATCAAATCACTTCTCAATTTCAAGAAATAAATTATAACCTATAGTGATTGAACACTGTTTTAGTGTAAGGAATTGGTTTTGTATATAAGCAGAAAGTATAAAGCATATTTGCTTTTCTCCAGAAAAGCAATTTTCAACTTCGTTCTAAAAATGTGAAACCCAGCAATAGGTATTCTTGTAGCCTCAATTCCTTGTCCCTACAGGTCTGTGGAGGTTCTGTTTTGTTTGTTCTGCTTTTAAGGTAGACTCCGTTTACCAAGGACTCTGTTTAACATGTTCCGTATGACTAACCTGACTCAGGATTTGTTCCCCACTTGGCCAATGTTTGTATCATTCAGAACATGTTGCAGTTCGTGATTTCAGATCTGCTTCCACATTACTGATGAAAATGCTGACTGACGGCAATACTCACAAAAGTGCTATTTAATGGTGATTTGTAAGGGACAGCTGGCCTAAGTGATTCAAGCGTTTAGTGCCATAAATGTATGGTTTGATATTGTTTGGGACTATTTTTGAATATAGGGATAGTACATTTTTAAATAAAATGCCCTAGGAAAGGCTAAAAATGGTATTCTGAAACTAAGTGAATTGGAGTTGACAATTAAAATAAAAAGTTTCAGAATATTCTGGATACAAAAGTATCATTTCAGTGAAAAGAGATTCTATCATTTTCCTGCTCTGCTAATTAACAATGGAGAAGAGTAGTTATTATGTGAAATTCAGGCAGTTCAACAAGAATTCACTTGATTAATACATGCAGAATAATACGTTAGTCAAATACTGTTTTCCTCTGAGATCCCATTAAAAAATTGATCCAAGTTTAATTACAACATAGGACAGTTCTGTTTAGATGACATGGAAAACATCAAGGCTCTTCAAATAATGGCAATCAAACAAAGGGAATCGACAGTTGTCATGAACCAAACCAGAAGTCTGCAGATTTCATTTTCAGCCAAATGGCTGTACAATATGGGCGAGTGCTCTTTTGGTGATGGCACATTGCAATGAAAGGATACTTTTCATTATTTGTCAGTCATTTTAGTTCAAGAAGTCATTTGAGGTCTTGACAGGTATGTACAGGACCTTTGGATTTTGTGAGCACACTGCTCTGAGGAGATCGGTGACAGAGAAACCCCTGACCAAAGTATGCTGGATTTCATGAGTCAGGGTGTTTTGCTTTGGAATTAGATGTTAGATATTTTCTTGTGTCTACTTCTTCTCAAGGAGGAAGGTGAAGATAGCTCTGTTCTGCAGTTCTCTAGTGAGGATTGTCGTTTGAGAGCTACTTGAGGAAACAGGTTGAAGGGATGGGTTGTAGAGCAAATCTGAACAGGGATAGTTGAGGTCTACAGAAAGCGTAGAAGCAGGTAGAGTAGGAAGAACAGGATGGTGGAGAGGTTGAGGGGAAGGAGGCTTGCTGATGCAATGGGAGTGAAGGAGAAATAAGCATGAGAACAGAGGAACTAACAGAGATGAAGCTGTTCAAATCAAAGAGTATCTGCTTCTTCCTCGTGAAAAATTAATCCAAGAACTCAGATGTTGGGTTTGGGGGAGTTAGAACAAATGATTTGTACAAAATGCATGAAATTTGGGAAGTCAGCCTTTAATTCATAGTCAACATTCCTGGAATGTGCTACAATATGTGGCATAACTACATTTTTTAATTTAATGTAACACAATCCTTTGGTGGGTCTTCAGGAAGGAGTGAAAAATGGGATGTTCTTTCTTTGAGTGGTTATAGGGAAAAGCTGCATGACCACATCATAGCTCAGTAAAGCTCCATGGGAAACACATAAGCCTCAGAGCAGAAGTACTGATATTCCTGCTTAGATCACTAGAGCAAAGAAAGGCTTTCCTTCAGGAAATCTATCTGGACAGAAGTCTCAGAAACTGTAAAATAAGGATTATTATGATATACTGGATTTTAAGACATATTTTATGCCCCCAAATTTGTACTGATGTAACAATTGGAGTTCTAGGAAGGAAACTATGATCAAACTGGTATATTCCCTAGCAAAGATCCAATTCTAACAGGATAAAGATATCTTATACTGTACTAGCTTATTCGTTTTCCCTGTAAAAAGACCTATACTGATGTGAAGTACACTTACATGTAAAACTATACTTGTAGAGATGTAGTTATTTAACTATTACTTTCTTGTCCAGATGATCTGAGGCATTTCAGCCTCAGCTTTGAATTTAGCCATGCATTCATTTTTATGAATAATGCATCACATTAAAATGATCCACTTCAGCAGCAAAGATTTATTTGTTTCATAGAGTATTTGTCTTGAAGATTATTTTCAACTTTCCTATACTAATATAGCATCTTTTTTTTACCTTTGTGATTTCAAAGCACCCCAGAGAGAACACCAAAAAACCCTGCCTCACCCACCGCTCCTTCTTAAGAGATTTATCATGACCTCTCTTCACTTTGGCCTTTTTTTTTTTGCTGTCCTTAATGCTCTTCTTTAAAAAATCTTTCAGTAACTGTTACTTTTTTCCTGCTTCAAAAAATAAATTAAATTTACTGAGGTAGCTATTCCTAATGGTATGATTCTCCTAAAACAATCCACCCACGTTACACATCTCTGAAAATTGCCATTTGCACAGAGTGAGTAGAATTAGTTATAAAAATATTAAAATCTCTGAATGCCACATCTGCAGTGAATACTGGGAATTTGTTTTGGCTCGTAGACTGTGATCCCTAACAAGAGTCTTTTTTTTTTGATAGTCAGTGCAAAAAAAAAGAGGTGCCTGCTAGCAAGAAAAAGATTTCTTTCCTTCATTTTCTTGGAAATAGCTGTATTTGTAGGGCTAGCTAAGCGGAATCGCATCTCTTTTCTTTGCATACATTCATTTTTTGTGCTCCATAATCCTTATTATTAAGCAATGCTTGAAACTTTTGTGCAACCGAATGCAAGTTATAGGTAGCCTTCTGTGGAGTCCATCACAGACGCCTATCCCTCCATGTTGTTTATAAAAGAAGCGTAATCATTTACTGCATGAGGACTGGCTCATTAAGCATCTTAAGTGTAGGTTCAAGTGGTCTGGACCATACCCGTGGGAGTTATCAGGGGCTAACCACTCAAGTGTTTACTCAGTTTTTGTAAAAGTTTTACAACTTTATATATTCTTATCAGTAGCTGACTTAAGCAGCTGAAAGCTAATTTGGAGATACCCATGTGAGCCTAATTATTCACAGGATTTCAGCATAGCCAATTTTAGTGGTAAGATAGTTCAAGCGGTAGAAGTTGCTAATGTGGGTTGGACAGATCTGGGCTTAGCTTATACAGTGTGGAGGGTCTGTGTATTTGCATGTGATAAAATGCTTTATTTCCTTTATTTGCTATTTTAAAAAAATCTCTCAAAACGTATCACTTAAGAAGGAACAAGGAAAAAAGCATTCAAAAGCTGGAAGATAATATTGCATGGTTTTGATCTTTCTGTTATTATTATTTCTCTATGGCTGCCAAAATATGGCTATCTATTTTAAGCTTAGATGTAATTTCCAAAGTGCTATATGTACTCTTTACTACACTGTGTAGAGCTGTGTATGTAATAATAAGCTGCACATATCTCAAAAAAAAAATCCCATGTACACCTATATGCAGAGTATCAGCAGCCCTTGAGCTTTTGACATATTGCCAGGACAATCTGTAGCTCTACTTGTGCACTGCTGGCATTTCAAAATATTGACATGAAAAATAGATGGAAAACTAATTATGAAAATTATATCAAATTGAAATATGGTGCTTCATTGAGATAAACTGCAAAATAAAGACCAGGCAGTGTTATAAGCATGAAGTACATCAAATTCATTACAGCCACAATTAGTGATCACAAATGTTCTACCATGAATATTTTTGGGGAAGCAGGACACTGGGACATTCCCCACTCCTCCATGTCTTTGCTCGCTTGTAGGCATGGAGCAGCTTTCCCAGGAGGCCACCGTGGTGCTTTTTTAGCCTCACTCCAGAACAGCTCTGTCACTGTTGGGATTCACTCCTATGAAAGTAGGCTTCAATCTACTCAAGAAGCAGTTTATTCAATAAGATCTCCTACCTCAATGATGATTTGTCCACTGCACTAAATAATACTCTGCCAGTCAAAATTAGGCTCCCCCATTTTTCCAGATCAAACATGGGCATGTTTGGCCCATATTTATAGATCAGTTTGAAACTCCCTAATGTGCTCAGATTTGGGAAGCATATTATTTACCAAAAACACCCTCTCACTTATATACTAGTTTCGCTATCAATGGGGAGCAAGATCCAGAAGCACTAACTCCATTCATAAATTCATAGATGCCTTCCAAGAAAAGCATCAGTATCAGAATAGAGAATGTGGACATGTGGAGAAGGGCTGATATTTGTGACAGCCAACGTTATAGTGTGAGACAGCAAAGTTACAACTGCAAAGTATCTGGAAATCCTAGCAAGAAAACATCTCGATTAGCATACGTGGCAGGGCTGCACTTAATGTAAATTAGGAAACCTGCTCATTTTCTGAACTTCTAATCTGCCTTGAACAAGAAAAATGTGGTTGAGACCTAGAGATGGAAGGTCATATTTCCCCCTTTGTGACAGCCACACTTTCCTATTGATTTAATCGTATTGCAAAAAAATAATGAAGGGGGAACTTCACTGTAAGGCTGCGGGTCTTTGAGATGTTTTTCTTGTTAAGGGCAGATTAGGAGGTCAAAAAGCACAGCCATGTTTTGATCTTCATATTTTTAGCCTTCTCTTTATATGTTAATGGGACTGCTGCTCCCTAGTGTAAGTCTCTTGCATGTTACTTTGACTTACCGTATTTTTTAAACCCTTTTTAAAACTGCAGTAAAATCTTGGAACAGTTATCCTACTACAGGCACAGTGGGGGTTGTTTTCTCAGAGAGGCAGACTTTCAGCTAAGTATTCATTCATGGAACTGAATCAAGCAAGTTTTAAGGTTAAATTCAAGCATCTAGTTTGAACACCCGCAGGAGCAGCACGAACACCTGGGATGCTCTGCTCCCACTCACTCCCTGCATGCCACAGCCTGGATCCCAAATATTTTTTCCCACTTCTGTTCCAGATCCTGAAATGCAACTCAGACCTCTTACAGGTGTTTATTTGCTCTGTTTTGTCCTCATATTGCCATAGCTGTGGATAAAGCTTTCTTCTTTCCAGGAAAGCCATGGGCCGGTTTGGAAATCAGGTAGTGGAGGTCTATTTCTGTAGCACACAATTTTTGCACACGTTGTGGTATTAGCTGCTATCACACGAACATTGACTAGGCTTCAGATCTGAATATTGTTTTCTGGTTTAATTTTTTTCCCATAAGTGCATGGGACACCATGGGACACCAGGGGCACCAGGGACACCAAGGGGCTGCAGCTCGCTCAGGTCCGTGGAGCGGTGTGCGCCAGTCTGGGGGATACAGCTCAGCCCTGTGCTGCATCGACCCAACAGCAGCTTCACTGCCAGGACAATTTTTTAAGATCCTATATTGAACATGAGATGACTGCAGAAGACTAGCCTTTAAGATTTAGTCATAAAGTGGTCTTTCAAGGACAAAGACTTCAATAACAGCAGTCTTTTTCCCCCAAATTGCTGTTTACGTTGACTGATAGTTTACAAGTGGGTTACTGCTATTGGTTGCTTGCTTTTATTTGCTTTTCTTATATCTGATCTGGAAGTGCTGTTGCATATTTGGGATGGATAATGTTTTGTCTAGAAGTAAGTTAGTTTCAGGCAAAGTAATAAAATGCAGAATTACTTTCTCTGCTTTCTTGTGACTCTTAACTGACAGTATGTGTTGTCAGATAGAAATAAAAGTGCGGTGTTATAATTTTCTGTCTGTGGTATGTATGTCTTAATATATACCATATGGCTGGGGGGCATTGCACCAGATTTTTTCTCATGAGTGTTTTTTTTCTCACTAGAGTCAAAAGTAGTAATATGGAAATGAATGAGTAAAATAATTTGCTCTCTCTCTGGGCTTGTTGTCTGTGATTGTTCTTGCTTATTTTGGTATGTAAAGTTTTGTATTTAGGTTTTGTTTCCTGAAAGTTTTGCTGCTGTTCACATTTGATAGCTTGTACTGTGTTTTCTGAGGAGTTTTCTCACATTTGTTAGCTTGTACCATGTTTTCTGAGGAGTTTTCTTCTTCATAGGTACCATTCTGCTTCCAGTGGGCAGAAATCCTGACTGCTGGGCATGCTGCTCTTCTCTTTTGTAACTGCTTAGTACTGCTCTTCTCTTTTGTAACTGCTTAGTAAAATACTCTGAACATTGATGATTATTGGGGAAACACAAACACAAAGTTGCAGTATTTAAGATAGAACAGGAGGCAAAGTAAAGTATTGCCCGTTTCGCAAGGGAAAGGGAACAACTGCCAGACTTTGCAATGATCAGCTTCCAGTTTTCTGTTCTGTCCTGTAGTACTTGTGAAAACAGATGTTAAAGGTGCACTAAGAATTAAAGCCACTGTTTGTGTGTTCATAGAAAAGGAGTTTTTCTTTTTTGCCAAAAATACCACAGAAGTCTGCAAATCGCAGCTGATATTTCTGCTTTGGTGATGAAAGAAAGTGTGAGAAGCGTGTAAAAGGGAAACGCTTTGATTTTCAAACTCCAGCTTTACAGAGTAACTGAATATCAAAACTTCTGCCTCTGTTCCCCCCATGCACCTCGCTGCTGCTCTTCCGCTGGTGACAGTGAGGTGACACTGCATGGCGGAGGTATCACCCTGGTGGGAGGCAGTCAGGCACTGGTGGCTGACGCTGGTCTCGGCAGCCTGCTGTCACAGCCGCGCTGGCTGTCACCTCTGGGCTCCCCCCGTCCTCTGTCTCGCTGTTGGTACACAGCACCTTCCTGAGCACACGCTCACCCTCACGGGGATGCTTTAACTCAAGGCCAAAGCCTTGTCACCACTGCCAGCCTGCCAGCCCAAGTTTGGTTCTCCTACTCTATCAACACTGTAGATGTAATAGATCTGTGGTTACGGAGGAGGCAAGTCCAGCAGTTTTTATCTTGATACATCAGAACTGTGGAGCGTGCAGGACTGTGCTTCCTTCCATCGGCTAATATGATCTGGGCAGAGGTACTGATGGGTTTTAGCCAGCGGTGTTGAATCTCAGCATAGTTGCAAAAAAAACCCCAACCTCCTGGAGACTGGCAGTTTTAATTGAAATTCCTCTGTTGAATCTACAAAACCATTTTTCCTCCCCCACTTCTCCCTTACCTCTCCCACCAACTTGTTTGGTGGTTTCTTGGCTCCCTCCATCCCTTTGCAAAGACCAAGAATGACCATGGTGCCCATTAAGCAGCTTTACTTACAGTTCTAGTTTTTATATTTGTGAATCCTGAGGAATTTGTAATTCTTTCCCCAAAGGAAAATTCTTTCAAAAAGGCAAACCAGTGCTCCTGTGTCACAGGTGTCAACTGCTGGAAAAACATGAAAGTCTTCTTTGCTGAACACAGCGTTATAGAAACTGTAACTAGTGTTAACAAATTGCACATGTTGTAGTGGTTGGCCATGTTTAAATGTATGAAGATAAAACCATATTCTGTCATTGCCACAGCTGGCTTTTCCCTCGCAGATGTGTAGGTCCTGCACACAGTCTTTCCTGAGCTGATAGCAAAGGCTCTTATGACACATGCCTGCCCCAAAAACCTCCGGCTCTGGGACTGGGCATGCTGCAGGTCACTTTGGTATCCCAGCAAGGCAACACAGGGCTGTAGGAGCCTTACACAGCTCACCCAAACGCGGGCATCACTGAGGCTGCTGTAAGCTGAGCCATTGGGAGGGAGGGGATCAGGATACCTGGAGCACCTCCAGGACTGCTCCTCTGGATAGAAACTGTCTCCTGTCTCCAGTTCTTTGGATATGTTGCAGTCGTCACTGGTGAGGGCCACACCATGGTTTCTGTACACAATACGTGTTTTCAAGTTGACTTTCAGGTCATCTGAGATAAAGAGTTGGGGAACAGGGCAGAATAACTTGCATAACAACATCACTCCAAAACAAGAAGAGATGTCTGTAAATGATAAATACTCCATCTGGAAAAAGATTTCCATGGAAGTCCCTCTGGTTTCATTATATAGTTATCCTTATTGATTGGTTTGACTGACTTAATTTGCTTTGGAGGAAACTATCAAGTTTAAAACGTCAGAGTTCACCGATAATGTCAATAACAGAGATATAAAGTGTAATTAGGGACAGTGCAAGTGCAAAGAAGATACCAGGCGCTGAGTGCATCCTTCAGTGACTGAGACAGTGACGGCAATGTGGGCAAATGCGAAATATATCTGCAGGCGAAGGATCAAAATAGAGAAAATGTGTTACAAGGCAGACTGCTGCCAGAAACCATTAAGTTCATTTAAAATAAATTAAAGCGAGATTTAGGGTTTTGTAGGTGAAGCCTTGAAGCCATTATCCCAATTAGTCATACTAGGCTATAGAAGATCAAACAGGCTATCGGGACGTGTCACCAGCGCCAGTCTAGTCAAAGACGAGGTGCTGTCAGTATGCAAACCACTCAGCCCAACACAGCTAGAGTCTGGGGTCAAGATTAGTTTAAAAAAATTGTTTTGGAAGCTACTGCCTTGGAAAGGATGCATTATAGATCTAATCAGGATGTATGTGTGCTACACATGAGTGCTGGGTAGTTATGTTTTTATTGGGCTGCGTAGTTGTTTTCTAGTTCCTGCACAGCAATGTTTCATTTCATGTTGCTTGTGCCGGTAAGCAGGAGCTTTGGTAGGTTCATGGCTCTGTTTAAGTGAGCAGGTCAACATGGTTTTGTCAGTTAACACTGCTGGTTTGCAGCTTCACCTCTACCAAAGCAAATTCAGGGCAATTCCAGGGGCTCCAGGGCTGCCTTGGTGAATTGTCACTGCTGTAAGAAGAAGGATGTGGTTACTGCTGGCCCTGAGGATGAGCCTGGTGGGAGCAGATGTCTGGCGTGATAACAGGGTGGTCCTTTGCCACATTTGTCACTGCTACAAAATGTGCCAAGCTGTGTGTCTGATGTTTGGCTCCTGGGACATAGATTAAGGTTTGTGAAGTGGAAAGATTCAGAACAATGCCATAGTTTGGGGAAGTTGTACAAGAGTTGCTCATACAGATGAGACACTCACAAGCCAAATACAATAACAGTTAAAAAAAAAAAAAGAAAAAAGTAAGTGAATGCAAACCAGGGACAGCTGCTTTTCTGCAAGAGAGTAAACTGGAATACGTTGCTAAAACAGACTCACAAAAAGCTAGTACAGAATTAAGGTATCAGCTTAACAAGTTTCTATAAAGAAAAATATAAAAGTTGCTATTATAAAACATGCTGGGACTGTTAGGAAAACATTTAAAATAGATTTTGGCTCAAGCCCTTGAAAAGAGATTTTTTTCTTCTTCTATATTTCAGCAACACAGTAGCTTATTAGCATTTTCTATTTATGTTACTGCTGGTCTCTGTTTACTGTTACTAAATCTACTTGCCTTGGAGCACTTAGTACTGGGTTGCTCTCTATGGAGCACTTAGACTTCAGCTGTAAATTGTCCTCTCATCCTTCCTGACAATGGCCACCCTAAAACCACCAACACGCTGCAGACCAGTGTCTCACCTCCCCACCCCCCTGACTCACACAGCCATATCGCACGTTACACAAGGGGTTCATTCAGTGTCTTGGGGAATTATGCAAATGAAAGGGGATATTCTCCTCCCTGTGCACCACAATTTCCATATGTGTAACTCCCGTTAGGTTTAATGAGACCAGCACTCATAAATCCCTGAGATGAAATTATACCCCTAAGTGGGTTCTAACAAAAGGCTGCTCAAAAGTTTTGATTAACAATCCATTAAAAGTAGAACATTAAAAGAGAGATTAAGCAAAAAAAAAAAATCCTCTCTTTCAGAGCAAATTTTCGTAAATCTGTACATTAGGGGGTCAAACCCTGAAAATCTGTGTTTCTAGTGAAGTGCTCGCTTCAGTGAGTATTCAAAAAATCTGAACACTGTTCTTGTTAGCACCTCAGTGCCCTAACCTGATCTACTTCATACCTGGATCCCAAATTACGAACATGATTCAAATGTGAACTTTCAATAAATTGTTGTTTTCAGAACTATAAAGAAAACACAATTAAATTTTATGTATGTAGCAAAAGGTTATAAGCCCCATACTTCTTGTCCCAAGCCCGAGTCACTTCAGCACAGCAGCACCCCCACAGAATCAGATTGTTGTATTCAGGCTCTGGTTGACTCCTGAACACAAAAGGAGTTATGGATTTTAGTGACAGACTTTATGAAGTTGTTATACACTGATCTTTTTCTACTGTTCTTATTAGCCTGTGGATGGTATTTTCCCCAGCATTGCATATGCTGAAAGGGTCTATTATTTAATAATGAAGCAGTAATAATAATAGTGAAATAACCACATGACTTCAGGAAAGATAACGGTAATATATTGCTGGGTGGAAGAATGTATGTCACAGTTGCTGGTCTTTTCTTTCTTCATACTACTTAATAATTTATCAAACCATCCTGACCCTTAATTGATCACAGGGGCCACCAAGTGCTTTAGCAGTCTGTTACATTCTATCAAACGAGATGTGTTTTTCCTCTGAAGCAGAATGAAATCATCCCCCAAAAATCAATCAGCAACAGCATGTTTTAGCTAGGTGGGTGCAGTTCCCTTAGGGCCAGATTCTGCACCTTCACGCACTTTGAAAGGGACTTACATGGGTAATTCACTTGCCTTTAACTGGGTGCTTGCTTGAGTACAGACTGCTTGAGCTAATACTTGTACATTTGTATTCATATTTTAGAAACAATAGTTGCCAGCTCCAGATATTTCTTTACTCCCAATAGTTCTTTTTGATGCAGATTACTAATGCTTTTCCTTAAGTATAAGAAACCTGATTTTCTTTGTACCACTAGTTCCCCACAGAATTTTAAGACATTTTAGAGTTGTGAAAGGGGTTTGTAACAGTTTAAGGATGTTGCTCAAATATTCTTCCAGCAACTAAAAATAAACCATTACTTCACTTGCCATAGCATTCAAGCAAAGCACGTAATTCATTTTTACATGAGTTTACAGGTAAGGATCAAAAAGGTCCTTTAAACATCCAAGCAGACCCATGACAAAAGGAGGTACCTATCTCTGAAAATGTGGTCTGAAAGCTGCAGCTCCACCAGCTGTAAAATGCACTTAGTGTCTGTGTACATTTAGTGAATAGATTTTATCCTAAAAATTTCCTTAGGGCCTGCACTTGGATTTCTGTGAATTCAGGTCTTGCCAGCTACCTGCCCAAAAGCGACACAATCTCTGTTGCTCCCTAAATGATGTGGAGAGGCACGTGGCTGTCCCTTCCAGGAGGACCCTGGTTCTGTGGTGGTCCTGGAGACTTGTCCTACAGGGCTGGGTCCTTCCTTCCTGAGGACTTCACTAAAAAGCCAGGCTCCTTGTCTATAGCCACCAAGCTTGTCCCAGCACTCTGGCATCTGAGTAGTGTGGTCTTACATGTAACAGGAGAGTGGGGTGACCTCTATGTACAATTCATCTTCAACTTCACAGAGAGGATGAACTTTTGGGAAGGAGAAGCTATGAACATAAGCTCTCTGCCAAAGCAATTGCTTTAAATGATAGATTGTTATAAGAAATGTGGCTACCAGCATCTCTCTATTTTGGGGGAAAAAAAAAAAAAAAGGCAGCAATTGGTCCCTGGTGCTGCATGGGAGAAGCAAGCTGCAGGCTCTGGTTTGGCCGCTTGGCATGAGATTCAGCACGGGAGGTATATTCTGGCACAGTCCCATTTGCATCACTCCCTGCTTTGTAACACTAGGCAGAACCCTGCTCAGATTGTGGGTTTATGGATCACCCTTTGAGATGCAAGAGCCGGGGTGGAGAATGTAGGTCCCCAGGTCTGTTTCCTACAGGAAAAGGCTGCTCCTAGGACTAAGTACTTCCTTTTTACATAATGGAAAATCTAATTTGAAAGTGTCTGTTTCTGACTTAAATTCATTATCTACTAATCAGGAATGATTACTTTCCCAAAGATCCCAGAGTGATTTGGCACTTACAGCTTTATTTTCTTGGTATTTCATCAATATTTTATGTTTGGCATTTTGCTGTCGCTGTCATGCATAACTTCAAAAATGGAAGCATGTAGCAGATAATCAGTTTAGAGGCCGCAAAATCAAAATGTAGTCATTCATTTCACACCTGTATTTAACATTAACCCTCTCCTTTACTGTCATACTCAATTCATGTAATAGATAGGAAATGGTAGACTACCTACCATCTGGTTCAGTGCTGGGAAGTCTATTGCCACTTAGCCTTGATGAAGGATTTGCCAAGGACCTTGACATGCAGATGAGTTACTTGTATAAGTTTCTGGTTTAGGAAACTGTTTTCTAAGGAGGATGTGTAAGGAGGACACGTAATATTTTAATAAGGAACATTACATAGTTACCACGTATAAGTCAGGACTATTACAGATCCACATCTCTCAGGCTTAGAAAGTAGGAAAAAATGTGAATCTTACTGACCGTTTGGGAAAGCTACATCCTCCCCTTTTGGGAAAGCAGCACACCACAGTGAAAGTACTAAGGAGTTCAGGAACAGCACTTGGGCATGGCCATTTATGGACCACCTAAAACAGCATCTGCATATCTCATTCACCTTCCTGTATACCACCTTATAAAAGAGGGAAGCTATTTCCCTCCATTAGCTGCTACTTCCTTACTGGTGTATCTGATTATCAATAAAATTTTGCACATGTAAAGATTGAAGCTGTGTATTTGTCATCTGACTTTACCTAGGATTTTCCATTCAATATTTTTTCTCTATCCCCAGATTTCTTGTATTTAATCTATCTCTTGAAATTTCTTCACATAGAAGTTCTTTGATTCAGTGACCTTAGATAGTGCATTGAAGAGGGCTAAGCACATTTTTAAAGGTTTACACAATAAAAGCAGATGCTGAGTAAAATCTTGGGAGGGACTGAGCCTGTCTAGTTCCTCTCCTAGCAGTGCTGTTGGCAGGTACAAAGCATGTCTGGGATTTGAATGATTATACTGAGACTCCTAAAGCCTCAGCAATTTTAGGGAATGGAGAATCTAGAAAGTGCAGATGTCTGAAACACATCAGTATGATGAGAGCACACTGTAAAAAAGAAGGGAAAAGGAGTTCAGAGAGATGCTAACGGCATCTTTGCATGTAGCACGTTTTAGAGCTGTGGATGTGCAGCTGTCACAGACCTTTGAACATTTTGGTATTAAATAAGTGACATGGAAATACTTGATTATTTGCAAAAGTGTTTATAGAGTTTTGTATAGACAGACCTAAAAATTTTACCTTAGGATTGATACTTTTTTTAAATACCAGACTTGAATGTATATAGTTGCACTGATGAACAGAACATGCCAGGGGATGCCTGTGGAACAATGCTGACCTGAGCCAAACGCCTTAAAAGAAGGCATGCTCTTTCTTTGAAGCTGTCTGAGGTACATACAGGATACAATTTTGTTCTGAAAGCTGCTATATAATCAGGGTTGTGTTGTATTAATTTTATTTACTGCAGAAGAATACTGTTTCCCATTTATCCTTGGATTTGTTATGGGGAAAGCAGCAGGTCAGAGAGGGGATGGAGGAGAAGGGAGGAGTTGCCTTCCACAGCAGGGGACTGCAAAAAGACTGGAAGCAAGAGGGGGTAATACCATTCTTTATCCTTAGTTTAGCGAGTTCCTAGTATCAATTGCATTGCTCCATTTTTTGGCATTTTTGTGATTTTTATGTTCGTCTTTTCAGTATGAAACTTTGAGCTTTAAGCATCAAAAAGGTTTTTTTTAATATCACTCTGTCACTCACTGAAATTTCAGTACTTAATTTTTGTGAAATGTTCTGAAGACTCTGAACTCCAAACTGGATTTTATATACCCAGTAAAGGTCCAGCAGATGAGGAGAGGTTGTTCTTATTGTGCAAACTACCACAATAAATTATTAGTAAACTATGAAGATAAAATGGTGATAAAATGATAAAATTGGAATTTTGAATATTCTCTGTGCAATTCATTGACTTTTTTCTTCAAGAAATTGAATGAGTTGTTTTTTTATTGTTTAGAATTTATTCTAGTCACTGCAAAGTTGTTCTTTTTTTAAACTGTAAATCAAAGGAAAAAGAAATTCTCCACAGATGTTGTATGTGTTTGATGTGTTAGACACATTTTTGCAGTCTACTGCCTGAAACCTAGGGAATTCATTAACTCACAAGTTGCTGCCAAGGAGGGAAGCGGTCACATTTCCCAAGCTGGTGTGCCTGTCCCCCGGCTGGGGGATGTGGCTAGGGCAGTCTTTGTCCTCCCTTGTATTTGGCTGGCTCTGGAGAAAGGGGGATTTCTGCAAACTGAAGGGCTGTTCCTGTTTCTCCCCTGACAGCGACTGTTATTTAATTAACGTGCTAAAGTCTGTAGCTGGCTCTGTTTCCCATTGTGCTGCCAGAGATGATGATAGATGAGAGCTGGTGCTCCACATCCATCCCAGAGACCCTGTCCCATATCACTGAAGTCACTGGCTTTAGCACAAATTTCAAAGAGGGAGAGACAAGACCTACAACTTTGGGAAAGAAGCAGAGTTACCACCTCTCACCCTCAACAAATCCAAGCAGTTGCCTAAATACCACTTGCCATGCAAGGGAGCTCTGTGGGTGTATTTTTGGACACATCTGTCTTGGCAGAGCACCTCTGGATAGACTTCATCAGTGAGACCAGGGCAGCGAGCCTGGGCACCAGTCAAGTGGGCTTCTTTGAGGATGTTAATACCGCTCCTCCCAATTAACCAAGGAAGGCAAATAAAGACTTAAAATGACAATACAACATGGCATGAGATGGCCAAACCTCATCTGCATCTACTGTCTTGCAATAAACAAGAGTCAGTAAAATACCATCACCCCCAATTTCCCTACTGCTGCTCTCCAGAAAGGCTCCAGGGCAGCCTGAGCCTTCTCTGTGGCCATCCTGACCCAACGGGCTTTAGCATCGCTTGGGGATTTGAGCTGAAGGGTGTAACTGCGTGAATGATGGAAGACCTCGTGCATGCTTCAGTGGGGAACTAATTGAAAAACCCTGAGTGAGAAGGTTGTGGTCATTTGTAAAAGATACAGGCGTCACTGCATTACCCACTGCCTCCTGTCATGCCTGGGACAGATTACTTAGACTCACTGTGGCCTCATTTCTCCCCCCCAAAAAATTGAAGCTGGTTTAGAATTTAATAGCCCTCGGGATAAATAATATACATAACCTGAGCTATAGTCTGTGATTCTCACCAGTACCTGAACGGGATTTCAGATGTTGCTTTTGATCTATAAAATTCTAAATGGAGACAGCCCCCATCCCTGCCCCATGCCGCTGGAATGGCACTCCCTGGAGAGGCACCAGGTGGAGCAGCGTGTTTGCATTAGGAAGGATTTGTCCCCCTCCTTGTTGGGAAATCTCTCCCTTGCAAACTCCTTCCACCTCTGGATCTGTGCGGGGTTAAGAGTAATTGCTGGGTTCACATTACAGAAGAATTGCTGTCAAAAACAGTTGTAGAGGATTCTAGGAGGCAGAGATGGGTTTTATTTCTCTGTTGTTTGAATCGCAACAAGTAAATATCAGAAATACCAGCCACTATAAACTTCCTGAGATACAATCACCTAACAGTGACCTTGGTGAGCGCAGTTACCTGCTACCACTGGCTTTTCCTTTGGGTCCTTTAGCAGTGTTTCAGCTCGCGTCACTATCTTCTGTTCAATATTTGAAGTAACCTGGAACAAGGCATTTCCTTCTGATAAGTGCGTTCAACAGAATAGTTTCGACAGTTACTGTTTAATGTACTAGGATTAAAGGTGTAGTAATCCACTCAAGTAGGATTGCCTCACTTTAAGCCAAAGGGTGTTAAACAAACAAAGAAGTTTGCACTAATTTATAGGAAACTATAGAGGGGCTCTGAGGGGGAGAAGGTTGCTGTCTGATATCGTTTTTTGTTAAAAAATACAGTTCTTTTGTCTAATGATGAACTGAAGTGAATTCCAGAGGGAGGGATTAATAGATGACATTTACATTCATCCATGTATTAGAGGCTGATTAAAAAAAACAAAAAATCAAAGGAGTGTATACTAGTAAAACTGCTGAAGGTTGCTGCTTTTATTTCAGATCAGAAGAGTTCATGAATCCAAAGCTCATCTGCTTGTTTCCAAATAGATGTGCCTGTCTACTAAAAGATAATGCCTTTCTCTAAAAGCTTCATTTTCCTTATTAAAACATAGCATTTTTTTCTTCAGGTTTTATTTTCCTTTAGACCTGTAATGGGGGTAAATCAGGTAATGAAATAACAGTGATTCACAGCAGCTGCAATCCAGCTCCTTCTTTAAAAATGCAAATAATTCCTCTGTTATTGGTCTCATGAAGAACAACAGTAGTAAATACTGGAACCTTGTAGTAAATACAAAGTCAGCCTTGGCTCAAGCAAAGGCCGGCTCCAATGTTTTCATTGGCATTAATTCTAATTACTCAGTGGCATACTCTTGATTTTTTTTCACTCCATGTTGCCATGATGACACACATGGCAGATGTACTTCTCGGTCTGTTAGCACCTTGCAATGAGCCATTACCATGTGTTACTGTTTATCTCCCCTGTGCCTTTCTTGTAGGAATTATGTCTGACCACCAGTTTGGAAACCAGTTTATGTGCAGCGTGGTCGCATCACACGTGAGCCATCTCCCAACTACAAACCTCAGTTTTGTTTGGATCGCTCCACCTGCGGGGACGGGCTGCGTCAACTTCATGTACGTATTCATGCAATGCCAATGAGAAGATAATCACTTTGGAGATAATGAAATGATCTAACCTGCTTGCTCTAGGACCTTATGTCTGGACCAAGAAGTCAGTCCTGCAAAGTGTAGACTTTAATAAGGAGAAAGAATATCGAGTTCTTCTTGGCTGAAAGGTTTCTGTGCATATTAGGACTTTATAATTGAAAGCATATAGGAAGGAGATGGTGTTTTGTAATGGAGCATGCCATCAGAGAAATAATGTACAAGTGCATCAAGCCTAGCATCTCGAAAGAAATTTATTCCTCCTAGTTATTAATCATATCATTGATCCTTTATATTTTTTATATATTATATGTTTGCATTGAGCTAGGTTTTTATCTGTTGCTTTTAATAAGACTTAAAACATCACACATGTATTATTCAGATTGTAAACATCAACATAAAATACAAGTATTCAAGAGGAGTCATGCTTAACCTAACTTATTTACTGTTCCTAATAATAAACACTTTTAACTTGTGCTTAATTCAACTAGTTTGCAACCTGGGAAAAAACAAGAGGTTATTCTTACAGGGTTTTTTTGGCAATTTGTTTTAAAGACCTAAGTCATCATTTGATAATTTAGTACCATATAAAGTGCCAACAAAATACACAGGTTAACATGAATTATTAGAATATACATTACTATATTTTACCTTAAAGTAATCTCTAATTTTGTCCCAAAATTTTGGTAGATCAGATTTGAGAGAGAAAATAGACCTAGAGTAGAGTTTAAAGTAGAAGATATTGCAAGTTTCACCCGTTCATAGAAAAAAAGTCAGACTGCTCCCTAATTAGATAAGTGAACAGCTGCAGCATTTCACTGTGTGAGACCTTTTCCACGTTCCCGTGACTGTGCTGTTTGTCGAAACAAATCATGCTCTGAGTATTTTTCCTCTTCTGCCTATACTGGGATGCTGCCGGTAAGTGTCCCCCATAATTGAGTCAGTTTACTGTTTAACATGTTGTAAAAAGTAAAAAGTGAGTGACTTTTAGAGCATAAATTGCTGATGGTGAACAGAGTACCTGTTGATTGATTGATCTGTGGCTTTGATATTTCCCTTTTCCTACATAATGCACTTTTTTTTTTTGCCTATACTGTTACAGTATGTTATTTATTAGCTGCAGTAATGGTGTCAAGACACTTTTTTTCTAGCTTTCTTTTTCTTCTAAACATCTAACAGTAAGATGGGGAAAAAAATGAGTTTTGATGAGTGATAACTAACTTCCGAGAATGTATTTGTTTTTCATTAATTTCAACAATGTACCAGAGAAGCTGCTTACAATATTTAAGATTCCCATTCACTATTTGACAAAAGTCAAATTTGATTGAATATTTGAGGAAATACTGTCACTTTTTTACTTAAATGCTGTGCCAGAAAAGTTAGCCTCATGAAATAGTTGTATATACCTTGAGGAAATCTATCAACCCTGTTTTTTCTGTGGAAAATCTGTGAATTTTAACCTTCCTTTAACCCTAAAAATAGTTTCCTTTGTTGATGAAGTCATAGCAGCAAAATTTTGCTCTTGGAGCTGCCTGAGAAAAATGAGATGAGATGTGCATCTTGTCTTCATACTTTTGCTTACTCACTTTTTTGCTCAGATTTTTGTTTTTCCTGGTATTCAAAAATAATTGTTGGTCCTAGCTTGCACAGTGACTGTGAATGTATTCAGGTATATGAGATGTGACCCTCCATTGCGAGTTTTGAGGTCAGTTTATAAACAGTTATCCATTTTCCTGTGACTGATTTTTTTTTTGGTCCATCATTTTGTGTTGGGTATTTTGTTCATGTTTGTCATTGTTGAAGCAGAGCTGACAAATAGCTCTATAGAAATACAAATACTACTATGACTACCAATTCCTATTTAGGAGAAATCACACTTTCTTGCCTCAGTTGTTGTTTCCTATGCCTACTAAATCACAAGTTGCAGTAAACAAAGCCATTTTTTTGGTGCGGTGTTGGTCCACCTGCCTTACCCTGTTCTCTGACTTCAGGATTTCCAGAGAGCTGGCTCTACCTTGTTCATCTCCAGTTACTTCTCTTCAGCAGATAAACTTAAACAAGATTTTTCAACACTTGAGACTAACTAACAGTCTAGTTTAAATTGAATATAAATGAAATTAATTTTAATTTAAGTTTAATTTTATATAAGTGAAAAATATTTACAAAAGATACCCGAATTTATGGACTTTGACAACAGTGCAATATAGGTAAGAGCTTCCTACACTGTTTGTTGCAAATACATCTGTGATTCAGATCAGCTCATTAGTCTTTAACCTCTCTGGGGATGGATAATGAGGTTATTAATTAGCACTAGCTTTGGTGTATGATATTTGCAGTGTTGATACCTCTCCCTGGACTATTCTTGGGAGGAACTGGGCGAAGGTCACCAGGCAAATCCCCCACAGGCCAGGGGACATTTAGTATTTTTTTGCCATAGATACCTCCAGATGGGTTGAGGAAATAAAAGCTAAAATGCATCATTTATTGCAGAATAGTTTTCTTAGCAGTAACTTAGGACTGTTTGAAACGGGTGTTGAGCACCAGGGCCTCCTAAGTGAATTGCCAGGATTTGTAAATGCTCTTTACCACCAAAAAATAATAGGTACTCCTTTACACTAACAAATCATTTGTTTGATTGTGTGCAAATTTGTAAAACATTGTCTTCATAATCCTTCAGCAAGGTTTCCCTGTTTGTAATTTCTGCTCTAAGCTCATGCTAACCTAGTTAAAGCTCAGCCTGTCTGGGGGATAATAACGGCTGTTAAGTAGGGTGGCACATTGGGTTACATGGCAGGTTGTTAAGCCTGTTGTTTTGTACATGGCTTAACTTACTAGTTTGTAAAAGTGATAAAGCTGACCTAAATTGCAAAAGCATATTGTGTTTTGACCATCAGCATGGTTTATTGCAGAAGTTCCAGCTACTCTATTAAATAGAATAGGTTGCTATAGAAATTACTATGGAAAATAAGTATTTGCCTTATATAGCCATTTTTGCTAGTCATTGAACAGGTGTTGTATAATTATGATTGTCTCTACATACATATCCACTATAACATCTATCAATAGTGGACTGGGCTTCTGTAGTGCTGTCTGCCTGAGTCTGGGCAGTGTCTAATAACCCATGTAAGAGATGTGACCCATCACAACTGACCTTAAAATTCTGTACATTGAGAAGTGTTTGAAAGTACTAAAAGGCCAAATTGCTTATTATTTGGCACCCAATTAGCACAGCTGATGGTGCAAACAGCTAAAAGGGAACAGGAATAGCTGTGGTGGTGTCCCCCTATGAAGACAGAGGTAAGAGAGCTGTGATTGCTAAGGCAGGGCACTGGCACATCATTTCTTCCGAAGCAGGAGCAATTGGTTCTCAGCAGAGCTCCTGGAAAAGGTTTGGGACTGAATGCTGAGGCAGACAGCTGAACTATTGAAAGAAACCTGGAAGACACTTTCAAGAAAGGAGATGTGTTTTTCTCTGAGAGTATGCTGTTTCCCATAATGACATAGTGATACAACTCCTTCCTGGGAAACTTGAAGTACCCTGTTCCAGAACTGGTCTTTTTGTGCCCATATGTTTAAGCCTGTTTCTAGGAACTGGCAACTGTGTTAATGTACGAACTTGAAATATCATGCTGTACAAACACTAGAGAACATAAAGACTGTGATTGAGAGGCTTGTTTACCTATTTAAAGCATTTATAGAAAACCTATGATAATAATTACAGAAATATTGAATAAACGTCCAAGAAGATTACATGGTTTGCTAAATTAGTCCTCTAGCCAGGGTGGGAAAGGGCTATATTGTCTGAAGGAACCACATTCCCCTGGTAAACCACTTAGCTAAACTGTTATTTAAAATGCTATTTACTGGGGTTTTTTATTTGTTTGGAAGAAATACAGAGGATTATCTTCAAGATTAAGTACACAATTATGTTTCCTCTATACACAATGATAATACACACAAATATTAAAACTCGAAAGTAAACAGAAAATAGCAAATATCGGAACTAAGGTCCCTTAGGTCCCTTGTATTTATAAATAGTCACTCAACTCTTAATTATATGGTCATTTAAGTTTTTTTTTACCTCATGTTCTTATGATGAACCAGAATTGAACAATGAAATATATCATTCGTAGCATCCTACTTGGCGTTATGATTTGCAATCTGTGCAGTCAGTTGAAGAGAGTGTCATAACGCATGTGGAAACCTTAATGTATAGACAGGCTTGGCTTTGGGGTTCTGTGAAGCACCAGCTCCCTGCTTCAGTTAAGTGCTGCCCTTGTCTTTCTACTCTTTATTGCCAGGTAGGGGTAAAGCAAGATATTTCTTACTACTGTTTTTGCTATTGTTGTGGACTCGGTTTGAGACAAGGGTTGTACAGGCACCAAATAAGATAGAGTCCTTGTTTACAATCAGGGTAGTTCTGACATTAGCCCAGTGTTGCAGTCGTTTTCTTTTTCCATATTGCTTATAGCTTATACCTTGTGGAAAAAAAATAAATCATCAGTAATTGTTCCTTGTCGGTGTGTCAGTGTAGTGGAACTATGAAGAAAAATTACTCCTTTGCTTAGTTTTCCACTTCCCTGGGTAGAGACATTGTTGTACCGTCAATCAGCATTATGTGTAACATTCTGAAAATCACGAGCCAATATTTGATTCAGATCTTGGCTCTGGTCTCATGTCCCATTTTGATGTGGTGCCCAGATTACCTCCTTCATCTTCTGTGTTTGTTAATTTTCCAGTGAAATGCAAACACCGTGCATGGAATCATTGTGGCTTCTCTAAGTATGACCCCGAGCAGCATATCCTCAACTGACTGTGCAGAATTAGATTTAGCTTGACTATTAGTTTTGTCTTAGTTTTGTCTATTTTGTGTGGTGGTAAAGCAAACAGAGATGACCAATGAGGAATTCTGGGTGTTTTCAGAAACTTTGTTAGCAGAAAATGGTAGCACAAAGTGTACTGTGATGGGGGAACTTTCATAAGTGTTCAGGGCAAAAAAAGAAAACCATAAGGAAGAATGGAAGCTGGTTGCACCTTATTTTCCACTCCTCAAAGGGATTTTAAGTTGGTTTCAACTGGAGGTAGGATACACAGATATCTCCAGGTAGGTATTTATGTGTCAGCTATTTGGCTGCAACTCCCTTGAGAGTTAATCGGGGTGTAATCTGGTTCCATAGACATCTAGCACCTGACATTCAGTTCTACATCTAGAGAGAGGTACTAGAAGGTCTAGAACGTCTCTGTAGCTCTACCAATTTCCTCAGGACATTCCAAATTATTTTAGATGTATTTAGGCAGCTGAATAAAGCCCTAGGTCTCCACTGACCAAATTGGATCACTAGCTACCTAGTTGCCATGTAGACCTTTATATAGGCACCTATTTTAAGCTTTTTTGAATCTCAATCTGAATCCCACCCAGACAGACTCAGCTGCCTAAATATAAGCACTTTTTGCCAAATCATCAAAATTAATTTTTCATCCCCACCACCCTCAACAGTCAGTAGCTTTGTCTGTTTCGAGAATTTCCAATGAGCGGGCTGCTCAACAGTTGAAGGGTATGAATAAAACAGACAACTTTGTACAGTTCATAAAATCTTGCAATTTTTTTCCTTTTTCCTTGGAGGTAAAGCCTGTTGTCTAATATTCGCTTAGATATCTGATACTTCTATTAAAAGCCCATTTAATGAGAGGAATGTTCAGTTTTTAACATTTTCTCCAAGTTTGCAGACAACTGGCCATTTGCTATTTTAGGCTCCTCATGCTGTGTAGGCACAAAAAAAGCAGAACCAACGAAGCCAGGAAGAATGGGTATGTGAACATTTATTAAAAATAAAAGCACATGAAAATTCTATTGATAAGTTAGTTGGACTTAATTCAAAAGATGAGCAAAAAGCATAAAATGCTGCTTTCATCAACATTGTGTAATGCCAGAATAGAAACTGCAAGATGATACAATATTAGGACGGTTTCTTTTCTTCGTATGATACAAATTTAATGTATCACGTACTTGTAATGTCTGATAGCAGAAGGCAGCTCAATATAGCCTTTGGCTACTCTGTTAAGATTTTGGCATGTTTCCATATAGGACTCTGGCACCTCCTGCATGAAATAAAATGTAATTCAGTCATTTTCTACTGGTATTATCTAAATAATAAAACAATCGTGGTGAGAATTACTTCCCTTCTTACAAATGTTCATTGGCAATTCTAGAAGCAGAGATTAGGTTTTACTTTCTTCCCATTCTGAATAATGTACCATTATTTTTGTGCATGAGACCATCAATTTACAATCTGCAGTACAGTTATCAGTAGTTGTGTTTAAAATTCTCTCTTGAACTTTGTTTTTCTCCCTCTGAAATTTAACCTTTATTTTTCAGAGCATATTTTAGTTCGTCAACAACATAAATCTTTGTTTCATTCAAAGAGGTGCTTTGTCTTCCCCTTTTTCCAAGATGACTTAATTTTGAAAACATGACTAGACTATAAAATATATTACACACACTCCAACAGTTTGCTTCCACTAGGAGGATTTCCTGTGTAACAGAGGAAGTGAATGAAATATCTTTTGGCTGCTAATAAATGATTGATAACCAATCTTTCAAAATGACACCCTAGAAGAAGTATGCTTAATGAAATAGGCACAGAACTGGTTTTGTGAATCCTTTTGGAAATGCTGGTTATATGAAGAGTAAGCAATAAAATACATGGAACCATTCTGTAGGGGTAAATGTATAGGAACATGAGTACAGGCAACAGCAGAGGACAATTGTAAGAGATGTTTTAGGAAGCTAAATTTCAGTACTGCAGACAAGCCCATACAACTGGACTTTGTGTCGGCATGGAAGCCCTTTGTAGCTCTGGAATGTGCCCCTCATTGACTGAGAGAATCTGATCATTTCAATGCCGTCTCTCAAGTGGATAATACAACAAATGTCCAGTGCATGAATGAGTCTGAGATAAGTGTATTGTTTGTATACTTCTTTGGGAAGCACTTGTCTGCTTGCAAGGGACTATTACTAAATAACTTCGTGAAGCACTCAATGCTGCAGGATGCTGAGCACTGGCCTTGGTCCAGCAGAGCAATCATGCGTGTCCATGCTGTCATCACAGGCACAGACAACACTTTTTGTATTTTTTAAAATTCATGCCTTCAGATCACTTGTTTCAAATTTTGCTTTGTTTGTGCACACAGCCAAGGACATAGAAGGATGCTTTGTCCACATTCTTGGTTCACGCAAGTTAGCTTACTTTTCTCGCCTTGTTTGTTTGGATGAACTTTAATACTAAAAACTATTATGTAGACATGCAGTAATATTTAGCAAGACTTCATGTATGTGGGTAAAACATGAAATGTGAAAATCCAATAAGACCAAAAATAAATCTCCCTTTTTCTATACTATGATGGTCTCCTCACACCTAGCTCTAGCAAAAGTTTAAAAACAAAAAAGAAACAAACCTTATACTTGGAGAGATAAACATTAGATCAGCTTTTGCTGCCCACATGCTGGGAAAATTTGGATTTGAGTATTCAGAATGAGCATGACCTCAAACTAGCTGGCAGTGAACTCTAAAATGTGTCATAATTATTGTTTAAACGATACTTAACAATAGGGTGTACCTCTCCCTTCTCAGTTTGAGAAACTCAAATCTATTATTAATATTTAGATAATTCCTATCTGTGGATATAGAATGTATATTTATATGTTTATAAAATATTATAATAGTATTATATATAAAACGTTACAGAATAAATAATAAAATATAATAATCCTTCCATAACCTCATACAACTATCATCAGAATGAAATTGCACTAGGAAAATATTGGTAGCATCTATCTTTATCTGATTGTTTTACAATAGTCGCAAATGACCATAAATTCTTTTTATATCATTCAAAATACAAACATTGCTTATATGCAGTGGTCTGTATATGATCATACTGGGGTCTGTATATGTTCATGAACTCTGTCCTCCACAGCCAAAGACCACTGAGGTCAAGAGAGCTCCACAGCTTGCAGAGGTTTCTAACACAATCATTATTTGGCAGGTAAACGAGAAAATATATAGAGATAAACAAAATAGTTAGTAATAGTTGCTTTGCTTTGTTTTTTCTTCCATTCTTGACATTAGAGAGGTTTAAACCAGAATTGTTTAATAGCTCTCTCCCTTTTTCTCCACTGTCTTGCACTATTTGTCCTCTGGAAAAATGTGAGTCAATCCTGAATGTGAGACTTATTCCTGAATCCAGCATGGCACATCTGTCTTGTCTCCTTTTCTCTTATGTCCTGGAATGTACACTTTTTGAAAAGCCCCTTAGTAAGTGGCACTATCATCAGCATCATCAGATGCACACAGCCACTCCCGGGTGAGCGCCCTCCCTCCTCTGCCATGGCAGCGTGGTCCTTTCAGGCAGTAGCCCACACGGGGTCCATCCATGCAATGAGAGCACCATCAGATTTTAACAGGTGTCTATTGCTACCCTGTACAACAGTGCGTTGGAAACTCTTATCCAGTATGGAAGTAAAAAAAAGGTAATCTGAGAGAGAGATGAACCTCATTAACTTTCAGAATTAATAAACGGTGCATCCATTTCCCAAGTCATCATATCTGTCTTAATAGCCCTGTTAAAAGGCCAGGATGGCTGCACTGAAGTGTTACATTACTTGCATGTTACTAGGTGTGATTACTCAGACTGTGGCTATGACATACTGGTGGCCCTGTGAGCCGTTCAAGGCAGGGACAGCACCACAGCAGGTAATTTTGGTCCAGGCAACTTTCCCACATCAGCTGCCCAGCAGTTCCCAGTGGGCAGCACCTCAGTCATGGGGGCAGAAATCTCAGACAGGTATCAGGATGGCACCTGCTCTCATGATGATGACATAGTGTTGTTGTAATGGTGGATGCCATAATGACATCATAATGACAGGGTCATCATCATAGCATCTCTCGGAGAGAGTTCTGTTCCATTTTGTTGTGATACATAAGACTTATCACCTAGGAGAAGGCTTGGAGATCCTATGCTAATTCAAATAATAGATTTTATTTTAGGAACAGATTATTGAAGTATTTCACATGCCATTTTCTGACTCTTGTTGCTGATTAATGGCTGTTTTCATAACTTATTTTACAGATACACTACCACTTTAACATTATGAAATAGGGTTTTCCTAACATGGCATTGTTTTTCTTATCACTCTTGAGTGGCTTTGATCTTTAGTTCTTATTAGAAAAGTAACAAATATAACATTTTCTCTTACAGCCTTCTGAATATCCCTCTTAGCTCAACGTAAGCTCTTTAGCCCAAGTAGTAATGTACATTTGCTTGAGACATTTTCTGTGAAAAATGCATTTTTGAAGTCTTAAATGGTAAGCAGCTCTTTTTTAGGGAAAGGTTTAAAATAACAGGTTTGAAGAGACAAGTAATGGAAGAAAGTTCAATCTCTTTGTCTTTTTTTTTTTTTCAGTACTTCGCTAGTTTGAGGTCAAATTTTGCGCACATACAACACATCAGTTGCAGTCAGGAACCAAAAATATGCTCCATAAACTCACCGAGCTCCTATCAGCATTAGTGTTTATGCAAAGGATTATAACCGATATGAACAAATTACTTTGCAGAACCTACTTACACATTCAAAGAGTGATGTCCTAAACATCCTAAAATACAAAAGATAAACAGTAGAAACGCTTCCAATCAATATCACAGACTGTTTTGCAAAGCAGTGAAGATGTTAGGGCCATAATTTGAACGATGGTTTTAACAAGCAAATAGGGAGAGAATATGTATGGTGAGTTAAGCTGCATAAAGCCTTTCTTCTAAATCCAGATGTAGGCATTAACTCGCATATTTGAGATGGCACGCTTATTTGCTAAGTGCAAAGATGGTTAGAAAAAGGCTTTCCTGACTGAGGATAAAAGCTGGAGTACTCTTTAATTTTGGTTACTGCCAAGCTTATTTCAACAACCACAATAGTTATTTGGCTCCGTACCAAAAAGTGGCAATACAGTACTTACATGTCTATGGATCAAAATTAGATGAAAAATTGCTGTTGCTCATCTCCAAAGCCATTTGCCACACATTTTATAGGCCTCAAGATGCCTTTTGTAATATGTGATAACAGAGCCAACTGAAGCATCTGCCTGGGAAGAGATTACTTTAATTATGGACTCAATGTCCTATTTTCTGCAAGTGTTCCCCAGAGAATTTCTTACTGCTGGATGAGAGGTGTTATGATGCACATTAAAACCTACAAGTCAAACAAAAGAGGTTGCAAAAGTGAGACAAGGACACCCATAAAGTCTCCAGTCTTAAAAAAATAACCCTGAGTTCTGTGATGATAACTTTTTAATTAATCTAACACCTGTTAAGATAAATTTACAGTAATGTAGAGAAAAAATGAATGTTAAAAAACCTTATATTTTTTCCTAATCCTATTATGTTATAAATTTATCGATCTATAAGTCTTTAAAATATTGATGTTTTCCTTTTAATTTTTTCAACATAGTAGTAGTTACTAATGATGTAATCTGAAAAATGCAGCAGAGGTTTCTTGTTAGCTTCTATTTTTGTAACATGCAAAGTTTGTCATTAAGAATTCATTTGCCTTCCGCTGTAGTATCATTGATCACAATTAACTCACTTGATATTAAAGTGGATGTGCTGTATGCTCCTATAGAAATTCTGTGTAAATCATCATTCATTTAGCATAGTTTAATGGCTACTTAAAATATTTGTCATTCTCTCTTTATCAATTAGAAGAAAGCCTGGAGATCTTCATTAGCAGCTGTTGCAATGATGAGCTAAAAGTTTTTCTTTACACAAAATATGATGGAAGAGCTGTAAAGATGGCTTGAAGATGCTGTGACAGCATGTGAGGTACTAGGAAACTTCCCTAAAATTTGTAAGATTGCCAAAATTTAAAGAGAGAATGACATCTCCAGAAGATACTGAAGTTGGAAAAATATAAAACTATTTGAAGTGCATTTAAATTAGATGGCTATATCTGATAGCATTTGGGAGTACTGCCTCTTTGCTCCTGTAAAATTATTAGAAAGGTTTATTCTCTTAAAATAGTAGAGTGAAAGCAATGCTCATCCTCTATAAATAACATCAACTAACATGAGGAATTTTTCAGTTTTCTAGTTTTACAGTAACTGTCTTTACTGAAGCAAAACCAAATTGGAAAAAGATGTTACATTGCCAGTACTTCCCTGTCTGAGTGAAGTAGTGTGGAGATTTCATACCTTAGCAAATGGAAGAATTTAGCTAGCCACGCACCTTCCAGCCCCAGGAGGAGCTCCTCTCCTGGGGGGACTGAGCTAGTCAGGTGGGGGTCACACGTATTTCCTCCTCACGGTTTCCAGCACCACTTCAGGTGTCTGGGGAATACCTGCCCCAAACTTGGTCTCTGCTGTCATGTAGCCTAAGTTTGTAACCTCAGTGGCAGCATGACGTGCTGGTGAGTGTGGCTCAGGGATACCTGATCTGCATCTGCGGGACTGAATTTCAGTTGGGAGGTGGTAGCACCTCTTCTCTCTGGGCTGTGGGTATGCTCATTAACTCTGTAAGCTTGAGGATGGAGAAAGCTGAAATACTGAGGGTGGATTTTCATGGAGCTGTCCTGGGGTAGGAGGAGCTGGAGCTCAGCTCTCTGCTGCATACCATATGATGTGACGTCCTGAAGTCTTCAGGCTGGAACCAGGTGCCTGTGCAGACACACATGGACTCCAGCCCCATGGGAGAATTAGGGGTTAAAACTCAGATCCCTTGTCTACCTGCTAGGTTTTTCTTTGTTGATTTTTTTCTGACTCCTTCCTCTGGCTGTGAGAAGCTGTGCAGTGCCAGGGTTAATAGGAGGTTTTAGCTTATAAGGGAGTGGGAGAAGCCCTACTCTCTGAAGAAAGATCCTTGGACCAAGGTGGGAACTGAGTCAATATTGACTGTTTCCAAGGTCACTACTTTGCCTTTTGGTCTGCTACTGAAAAGATGGAGGAAAGGGTCACTAACATCCATGGTTTACTGAAGTGACTGGGGCCACTTTACTTGTAGCTGGATTCAGGACGTTGTTGAGAGGTAGATGTGCAGGACCATGGCTGGTCAGACACTGGTGTCCCTTCTGGGAGTTTGGGAGAGACCCTCTGCCTTCATCAGGCTGTGGAAACTGCACGTGCCTGAGTCCATAAGCCTGGGAAACTTTTGGTGAGGCACCCTGGTACATCTGGAGCTGGGCTCCCTGGGCTGCTCTCCCAGGCTCGTGTGCCCTACATACCACCAGAACCCCTTATGGCACTCAAGTCATGCTGAAAGTCTTGTGAAATTTCAACTGTGATGTCTGCAAGGGCAAACATTTCAGCTGTGAGACTTTTCCTTGCCAGCAGCCATGAAATCTGTTTGGGTATTTTCCTGCTTGCCAAGGAGAGCTGTCCTTTCCTTTGGGTGAAGTGCCCTGCTTTGGAACTACTGTCCCTTCGCTCCAGGAGCTGGCACTGCTTTGTGAGTCACTGATGGTTTTAGCCAGAGCTTTGTGTTTTAAATAGCATGGGCAATTAGGTCGTCGTTCCAATTATCTATGTTCAAATTATTGTCTTTTTTGTTTTAAGGAGTCTATTTTGGAGTGACCTCCACACAAAAAAGGTTCTGAGAGGCTGGACCTCTGTTGTTACTTAACATGATGAAAACATCATTACTTCAGAGAATGGTGTTGTGTCTCCCAGTGACTTTGAGCAATGGGTTTCTTACTCTGTGGAGTAAGAAACCCCCCAAAGAATGCACAGAACATCCTTAACTTTCTAGGTGACTTTTTTTTTTTTTTTTTTTTTTGGCTGGTTGTTCGCAGCAATCAAGAGTCCCAGAGTAAAGTGGGTAAAAGGATGGAAAAGAGAGGTCTGCTTCTGACTTGGTCTTTGCACTGTCAGCTAACGTTGCTGGCTGTAGCTCATGTCCCTGTCCTGCTAGCTTAGCCTGGCTGTGACAGTCACCACTGGGAGGTCTCTGCCCATCTGGACAGGAGGCAACAACTGTGCTGTGGTGGCTCCTGTCTCCTCCATCAGTAGAGATCTGCAGCTTGAATTGCCCGGGGAAGGGAGGAAACAGTGTCCCAATCTCCTCTCCTCCCTTGCAAAGCCATGTGAAGTGTCCCTTGACTGGGAACCACTAGTTTAGCACTGTAAGCAGTTGTCTGTGCTGACAGATGAGGAGCATCCACTTGATTCCTTACGGGGGGAGAGCAAATCAATCTGCAGTCTATGATGACAGTGTCTTTAGTCTGAAGTACATTGAGGATACATTCCATTTTTTCTAGCCCATGCAAGGATTTCAGTACCTTTTGCTAGGGAATACAAAATGTGTTCTCACTAATATTTCTATCTGTTTGGCATTGTCATTAACATATAATTTTCTTTTCTTTTCCCCACCCCCAAAGAATGCACAGAACATCCTTGTCAGCCTTTTCTCCTTCTTATGAGGCTCATTTGTAGATCTCCTGTGACAGCAAAATACCTGGCAATAGTGAAAAATTTCACAGTCCTGGCAGGGCACTGTGGTTGCTGTAAGTCATGCTTCAGAAAAGTGCAAATTTTTTAATGTCAGCTTTCAAAAAATTGATACATTCCTCATGTGTCTATTAGTACATTTATTTGTGCCTTTACAGAGATGATCACTGTGGTATTGAAACCAAATTTAAATCTAACTCTGCAGTGCCATATGGCACAACCAGTAGACACTAAGACTCTGGGAGTTCGTGCATTAGATTGCCAGACTGATGTGGTGGATAAGTAGATTCTCATAAAAGACATTAGTTTCAGTGCATATAGATTGCACTTGGCCATTTTTGTTGTTAATCTTCTAAGGGTTGATCTTTTAATGCTTTGCTGTAATGCAAAAACAAAGTGTCTCAGGAGGACACTTTATGGTTACAAATTGTTAGTATGTGTTAGCTGAATGAAATAGAAATAACAAAAAGGTCTTACTCTTGCTAGTATTTAGGATGCCAGGAATGTTTTCTTGTATTTGTAAGGATATTTCCATGGCTGAGTTATAACACACCAGGGATCTAACTAGTAGCTAGGATGACTGTGACTATGTTCATAGCACTGGAATACTTTTTGCTGCAAGTCCCTGTGGTCTAGGAGAAGAAATAATTGTTTCTGAGGGCTGAATTATTATCTTTTATTTCTGGGACTGACAGATGATGTGCAACAGGACATAGATGACTACTGGATGACTATTACATTTGTCAGTAGAGGTAGTTTGGTTGTGGTAGTTTAGTTGCAGTAGTTTAGTTTGGTAAAGGTGGTTTATTTGCCTTGGCAACTCATGGCTCTCGATCTACATCTGTCTTGTAGGTAGTTAAGCTGCATTTCAGAGCTGGGTTTTTGGCCGCAGGGGTTTTCTGATCCAGATTGTGACTTGTAATGTGAATTCCCAGCTGGAGCTATCGGCGAGTGCCAAAGCCTGGTTAACCCTTCCCAGGGACGATCCCTTTTACCTGGGAGCCAATCCTGGACCTGTGTGTGCCCTGGACCTCCATGGGTTGTGGCACGTGCCTTGGGGCTCTCAGACACATGGAAGTTTTGGGGTGTAGCTGGTTGGTTCAGGAGCACTGAAGACCCAGTGACTGAGGAAGGGAAGTGGTACAAACCTAAGCTGAATGTTAAGCCAAGAGTATGACAAGTGAGTTTCATTAGATTTTCAGATAGTAACAAAACCATAGGGCAAGTGAAGCTCAGTGTTTGCCAGTGCTGAAGGCTTTGCATTGCTCTGTTGAGCAGTGCTTTAAAAATACCTGTAAACTTTCAGATTATATTTGAAAAAATGAATGCATAGACTTTTAATAAATCTTGTTTCTTATTTTGTTTAAATTGGCAAAATAATAGTGTTATTAGGACTTATTCTTTGCGTGAAAGTTTGAGCACAGAGTATATTTCATGGCTGATTGATGAGCCCCTTGGAAATATGGTTTATAATTAAATTCTGACAGACCCTTAACAAAATTAGCATAACAAATAGCAATGCAATAATACCTTTCATGCCTGTGCATTCCTGTTTTTTTTTAAGTGCTTGCCAAAAGCCAAGAGCACTTCCAGCCAGGGCTGGGCAGCACACCGCAGAGAATGCGCTCGCGGAAAGTTGACTGCCCGCTGCCCGTATGTGAAGTTATGCATTCAGAGGGTCTGTATGGGTGAAGTTAAATCAGCAGGAGTGTTACCAAAATAGCATCAAACTAAGAATAGCTGTCTTCAGCTACAGAGTGATTGCTGGTCTACAAAGTCAAAACATGAAAAGTGTAACTTTTGCTGCTGGCAGTACTTAATTTTGTTTTGTACTTTTGGGTTTTGTTAGAATTAGAAAATATTGCTGAGATAGTAGCTAGAAAACCAGTAATGACTGGGGCTGTCATTGTTCGTATAAGAGGTCTATATTTATCTTTATATTTTAAAGCTTTATTTTGATGAATTTTATGGTGGGTCTCTACATACTGAACTCCTGACACTTTGCCTGTATCTAATGCTTGCAATATGAGATTAGTTTCTGCTGCTATGTTTCTTTGTGAACGTTTCCTTTTTGTATAGAATAACCTGTGCCAAAGCTGGATAACTGGATCAGACTCAGGATTTTTTATGTTGAAAAGTCTGGGCTACGGCCATTTCAGATTTAATGTACATAACACCAGCGGTTTGCCATTAGGAATTTTGAGGGCATTATACTGACCTCAATCTGCCCACGCAACCA
>NW_009648035.1:12932-18996 GCF_000708025.1 Charadrius vociferus | reverse complement strand
TAACTGCAATCAGCCTTCATTGTACAAATTTGTTACTTCTCTTCTGATACCATCTGCTCCTCTTTTTAACATCTTATCTCAGTATGACTCATCAGTCCACATTCCGTCGGGGGGTTTTTTCCATTAACCTCTTTGTCCTCCCAGGGTTTGTGGCCTACAAGTTCCAACAGGTCCCTGTCTATCAATTGGGCAGCACTTGGAGTCTTGTCTTTCAGGCCTTGTCCCACACCAAGGGGCATCTGGAGCTAACTCCATGGCAAAATTGTAGTTCTGGATATGTGTCCCGTTTTCCTGCATGCATTCCATGTCACAGATAATAGAGCCGTGCCCTGCTTCTTCATTTTTGGTCATGGACATGAAACACTGGTGCTGGCTTACATTTCAGACCTTTTTATAGCACATTCCACACTTCCAGCCTTTACACCCATGATTTTATTTTTACATAGGCCTTAGACTTCTCAGCCAAACAATTAATTTGGTTTTTTTAATAGCCTGGGCCTTGTGCCTCCGTGAACGTTCCCCAGACCCACACAACAGCCTTCAGATGGGACACCTTATCCTTGCCCCCAAGTTAACAGCACAGTCATGAGACAAGCAGAGCCAGCAATAATATTTCCAGCTATGGCCATGGTTATACAATGTATGACAAAGCTCACAAAAGTTTCTTGCCCCAAATACCTCCCTCACATCCTTAACCCCATAATAATGTTCATCATGTAAATGGAGGAAATGGGTCTTGGGGTATCTAAGACTGTCATTTGGCTTAAAGATCCCCCAAGCCTTTTTCCCCTCAGATAGGAGGATGATGCATATATTAACATGTAGCAGATCCTCAAACAAGGGGCTGTCACTCAGAATGACCTCCCTGTGCGCAGACCACCCCAGTTTGTCATGTAGCTCTTTTGCTCTGCTTAACAGTTCCGCATCTGTCAGGTCCTTCGCTGCTGTATGTGCTGTGAGACTCCCAGCAAAACAGAGATTATTTTTGCTGTTATTTAGAGCAATTAAATAGCAATGCTTTTTGTCTATAGTTTTGGAACAGGGTGTATAGGCTGCAGGGTTCTGCATAGCCCACCCCCAACGGCTTTTACAATAATGATAGCCAGTCTGATCAAAACACAGCTCTCTCTTACTTTGCAGGAGAGTACTGACCCAGTCTAAACATTTCACGGCATTCATATTGATTAAATTAATGGCAGGAGAATATGGAGAATAGAGAATCATGCATGCTGGCTGCTTCAAGATGGAGCTGAGCCTAATCACCAGGTTCAAACAGCTGATGTAAATGGTCAGATATTTGCTCTACACCCCAAACAAATGTTTCATAAGCTTCATGTAGTGGTACCTGATCTAAATTAACAAATCTGTATTCTTCTACATACCACCTTATCTCCGAACCTCTGGACTGGCCAGTCCCACTGCCGAACATGCTCCATGGAAGCCACGGGGCAGTCCGCTGCCTCCTCTACCACCTCTGCTACATTTGAGGGTGGGGGTAAAGCTGATCTTTCCAGTTCCCTCTCAGGCGTTGGGAGTGCAGCAGGTGCCCCCCTGAGAAACATCCTCATTGTGTTTGACAGCCTCTTGCTCTGCAGGGGGATGCAGTAACAAGGAAGTCCCTTACAGGGTGTCATCTTCTGTCCTAGTGGGAGACATGTTCACTGGCCCACCACGTTCAGAAAAACAGTTTGCATTCAAGGACCCTTGTAGTCCCCGTAACCCCTTGCCAGCAAGACATTTGCAGCAACACAAAATTCATTTAGCTTTCCTAATTAGCAGTCTTTGTTTTAACAGCTTTTTCTGTTTTTCTTGCCTGTAAGCCAAGGCCTCAAAACTAACAGGCCCACCAGTCTTTTTATCACTATCATCTGGCCTGCTACTTCTTTGTGCCCGAAAATGATCATGATCTTTCAGCTCTGCAACACCCCATTGCTCATACTGATCTGCTTGCTCTTTCTGCAGTAGCTGTGATCTCTAAGAGCGTAGGGCTGTGGTCTGTGTCCCAAAGCCTGGATCTTGCTGCTTTTGCAGTAATCATTGTCTAACAGAACTGTTTTGATTGCATACTCGGTCTCCTGCCTCTTCTTTTCATTGTTGCCCTAAGGCTCAGGAAACACATATAGCACCAGCCTGCACCCCATAATAGTTTACGGACAGCTGTAAGATCCACCACAACCATGGGCAAAAGGAGCTCCCCACCACCACCTGCCCGCTCTGTGTGGCACTTACCTCGAAATCCAGCTTGAGATTCACAGGTCCATTGGCATGGTCTTTTTTGGGAACCCCTTATGGTCTTTTTCTTATTTTCCCCACACACATGTTCTTCCAGAGTCGGCATCTGGTTCTGGTTTTCCATTTTTGCAGACAGTGCTGCCTGTATCTTGCAGCACCGTGCAAAGCCCAAAGTCTGCCCCAATAATCCTGCATGGCCATGCTGTTGGGCTGGGCCTGGATGCAGGGGCCTCTCATTCCAGCTCACAGGATTGGTCTCTTCTTTGCCTGTGACAGTGTTTGAGCAGGAGGCCCCTTGGTGGGCCTCCTGGGAGGGGTCTGTAGCCATTGGGCACGTTCCAACTTGTCTGTGTCCTTCCCCCTAACCTTTGGTGCCCCTTCACCTTCTTGAAGTTCCCCACCCCCCACCCCAGACATGTTAGGGCTTGTTCTGCAGCCTGCTAAAAGTGGGGGACCCCAACCCTGCCTTTTACTTTTGCTTAATTACTTTCTATTCCCATTTCATCTTTAATTATTCATTCCATTAGCTTTTATTAAAGAATGTTTTATCCATTTTATACCTATGTTTTTTAATATACATATATATAGGAGTGTGGGAGATGATTAACTTTTTCTTCAGCCATTTTGTGGGTTTCAGCCACTTTGTATAAAGAAAGATGACACGAGCAAGATTGAGTAAACAACTCCTTAAAAGGAGTTGAATGTGAATCGAGTCTGTGATAGGGTAACCAATCGCGAAAGAATGTGCTCCCTAAAGTACCAAACCAAAGGGAAAAGGGACAGGAACTTGGGTAATTGAGGGGAGGATATAAATACCTGAAGTTTTGTAACTGGGTGTGCCTCTTTTTGAGATGCACCCAACTCAGCTGACTCATTAAATAAATTTTTATCTTTGCTTCGAAGACTGTGTCCTCTTTACATTTTATCTGTGAGCGAGTGTTTCTCACAGGAGTATACATATAAAATAGTATATCTATCTGTAAATAAATAAAATATATATTTATACATGTTTTTACACCCCTTTATATAGATAGCTCTGTGTATAAATATCTTGTATATAAATATGTATATTTTTATATCTGAGCACTTCCTGATCCAAAGGAAGCAAGCAGCCAATCACAGGGCAGCCTGAGAACACATGGGTAAGACTATAAAGAAATAGCTGTCAGCCAGTCACAATGCAGTATGACAACATGTGGGAAATAACACTGTCAAAAGTGGGAGTCTCCCTGTATGTAATGACAGGGGGCTTTCTTTTCTGACGTGCTTCTGGGTACACTGGTTGGGGACGCTAGTCCTGTCAGCCAATTACAGGGCAGTATGAAAACATGTGGAGCATGAAATTGTCGAAAATGGTGGCTAACACAAAATGTTGGCTGAAACACCTTGGCGAGCCCCGCGTAATTAGTGAGAGGGCTTATTCTGCTCTGACATCATTCTGAGGTAAACAGGAAGGGATGGCTGATCCTGCCAGTCAATCACAGGGCTCCCTGAGAACACGTGGGTATGACAGTGTCAAGAAATGGCAGTCAGCTAATCACAGAGCAGTATGAAAACATGTGGGTTATGACATTTAACAAAATGGCAGCTTCCTTCCATAAAATGGCAGCACTGTGTGCATGTAGGGGAAGGGTTTTCTGGGTCTGATGTACTTATGGGTAAATTGGTAGGGGGTGGCTAGTCCTGACAGCCAGTCAGAACAGACCACATGACTGGAAGAGGGCGGAGACTTCCAAAGCAAATGGCACATGAGGCTGCTCAGAGGGTGGCAGGGCACCATTCACTTCTTATCTTGCATATCGGTTGAACCAGTACTACTGGCACTCTCCTTACTGAAAAAGGCTGCTGCTGTCTTACATGCTACTCTATAACAAGGTGTCATGGTTTAACCCCAGCTGGCAACTAGAACCACGCAGCTGCTTGCTCAGCTCCTCACCGCTTTTCCCCTGCCCCAAGAAGGGTGGGGCGAAGAGGGAAAAAAAGGAGGGGAAAGGGAGAAAAAAACCCTCTTGGGTTGATATAAGGACAGTTTAACAGAAGCAATAACAGAAAAGGAAAAATAACAATAATAATAATAATGACACAGGTCACTCTCACCACCCAGTGATTGCAGATTCCCGCCCCCTGGCTAACCCCCATTTATATACCGAGCATGATGTCTATGGTATGGAATATTTCATTGGCCATTCCATCATTCTGTCTATGCTTGTATGGGAAGCTGAAAAATGTCCTTGAACAGTGTAAACATCACTTAGCAACAACTAAAACCAATAGGTATTATTGACATTGATTAAATGTTTGGGCTAGCTTCAAACTTGGTAGTGCACAATGGTTTCAACTATTACGATAAAATATTCAAATGGAGCTTCATGATTTATGATCTAGAACAGAACTCCTGAGAGCAGAGCTCTCAAAACATTTAGAATCATAGAATGGTTAGAGTTGGAAGGGATCTTAAAGATCATCTAGTTCCAACCCCCCTGCCCTGGGCAGGGACACCTACCACTAGATGTCTACCACTAGATTTGGATGACTTTATCCGTTTGAGGGGACAAACTAGAAAAAAAAAGTTATGTGTATTATTTTTCCTTTGCAGAGATTTTGTGACCAAAGCCAAAAGTGAGTATCAGACTGTCTTGGGTTTACGTAGCAAGGTTTTGGTAGCAGTTGGGGCTGCAGGGGTGGCCTCAGTGAGAAGAGACCAGATGCTGCCCCCATGTCAGACAGAGTCAGTTTCAGCCAGCTACAAAGCGGATCAGCCACTGGCCAAAGCTGAGCCAATCAGCGATCTTGGTAGAGCCTCTGTGATAACATATTTAAGAAAGGGTAAAACTCATGGTGCAGCAGCTGTGAGGGAGAAGAGTAAGAAAAATGTGAGAGAAGCAACTCTGCAGACACCAAGGTCAGTGAAGAAGGAGGGGGAGGAGGTGCTCCAGGCACCGGCGCAGAGATTCCCCTGGAGTCTGTGGAGAAGACCACGGTGACACAGGTTGTCCAGCTGCAGCCCATGGAGTACCACAGCGGAGCAGATATCCACCCTGCAGCCCATGGAGGACCCCATGCTGCAGCAGGTGGATATGCCCTGAAGGAAGCTGCAGCCTGTGGTGAGGAGCCCATGCTGGAGTAGGTTTTCTGGCAGGACCTGTGACCCTGTGGGAGACCCATGCAGAAGCAGTCTGTTCCTGAAGGACTGTACCTCATTGTCCTGGTTCCGGCAGGGATGGAGTTAATTTTCCCAAGGAGCCAGCAGGGGACACAGGTATTCCATGCCATGTGACCCAAGCCCAGGTTTGGAGGGGGGAGCTACCCGGGGGAGGGAGCAGGAAGTCGCGGCTTGGAGCGGGCGGCTGGCAGTGGTCCGGGTCCGGTCGGGGAGTGGCAGCACTGTAATAGCGTTCGTATATTCCTTTACTGGTGTTATTGTTATTGTTTTCTCTTGCTTTTGCTGTTCTGTTAAACTGCTTTTATCTCAACCCACGAGTTTTTGCCTTTTTTCTTCTGATTTTGCCTACGGCTGTGGGAGTTGTGCGAGCGGCCGGGTGGTTCTTTGTTCCCGGCTGGGGCCAAACCACGACACTCATGGAGAGGAACCATTTTCTTGAAGGACTGCAGCCCATGAGAAGGATCCACATTGGAGAAATTCATGAAGAACTGTACCCCGTGGGACAAACCCAATACTGGAGCAGAGGAAGAGTATGAGGAGGAAGGAGCAGCAGAGACAAAGCATTATGAACTGACCGCAACCCCCATTCCCCATCCCCCCTGTGCCGCTCGGAGTGGGGGGAGGAGGTAGAAGAGTTGGGAGTGAAGTTGAGCCTGGGAAGAAGGGGGC
>NW_009648035.1:12442-12758 GCF_000708025.1 Charadrius vociferus | reverse complement strand
CAGGTTGCTCAAAGCCCCATCCAGCCTGGCCTTGAACATTTCCAGGGATGGGGCATCCACAGCTTCTCTGGGCAACCTGTTCCAGTGCCACACCACCCTCAGAGTAAAGAATTTCTTCCTAATATCTAATATAAATCTTTCTGTTTAAAACAGTTACTCCTCATCCTATCACTACGCTCCCTAATAAAGATTCCCTCCCATCTTTCCTGCAGGCACCCTTTAAGTACTAGAAGGCTGCTATAAGGTCTCCCTGGAGCCTTCTCTTCTCCAGGCTGAACAACCCCAACTCTCTCAGCCTGTCTTCATAGGAGAGGGG
>NW_009648035.1:0-12240 GCF_000708025.1 Charadrius vociferus | reverse complement strand
CAGAAAGGACACAGACACCAAGTTAAAAAGATAAGCTTATTTTACTTTAGTTAAAAGCAGCATAAAGAATAATGCACCTATTCATTACTACATAGAGTTAACTATAGTGATTAAGAAAGATACATCACCAATTGCCCTGATACTTTACCATCATCCAGATTCATGCTTCAGCTGGGGAGCCCCGTCACAGCAAAGGATCAGAGAACCGCTCCTGGCAATTGGGAAATCCTACGCAGTGCGTCCACTTGTAGGTGAGGTCTCCATCTTTGCTATGAGAGGATCCTGCTTATATACAGTTTAACAAGCAAATCTGTATGTCGAAATGCATGGAAACATCTGGCGGATTGGCTTGCCTCACTCGGGCACGGCCAGGATCCCGAGCGCATCCAAGGAGTTCCTGTCTCCTGGCTTAGGTTTAAGGGTTTCTATTTCTATCTTTTACAGTGTCCAGGGCTTTTTCCCCTGGTCATATTTCATGCTGATATGATGCTGGTCAGGAGGTTCACTCAGAAGTCAACTTTGGTTCGATGCCTATGGTTTAGGCCTTTTTATGTCAGTGATTGGCTTTCTGGGCTGCAAGCGCAAATTGCCAGCTCATACTCAGTTTTTCATCCACTAATACCCCTAAGTCCTTCTCCACAGGGCTACTCTCCATCCACTCATCGCCCAGCCTGTATCCATGTTTGAGATATTGTCCCAATCCAGGTACAGGACCTTGCACTTGGCCTCATTGAACTTGAGTTTTGCACAGACCCATCTATACAGCCTGTCCAGGTCCCTCTGGATGGCATCCCTTCCCTCTAGGGTATCATCAACCACACCACTCAGCTTGGTGTCATCTGCAGACTTGCTGAGGGTGTACTCAATCCCACTGTCCATGTCCCCAAGAAAAATATTAAACAATACTGGACCCAATATGGACCCCTGAGGGACCCCACTCGTCACTGGTCTCCACCCAGATATATAGCTGTTGACCGCAACTCTTTTGAGTGTGACCACCCAGACAATTCCTTATCCATCAAGTCCATGTCTCTCCATTTTAGAGACAAAGATGTTGTTGTGGATATTCCCCAAGTTGAGTCTGTTTTGTTTGTGACAGTAATTGCTGAGCGATCTCCCTGTTGTTATTTCAACCCACGAGCTTTTTCATCTTAACATTCTAGCCGCTAAATTGGAGAGATATGAGTTTGATGGATGGACTGTTAGATGGATAAGAAATTGGCTGGATGGCCGCGTCCAAAGTTATAGTCAACAGCTCAACCAGTAGCGACTGGTGTCCCTCAAGGGTCCATAATGGGACCAATACTATTTAATATCTTCATTAATTACATAGACAGTGACACTCAGTGCAAGTTTGCAGATGACACCAAGCTGAGTGGTGCTGTTGATTCGCTGGAGGGAAGGGATGCCATCCAGAAGGACCTCAACGGGCTTGAGGAGTGGGCCCATGGGAACCTCATGAAGTTCAACAAGGCCAAGTGCAAGGTCCTGCACCTGGGTTGAGGCAATCCCCAGCATCAGTACAGACTGGGGGATGAATGGATTGAGAGCAGCCCTGCAGAGAAGGACTTGGGGATACTGGTGGATGAAAAATGGGACATGAGCCAGCAATGTGAGCTTGCAGCCCAGAAAGTCAATCATATCCTAGGCCACATAAAAAAGAAGCATGGCCAGCAGATCTAGGGAGGTGATTCTGCCCCTCTAATCGGCTCTCATGAGACCCCACCTGGAGTACTGCGTCTGGCTCTGGGGCCCCCAGCACAAAACATGGACCTGTTGGAGCGGGTCCAGAGGAAGGCCACGAAAATGATCAGAGGGCTGGAACACCTCTCTTATGAAGAAAGGCTGAGAGAGTTGGGGTGTTCAGCCTGGAGAAGAGAAGGTTCCGGGAAGACCTTTCTGTGGCCTTTTGATACTTAAAAGGGGCTTGTACAAAAGATGGGATCAGACTTTTTACCAGGTCCTGTAGTGATATGACATGGGGCAATGGCTTTAAACTGAAGGAGGGTAGATTTAGATTGGATATTTTTTACAGTGAGGCTGGTGAGACACTGGAGCAGGTTGCCCAGAGAAGTTATGGTTGCCCCATCTTTGGAAGTGTTCAAGGTCAGGTTGGACTGGGCTTTGAGCAACCTGATCTAGTGAAAGATGTCCCTGCCCATGGCAGGGGGTTTGGACTAGATGATCTTTGGAAGTCATAGAATCATAGAATCGTTTAGTTTGGAAAAGACCTTTCAGATCATCGAGTCCAACCACAAACCTAACACTGCCAAGTCCACCACTAAATCATGTCCTTAAGCACTACTTCCACACGTCTTTTAAATACGTCCAGGGATGGTGACTCAACCACTTTCCTGGGCAGCCTGTTACAATGCTTGATAACCCTTTTGGTGAAGAAATATTTCCTAATATACAATCTAAACCTCCACTGGCGCAACTTGAGGCTGTTTCTTCTCGTCCTAGTGCTTGTTACCCGAGAGAAGAGACTGTCACCCACCTCTCTACAATCTCCTTTCAGGTAGTTGTAGAGAGCAATAAGGTCTTTCCTCAGCCTTCCTTTCTCCAGGCTAAAGAACCCTAGTTCCCTCAGCTGCTCCTCCTAAAATTTCGTTGCTCTTCTTTGGACACGCTCCAGCACCTCAATGTCTTTCTTGTAGTGAGGGGCCAAAAACTGAACACAGTACTCAGGGTGGGGCGTCACCAGTGCTGAGTACAGGGGGACGATCACTTCCCTAGTCCCGCTGGCCACACTATTCCTGATACAGGCCAGGATGCTATTGGCCTTCTTGGCCACCTGGGCACACTGCCAGCTCATATTCAGCCGGCTGTCGACCAACACCCCCAGGTCTTTTTCTGCCAGGCAGCTCTCCAGCCACTCTTCCCCAAGCCTGTAGCATTGCATGGGGTTGTTGTGACCCAAGTGCAGGACCTGGCTCTTGACCTTGTTGAATCTCATACCACTGGCCTCGGCTCATCGATCCAGCCTGTCCAGATCCCTCTGTAGAGCCTTCCTACCCTCAAGCAGATCAATACTCCCACCCAACTTGGTGTCGCCTGCAAAGTTACTGAGGGTGCACTCGATACTCTCATCCAGATTGTTGATAAAGATATTAAAGAGAACTGGACCCAATACTGAGCCCTGGGGAACTCCACTTGTGACCAGCCATCAAACAAATTTAACTCCATTCACCACAACTCTTTGGGACCAGCCATCCAGCCAGTTTTTTACCCAGCGAAGAATACAACCATCCAAGCCATGAGAAAGCCACTTTCTCCAGGAGAATGCTGTGGGAAACAGTGTCAAAGGCTTTACTAAAGTCTCAGTAGACAACATCCACAGCCTTTCCCTCATCCACTAAGCAGGTCACCTTACCATAGAAAGAGATCAGGTTAGTTAAGCAGGACCTGCCTTTCATAAAGCCATGCTTACCAGGCCTGATTGCCTGGTTGTCCTTTACATGCCGTGTGATGGCACTCAAGATGATCTGCTCCATAACCTTCCCCGGCACCGAGGTCAGACTGACAGGCCTGTAGTTCCCTGGATCCTCCTTCCAGCCCTTCTTGTGGATGGGCATCATATTAGCTAACCTCCAGTCAACTGGGCCCTCCCTGGTTAGCCAGAACTTCTGATAAATGACGGAAAGTGTCTTGGTGACACTTCTGCCAGCTCCCTCAGTATCCTTGGGTGGATCCCATCTGGCCCCATAGACTTGTGTGCGTCTAAGTGGAGTAGAAGCTCACTAATAATTTCCTCTTGGGTTATGGGGGCTTCATTCTGCTCCCCATCCCCGTCTTCCAGCTCAGGGGGCTGGGTACCTGGAGAAAGATTATTAAAGACTGAAGCAAAGGCAGCATTAAGTACCTCAGCCTTTTCCCCATCCTTAGTCACTATGTTTTCTCCTGCATCCAATAAAGGATGGAAATTCTCCTTAGCCCTCCTTTTGTTGTTAATGTATTTATAGAAACATTTTTAATTGTCTTTTACGGCAGTAGCCAGATTAAGTTCTAGTTGGGCTTTGGCCCTTATAATTCTCTCCCTGCATAGCCTCACGACATCTTTGTAGTCTTGCAGAGTGGCCTGCCACTTCTTCCAAAGGTCATAAACTTTCCTTTTCTTCCTCAGTTCTAGCCAAAGCTCTCGGTTTAGCCAGACTGGTCTTCTTCCCCACCAGCTCGTCTGGGACGGCCAGCTCCTGTGCCTTTAAGATTTCGTTCTTGAACAATGTCCAGCCTTCCTGGACTCCTTTGCCCTTCAGGACTGCCTCCCAAAGGACTCTCTCAACCATGCTCCTGAATAGGTCCAAGTCTGCCCTCCAGAAGTCCAAGGTAGCAGTTCTGCTAACCACCCTCCTTACTTCTCCAAGAATCGAAAACTATCATTTCATGATCACTATGCCCAAGATGGCCTCCAACCATCACATCACCCACAAGTCCTTCTCTGTTTGCAAAAAACAGGTCCTGTGGGTGCCTTCCCTACTTGGCTCACTCACCAGCTGTGTCAGGAAGTTATCTTCCACACACTCCAGAAACCTCCTAGGCTGTTTCCTTTCTGCAGTATTGTATTTCCAGCAGACATCTGGTAAGTTGAAGTCCCCCACAAGAACAAGGGTTAGCGATTGTGGGACTTCTCCCAGCTGCTTATAGAATATTTCACCTGCCTCTTCATCTTGTTTGGGTGAACTATAACAGACTCTTACCATGATATCTGCCTTGTTGGTTTCCCCCCTGATTCTTTCCCATAAATACTCAACCCCATCATCACTGTCATTAAGCTCTAGGCATTCATAACACTCACTAACATACAGGGCTATCCCACTGCCTCTCCTTTCTTGCTTATCCCTTCTGAAGAGTTTGTAGCCATCCGTTGCAGCACTCCAGTTGTGCAAGCCATCCCACCATGTTTCTGTGGTGGCAACTATATCATAGTTTTCCTGCTGCACAATGTCTTCCAGCTCCTCCCGTTTGTTGCCCATGCTGCATGCATTATTGTAGATGCACTTCAGTTGGGCTATTGATCCCACCACCTTTTTGGAGTGAGACTTCCTAATTCCTACCTGACTGTTCTCAGGTGCTTCCGTGGTTTCTAACACAGCAATAACCCTTGCTTCTTTGCTTCCACATGGATCTCCATCCCTTACCTCCATTGATACAGCAGACCGAAGGACCTCACTAGCACACCACCCCTCAAACATAGGTGTGCCACCCCCAGGCTTATCTCTAGTGTACCTTGTTTTATCCCTTTCCCCCTTTAAATGTAGTTTAAAACTCTGTCAATGAGCCCTGTTAACTCCTTTGCAAAGGTCCTTTTCCCCCTTTGAGACAGGTGTACCCCATCTGTTTCCAGCAGGCCTGGTGTATAGACTGCCCTGTGATCAAAAAAACCCAAATTTCTGCCAGTGACACCAGGCTTGGAGCCAGGTATTGATTTGCTGGCTCTTCCTGTTTCTTCCTTCATCATTCCCTGCAACTGAAAGAATAGAGGGAACATTACTTGTGCTCCTGATCCCTTCACCAGTTGTCTCAAGGCCCTGAAGTCTCTCCTGATTGCCTTTGGACTTCTTGTTGCAATTTCATCACTGCCTACCTGAAAAATCAATAATGGATAATAATCTGAGGGCCACACCAGGGTAAGAAGTTTTGTCTTCACATTTTTGACCCAGGCCCCAGGGAGGCAGCAGACTTCCCTAAGAAGTGGGTCTGGTCTGTATATTGGTCCTTCTGTTCCCTTCAGAAGGGAGTCTTATATGACAATGATGCATCTTTTTTTATTTATGGAAGCAGTTTTGATGCAGGGCATAGGCCAACTTAACCTCAGCAACGCCACTAAGCTATATGAACCATCGTCCTCACTATTGTTTGGTTCCACTTGCTTCCACCTAGTCTTTGACTAGGAAGGATCAAAAGTCTAAACAGCGACAAAAAAAAGACTTTTTTTTTTATGTAGTATTTATATTTCAGCAAAGAATGTGAAGCTGAAGTAGATTACTTACTGAACAGTGCTAATCTGTGACAGACTCTGCAATAATGCTCAATCAACCACTTAAAAATAAAAGATGGTGCACAAAGAGCAGTGAAGAGTTTTACTCCCCCAATCTCCCATCTAAATGCTGATAGACATAACTAACATGCTCTGAACAAATGCCAGTTGGCTGTATTTTGCAAACAGGTTTTAAAATACTAAAAGTATAAGGCCTAAGGCATCAGCAGCATATTTTTAAAACATCACATAGATTTAGAATAAGTTCCTTTTTTTTTTTTTTTTCAGTTGAGTATTTAGGATTTTAAGAATAGAAACACATTTTCCTAATAAATAGATTGACCTAACTTTTTTTCCCCTTAAAATTATCAGCCCTCATTTCAAGAGTAAATGTCAATGAAACATCTCTTGAGAACTACTGTTCTTCCATTTGGCCTTATGCATTTATGCCTGGTTTTATCCTTTGGGTTTTTCTGGTTTAGTTTTTTTTCTGGTGGTTCAACTCAGTTTGGGTGAGTGGGAAAAGTAACTACTTTAATGCCCAGAGGAAAACTATCCATTAAATAAGAAAGGAGTGCACATGACTTTCTCGAAAGAAATTAAATGTACTTGGAAAGAATTTTCAGAACTTTCTATGGAAGAGGTTCTTCAGGCTGGAGAGAGCAGGAGAAAAAAACTACTGTATTGATAGAAAATATGAGCATTCACATATCTTATTGAGATTTTTGCCCTAAACCCATAACCAGAACAGAGAGAAGAAGTTTACTTGCCTTATTTTCAGTCACACACAGCTTGAGTGTTATACTGGAAGTGGGAAGGGGGAATACATACACAAAAAAAAAAAAAAAAAAAAGAAAACCAACACAGTGAGCAAAGCTGCTTGAGCTGGAGATCAGATATGTTTTCTTACCTTTTCCCCTCACCCTCAGAGTCCTTTCCTATTCCCAAGTTGCAATACAGTGCCTGAGAGGCAACTGAAATGGCAAATTATTTGGACTACAGGATTAAAGGATTTACATTTTACAAGTCATAAGTGAAGTAAGCAAATAAGTAAGCAAAGTAAATCAGTCTATTAGGCCTGTGTTTACCTTTAGTACTTGTTCTTTTGTTAAATGCCATTTTGTTGAATCCCTCGCATTTTGAAAGTCTCTTCACAGACCGAAACAAAACAAAGGCAGCTGAAGAATGAAGGGCAGTGGAACATGGTGATCCTTAAAATGAAAGAGTTGAGACAGCCTTTAAGGGACTTGAAAGAAATATTTCCAACAAACTAATTCTACCCTTGTGTCAATGAAGTTTAGTATTCATTAAGTACTTGTGTGTCAGTGAGCACGAGTACGCCCCTGCAGGTGAGCGCAGTAGGTGGGGGGTGGTGATGCAACAAACTCGACTGGTGACCTCTTGTACAGAAATGGAGCGGTGCGTTTGCTAACCGCACTTCAGTGTTTGGGTAACCAGCTCAGTAACCTGGCATGAGTCTGCCACTTCGTTTTTTAATGAAACAAAAACCGCTGCTCCAGCACCTCAATGTCTTTCTTGTAGTGAGGGGCCAAAAACTGAACACAGTACTCAGGGTGGGGCGTCACCAGTGCTGAGTACAGGGGGACGATCACTTCCCTAGTCCCGCTGGCCACACTATTCCTGATACAGGCCAGGATGCTATTGGCCTTCTTGGCCACCTGGGCACACTGCCAGCTCATATTCAGCCGGCTGTCGACCAACACCCCCAGGTCTTTTTCTGCCAGGCAGCTCTCCAGCCACTCTTCCCCAAGCCTGTAGCATTGCATGGGGTTGTTGTGACCCAAGTGCAGGACCTGGCTCTTGACCTTGTTGAATCTCATACCACTGGCCTCGGCTCATCGATCCAGCCTGTCCAGATCCCTCTGTAGAGCCTTCCTACCCTCAAGCAGATCAATACTCCCACCCAACTTGGTGTCGCCTGCAAAGTTACTGAGGGTGCACTCGATACTCTCATCCAGATTGTTGATAAAGATATTAAAGAGAACTGGACCCAATACTGAGCCCTGGGGAACTCCACTTGTGACCAGCCATCAAACAAATTTAACTCCATTCACCACAACTCTTTGGGACCAGCCATCCAGCCAGTTTTTTACCCAGCGAAGAATACAACCATCCAAGCCATGAGAAAGCCACTTTCTCCAGGAGAATGCTGTGGGAAACAGTGTCAAAGGCTTTACTAAAGTCTCAGTAGACAACATCCACAGCCTTTCCCTCATCCACTAAGCAGGTCACCTTACCATAGAAAGAGATCAGGTTAGTTAAGCAGGACCTGCCTTTCATAAAGCCATGCTTACCAGGCCTGATTGCCTGGTTGTCCTTTACATGCCGTGTGATGGCACTCAAGATGATCTGCTCCATAACCTTCCCCGGCACCGAGGTCAGACTGACAGGCCTGTAGTTCCCTGGATCCTCCTTCCAGCCCTTCTTGTGGATGGGCATCATATTAGCTAACCTCCAGTCAACTGGGCCCTCCCTGGTTAGCCAGAACTTCTGATAAATGACGGAAAGTGTCTTGGTGACACTTCTGCCAGCTCCCTCAGTATCCTTGGGTGGATCCCATCTGGCCCCATAGACTTGTGTGCGTCTAAGTGGAGTAGAAGCTCACTAATAATTTCCTCTTGGGTTATGGGGGCTTCATTCTGCTCCCCATCCCCGTCTTCCAGCTCAGGGGGCTGGGTACCTGGAGAAAGATTATTAAAGACTGAAGCAAAGGCAGCATTAAGTACCTCAGCCTTTTCCCCATCCTTAGTCACTATGTTTTCTCCTGCATCCAATAAAGGATGGAAATTCTCCTTAGCCCTCCTTTTGTTGTTAATGTATTTATAGAAACATTTTTAATTGTCTTTTACGGCAGTAGCCAGATTAAGTTCTAGTTGGGCTTTGGCCCTTATAATTCTCTCCCTGCATAGCCTCACGACATCTTTGTAGTCTTGCAGAGTGGCCTGCCACTTCTTCCAAAGGTCATAAACTTTCCTTTTCTTCCTCAGTTCTAGCCAAAGCTCTCGGTTTAGCCAGACTGGTCTTCTTCCCCACCAGCTCGTCTGGGACGGCCAGCTCCTGTGCCTTTAAGATTTCGTTCTTGAACAATGTCCAGCCTTCCTGGACTCCTTTGCCCTTCAGGACTGCCTCCCAAAGGACTCTCTCAACCATGCTCCTGAATAGGTCCAAGTCTGCCCTCCAGAAGTCCAAGGTAGCAGTTCTGCTAACCACCCTCCTTACTTCTCCAAGAATCGAAAACTATCATTTCATGATCACTATGCCCAAGATGGCCTCCAACCATCACATCACCCACAAGTCCTTCTCTGTTCACAAGCAACAGGTCCAGCAGGGAGCCTTCCCTAGTTGCTCTCTCACCAGCTGTGTCAGGAAGTTGTCTTCCAGATGCTCCAGGAACTGGAAGTCCCTTGTGAGAGTAAGGGCTAGCAATCGTGAGACTTCTCCCAGCTGCTTACAGAATATTTCATCCATCTCTTCATCCTGGTTGTGTGGTCTATAACAGACTCCCACCATGATATCTGCTTTGTGGGCCTTTCCCCTAATTCTTACCTATAAACACTTGACCCTTTCATCACCATCGTCAAGCTCTAGACAGTCAAAATGCTCCCTAACATATAGGCTACCCCACTGCTTCTCCTTCCTTGCTTATCCCTTCTGAAGAGTTTATATCCATCCATTGCAGCACTCTAGTTGTGCGAGTCATCCCAGCATGTTTCCGTGATGGCAACTATATCATAGTTTTCCAGCTGCACAATGGCTTCCAGCTCCTCCTGTTTGTTGCCCATGCTGCGTGCATTGGTGTAGATGCACTTCATTTGGGCTATTGATCCTGCCACCATTTTTGGCGGGAGAAGCCCTAATTCCTATGTGACTGTTCTCAGGCACTTCCATGGTTTCTAACCCATCAATAACCCTTGTGTCTTTGCTGCCGCATGGATCTCCATCCCCTACCTCCACTGAGATGGCAGACCAAAGGACCGTGCTAACACACCATCCCTCAAACACTGGCATGCCACTCCCAGGCTTATCTCTAGTGAGCCTGGTTTTATCCCTTTCCCTCTTCAAATCTTGTTTAAAGCTCTTTCAATGAGCCCTGCTAACTCCTGCACAAAGATCCTTTTTCCCCTTTGAGACAGGTGTCCCCCATCTTTCGCCAGCAGGCCTGGTGTCACATAAACCTACCCATGATCAAAAATCCCCAAATTCTGCCAGTGACACCAGTCTCACAGCCAGGTGTTGATCTTCTGAGTCTTCCTGTTTCTTCCCTCATCATTCCCTGCAACTGGAAGGATAGAGGAGAACACTACTTGTGCTCCTGATCCTTTAACCAGTTGTCCCAAGGCCCTGAAGTCTCTTGATTGCCTTCGGACTTCTTTATTACAACTTCATCACTGCCTACCTGAAAAAACAATAATGGATAATAATCTGAGGATCGTACTAGGGTAGGAAGTTTTATCTTCACATCTTTAACCCAGGCCCCAGGGAGGCAGCAGACTTCCCTAAGAAGTGGGTCCGGTCGGCATATTGGGCCATCTGTTCCCCTTAGAAGAGAGTATCCTATGACAATAACCTGTCTTTTTTTCTTAATAGAAGTTGTTTTGACGCAGGGCGTAAGCCGACTTAACCTTGGTTACACCTCCATCGTCCTCATCATTGTTTGGTTGCACTTGCAGAACCTCATACCTATTATGCAAGGACACCTGGGAAGGTGGGGTAGTCACGGAGGAAATGTACCTGCTGTGCCAGGCAGGAACTTGTCACCATTCCACCCTATCCCTTAAGTCATCTTGCTCTGCAAGGTGAAGAGAGGATAGGAAACCCTCCATATCAAGCATCCTGACTGCCTGACAGGTCTGTCCCAGGGATGGTAGGGTGTGGTTCCAGTAGTCTATCTCTCAGACTCCCTGGTACTCCTTAACCTAATGACCTCCTCCCAGAGCTCTGCCACTAAGCTGAGGAGTTCCTCCCTGGGTGCGCCTCCCACAGGTCTACTCACTACTCCTGTCTGGTACTGGCATAAGAGTAGGGCACATCCTGCAGCCTGACATCTGGGTAGTAGCATATTCCCATCGAGTTCTGTCTGCAAAGCTGCGTCAGTTGTGGCAGGTGCAGAGTTTAGAGAGGACATGGACTTCTGCCAGGTAGATACCATTGCTCCCTGGTTGAGCCAGCAGAACTACAGCGCTCTTCCTGCACACCCTTCCGCTCAAACTGTTGCACAAACTGCCGTGCCACGCACATGCAGGAATAAAAAGACCTATGGAGAAAGCAAGACCTGTACTTGTTTCAATTTTTGTTCAAGGCTTGGATTTTAAAATTTCTGAAATTATACAAAATGTAATCATCTGGGAGGGAAAAAGTGTAGAGGAAGTATTATCAGCTGCTCAACATTTTGATAACAAATCTAAGAAAGCAAAGGAACACAGTGAAGTTAAATTAATGGCTTTACAAATTCAGCAATTAGAAAATGTCCATACCCCCTTTAGTTAGGGTGGGAGAAGAATTCTAACTGCCAAGGGCAATTGCGTATTCAAAACCTACTCAACCTGTGCAGATAATCAATGCTATCTGACTGAAGGTAAGTTCATTATCAGTGCTTCTTTGTCCTGCACCCATCAGGGTTCCTTTGTCCTGCCAGCTACTCCCCATCATGGAGGAGTTGGCTGAGCTTATCAGGGATGCTTCAGGGCTGGGCTGAGGCAATATCCTTCTTTGTCAGTATGTTTACCAGGTCACCTTTATGGCGGCTCCAATCACTAGTTAATGTGTGAAAAAAATATCACTGAACCAAGTTTCTTAAATTTTTTTTTTAAGGTTGAAACATAAAATACCACAACGTTGCTGTTCATTACTGCTGGAAGGATATAAATTTATAAAATGTTTTAAAGAAAATATTTAAGGAAATAAGCCAATCAAGAAAAAAAACACATAGAAACACATTGAAACATATCTTTATTTATGACTATCGGATCTGGCTGGGGTTGACCTTAGCTTGCTGCCAGGCACCCACCAAGCTGCTTTCTCACTCCCCTTCCTCAGCAGGACAGGAGAAGAAAATGCAGTGGAAAAGCTTATGGGTAAGGACAAGGAGAGCGCTCACCAATTACTGTCATGGACAAAACAGACTTGACTTGGGGAAATTAATTTAATTTATTGTCAATTAATAACAGAGTAGGATAGTGAGAGAGAAAACAAAAAAAAACTAAAAACACCTCCCACCCTTCTTCCCAGACTCAACTTCACTC
>NW_009648034.1:0-1038 GCF_000708025.1 Charadrius vociferus | reverse complement strand
TTCCGCAGCAATCGCCCCTTTGTATCATGTCGGGGTCACCGTTTGTGGTGATTGAAAGACACGGACTCCGATATGCAGGATCGAAATATCCTTTATTAAGCAAGCGTGTTCTTTATATACTTTTCTACCAAGGCCAGTAATTTTCTACTTTACTTGTTTACACCATCATGTACTCTAAAAGATCACGTTCCCACTGAAAAGGGAATCTCTCTTCCCTGTGAGCAGCGCCTCCTTATCTAGGGAGTAGCTTCACACAGCTTCATCCTCTGCCAAAACAGTGCTGCAGCTGCTTATTCCTCCCTATTAGTTCTACCACACTTAACCCTTCTTTTGCCTCAGTCCCCACAGGTTACTTCCTTGGGCTACGGTCCACTCTCCAGGAGGTGGAACTATTGGCCCTTTTTACATGTGCCCACCCTTTTTCTTCAGTTCTTATGGCTGCTTCCATTGTCAGAAGTACCAGAAAAGGTCCTTTCCATTTCTGGGTTAGAGTATCCTCTCTCCAGGATTTTATGAGCACCTAGTCTCCAGGCTGTATCTGATGCAGACTGAAGTCCAAGGGGGCCGTTCGAGGTAGTAATCCACACCTTCTTAAGTCTGTAAGAGATTGGGTTATCCCCCCGCAGATAATTTTTAAGATACACATCATTAATATCAGGGATTGGTACACCTTCCTCTCTTCCCAAATATGGAAGACCAAACAACACTTCATACAGGCTCACTCCTAAATCTTTACCAATGCTAGAGGCAAGCATTTGGTCCATGGTAGCTTGGTTTCTACCATCAGTTTGCATTCATTCTCTTGACCCTGCCAAATCTTTGAGGATGCCAGAGGTGTGGCATATCCCCAAGGCTGTGTATTTCATCTGCAATATCCTTGAGGTGAAGTGGCTTCCCCTATCAGAATCTATCCTCTCTGTTATCCCATACTGAGGGATAATTTGCTTTAGCAAGATTTTGGCTGCTTTGAAAGCAATGGCTGTGGTAATAGGAAAAGCCTCTACCCAGTAAATAAGATAATCCACTATTACTAATAAA
>NW_009648033.1:34903-35162 GCF_000708025.1 Charadrius vociferus | reverse complement strand
TGCATCCCTGGTGTCCCCCCGTGTCCCTGCATCCCCCTGTCCCTGCATCCCCCCCATATCCCCTCTGTCCCCTGCATCCCTCATGTCCCCTTCATCCCTGGTGTCCCCTGCATCCCTGATGTCCCCATGTCCCTCCACCCCCATGTCCCTTCACCCCGTTGTCCCCCACGTCCCTGCATCCCTGATGTCCCCCCGTGTCCCCTGCACCCCTGATGTCCCCCCTGTCCCTGCATCCCTGGTGTCCCCCCATGTCCCTGCA
>NW_009648033.1:31799-33633 GCF_000708025.1 Charadrius vociferus | reverse complement strand
GGGGGTGCTGGGGGTGGAGGGGGTGTGGGGCCCCGGCCACCAGTTACCCCAGTATAGGCTGGGCTATGGTGACCAGTATCCCCAGTATAGGCTCTGCTATGGTGATTGGGTATCCCCAGTATAGGCTATCCCATTGTCACCAGTGTCCCCAGTATAGGTTGGGCTTTGGTTACCGTATCCCCAGTATAGGTTGGGCTATGGTGACCGGTATCCCCAGTATAGCTGGGCTATGGTGATAAGTATCCCCAGTATAGGTTGGGCTAGGGTCACCAGTGTCCCCAGTGTAGGCTGTGACATTATCACCAGTATACACTGGGCTATGGTGACCAGTGTCCCCAGTATAGGCTCTGCTATGGTGATTGGGTATCCCCAGTATAGGCTATCCCATTGTCACCAGAGTCCCCAGTATAGGCTCTGCTATGGTGACCAGTATCCCCAGTATAGGCTGGGCTATGGTGACTGGGTATCCCCAGTATAGGTTGGGCTAGGGTCACCAGTGTCCCCAGTGTAGGCTGTCACATTATCACCAGTATACACTGGGCTATGGTGACCAGTGTCGCCAGTATAGGCTCTGCTATGGTGATTGGGTATCCCCAGTATAGGCTATCCCATTGTCACCAGTATCTCCAGTATAGGCTGGGCTATGGTGACCAGTATCCCCAGTATAGGCTGGGCTGCGGTGACCAGTGTCCCCATGATGGGTTGAGCTAGCGTCACTGGTGTCCTCTGTATACACCGGGGTATGGTGACCAGTTTCTCCAGTATAGGCTGTCCCATGGTGACCAGTATCCCCAGTATAGAATGGGCTATGGTGACCAGTGTCCCTTGTATTGGCTGTCCCATGATCACCAGTGTCCCCAGTATAGACTGGGCTATGGTGACTGGGTATCCCCAGCATAGGCTGAGCTATGGTGACCAGTGTCGCCAGTATAGGATGTCCCATGGCCACCAGTAATCCCAGTAGAGGCTGTTCCATGGTCACCAGTGTCCCCAGTCCTGGCTGACCCTGTGCCCCTCCTACAGGCTCTTCCAGAGTCACCAGTTCAGGATGTCCCAGTGCTCCCAGTCCAGCCTGTCCCATAGCAACCAGTATCCCATCTCCAGACTGTCCCAGGTCCCCCAGACCCCCTGTCACCCAGGTCCCCCCCATCACCCCCACAGGGGAGGGGACATGGGGACCCCAGGCTCTTGGGGACGAGGATGGGGTCACCCAGTTGAAGAACAGGATTTTGGTGCCAACCCCCCCAAAACCACCCCAAACCCATGAGATGGCTCTGTCCCCATGGTGTCCCCATGTCCTTACGGTGTCCCCATGCCCTTCTGGTGTCCCCAAGTCTCTGTGTCCCCATGTCCTTGAGTCCCCATGTCTCCGTGGTGTCCCCGTGGTGTCCCCATGTCCTTATGGTGTCCCCAAATCTCTGTGTCCCCATGTCCTTGAGTCCCCATGTCTCTGTGGTTTCCCCATGTCTCCATGGTGTCCCCATGTCCTTGAGTCCGCATGTCCTCATGGTGTTCCCATGTCCTCATGGTGTCCCGATGTCTCTATCCCCATGTCCCTGAGTCCCCACTTCCCCATGGTGTCCCCATGGTGTCCCCATGGTGTTCCCATTTCTTCATGGTGTCTCCATGTCTCCCTGTCCCCACGTTCCCATGTCCCCGTGGTGTCCCCATGTCTCCATCTCTGTCTGTTCCCGTGTCCCCCTGTCCCTGAGGTGTCCCCGGCGTGTGCAGCGGGTGCCACGTGTCCCTCCCTCGGCAGGGTGCCTGCTCGCCGGCGTGTGGGGAGGCCTCGGAGGGGTCCTCGGGGTGCTGCGAGGAGCGGGTGGCCTGTCTG
>NW_009648033.1:30312-30645 GCF_000708025.1 Charadrius vociferus | reverse complement strand
TGGGCCCCCCGCCTCTACTCCCTGCTGGACAAGGTCACCGGTGGGTGTGGGGGACACGGGGCCACCACGGGTCACCCCACCAGAGGTTCCCACCCCGCCCCGGTTGGGTGCGGGGAGTCCCCGTGACACCACATCCCCCCCCGTTGGCCCCCCAGACTTGGGGTCCCCGGAGCAGCAGCGTCTGTCCTGCTCCCCACACCTCGCCCCCAGATTTGGGGTCGCTCTTGCTTGTCCCACCACCCCATTTTCCTCTGCAGACTTGGAGTCCCCCATTGCACCAGCACCCATCCCATCCCATCCCATCCCATCCCATCCCATCCCATCCCCATCCCC
>NW_009648033.1:27239-28208 GCF_000708025.1 Charadrius vociferus | reverse complement strand
AGCGGGAGGAAGCCGAGCTGCCCCAGAGCCACCAGAAACCACGGAGCCCCGAGGGCTGGGGGTTACCGCTGCTCCTCTGGTACCTGGCCTTCTACAAGCCCATCATCACCGAAGGTCACCTGAGGAGGAAGAACATCGAGTTCATCTTCATCCGTTTCAGCGCCTGGCAATACGCCGGTTGTGACAAGCTCTGGGCCGGTTTGGTCACCACTCTCTGCGACAGTATCCGGCATCATTTCGGGGCTCTGCCCCTCAGCGTCTACCACGTCATGGGCTCCCGACCCCGCTTCGCCTCCGGTTTCAGCCAGAAGGAGTGGGTCCTCAAGACGGACACCTGCCTCAAACTTTGGGGGATGCTCTTCGTCCTGGCCGCCGGCCTCAGCATCCTCCTGGTGGCCCTCTTGGTGCCCGGCATCAAGGACCACCACGCTTTGAAGGTGGTGGGAAGCGCCGTCACCTCGCTCTCCGGTTCCGGTTTGGCTCTGGGAGCTTTCTCCATCCTGAAGAACCTGTTGATCAGCGAGAAACAGAAGATCGAACGGTTGACCAACAGCGAGAAGTTCACCAGCCAGCTGGGCTTCATGAGCAAGGTGCGCAACGAGGTGGAGGTGCTGGTTGACTTTTTGGCCTTCATGGAGATCTTCGAGCGCCGCCGGCTCCGCGTGGTGCTGGAGATCACCAGCCTGGACATCTGCTACCCGGAGAAGGTGGCTGGCGTCCTCAACGCCATGAACACCTTGCTCTCCGAAGCCAACACCCCCTTCATCTTCATCCTGGCCGTGGACCCCAGCGTCATCGTCCCCTGCCTGGAGCAGACCGGCTGCATGAAGGGTCTCGCCGACAACGGTTACCTCTACCTCAACCGGACGGTGTCGTTGCCCTTCTCCATCCCGGCGATGGGCGCCCGCTCCCGCCTGCGATTCCTGGAAGCCGCCGTCCAGACGCGGGAGGACCTCATGTACCGCATCA
>NW_009648033.1:24753-25162 GCF_000708025.1 Charadrius vociferus | reverse complement strand
AAAAGAGTTGGGGGGCGGTTTACGTGGTGGTGGTGGTGGGGGGGAGGTCCACCGCTGCTTCTTTTTGTGGTTTCGGGGATTATTTTTGGGGGGTTTTTGGTTTTAACCCGGCAGCCCAGGAGAAGGAGTTGAGTCAGCCCAGAAGGAATTAATAAATTCTAACACCATCCTCTAAATCCCCAACCCAGTAACTTTGCAGCCGCTGATAAATATATACTGGGGAAAAAAAAAAAAACAAACAAAAAAAAAGAAGAAAAAGAACCAAACGAACAAAAAGGAAAAAAAAAAAACAAAAAACAAACAACCAAACAAACCGAAACGAAAACAAAGTTTTAAGTTCCAAAAAGGAACTTGAAAATAAATAACCACGGCGGCCGCGGCCGCAGCCTGTCCTGGGTATCTTTAGTGA
>NW_009648033.1:22091-23346 GCF_000708025.1 Charadrius vociferus | reverse complement strand
CGAAGATTTTATGGCCGCGCCCGGGGCTGGAAACCGAAATCCTTCTCTCGTTTCCCGGGGAGGGTGCGGAGGACGGAGAGGCGGAAGGAGTCCCCGCGCCGGCATCGTGCTGCGATTCCTCGGCGATGCGCAAGGGGGGCGGTCGGTCCCTCGGCTTCTCCGGGGACAGCAGCGGTTGGGGCGCGGTTGTGCCGTCGGCGGAGATGGGGCCTTTCGGCTCTTCGCTCAAGTCCTTCGTCTCTATCCCAACGTCCGCCTCCTCGTCCGTGTCCGAATCGGAGTCCGTCACATCACCTCTGTCGTCATCGTCGTCCTCCACCGGCTCCGCGTTCCCGTTCTCCGAGGCCGTCGGGGTCTCGCCGGCTTCTTCCCCTTCTTCCGCCGCGGAGGCGGCGCTGCCGTCTTGACCGTCCTCTGCCGGACCCTCCTCCAGAGCCTCCGTCACGGTGATCTCCGGCATCGAAGCCGACTGCTGCAGCTTCTGCTCCTTCTCCTCCTTCTCCTTGGCCAGGATGAAGTTGCGCTTGCAGCCGTTCTGGATCTCGGCCAGGAGAGCCTTCTGGGTTTCGATAAAACTTTTTACCTGCCGGGGAAGAGAAACCGTCGGGTCAGGAATCGGCAAGATGAGAACAATCCGCTCCATCTTTATTTTCCAAGCCGGGCACACCGTACCGCGGTGGTTTTTATCTCCGTCCCTATAAGACGGGACTGATGTTTTCCCCCCCAAAAAAACCCAATCAAATCTGAGAAGCGAGTTCCCCGAGGGGATTGCTGCCGGGATTGTGGGATTCCCATCCCGGGGGATGCTCAGCGGAGCGGTACCCCGAGCGTAGAAATCCCAGTTGCGGTGCCGGGGTGCTTTCGGCATCCCAGTGCTGCCGGCTGGGAAGCAACCGCGGTTTCACGGGCCAAACCTTCACCCGTGGCGGCAGGTTGGGCAGGAACGCGTTTCGGCTGGAAAAGGGGAAAGCGGCGGAGCCGAGCGGAAGCCCGGAGGTGTCACCCTCCAGGACGGCGTTTTCCTACCGGGGGGGGCGGCTCACCGAGACCCTCCCACCCCGAAAAGGTAAAAGCCGGGCGGGAGGAGGGGCCGCGTTACCCACCGACTCCTTTTTGGGCTCTCTGTCCAAGTCGAGACGCAGCAGCGAGTGGTTGACCTTCAGCGCCAGCGACAACGCCATGAGGCCGCCCGTTTTGATCTCGTTCTCCCGCAGGTCCAGGCGAAGCAGCCGCGGGCTCTCGGCGATCAACTCCG
>NW_009648033.1:19858-21094 GCF_000708025.1 Charadrius vociferus | reverse complement strand
CCCTTCTCTCCCCTCCAAACTCTTCCCCAACGCTTCTTGAGTCAACCTGGGCAAAGCGCATCGCTCCGCTGTGCGCAAACGGTGTGCAATTAAACCTCTCGGCGTATAAAATCAATTAGCCTTTGGAGCGGGGTGCGAAACCCGCCGGGAGGGAGGCAGAGACCCCGAATTACAGAGCCGTTCGCAGCTCCGTCCCCACCTAATCCTGCCGGGGCTGAGGGCAGGAGACAGTTTAAAGCTGCGAAAACGCTTATTCCATAAGCGCGGAGCGAACCCCCGACGCCGGCGCCGCTGCGGAAACCCACAGCAACGCCCAACGAGCCATTTCCAACACGGACAGCCCCTCGTTATTAAGCGTCCAGAGATGCGAAGGACGCGGCAGCTGACCTGGAAGGCGGCAAATTAATATTTGCAGTTGAGGGTGGGACCCATCCGGGAGCAGAGGTGGCCACAACAGCGCCGGTGACATCCCGCACCGTCACGGCTCGGTTACCTTTATACCCAACCCGAAGGCAGGCGGGATAGCTCGTGCCCAACAAAGGCAGCTCCTCCGCCAAACCGTGGCGCTGGGCTGAGTAATCGGCATCGCCGAAGCAGAACCAGCCGGGACTGAAGTCCGGGTTGGGATGGTTTCGCAATTCCTGAGTTTATATTAGATTTGGCCGCTCGTTTGGCTCCGGGAGAGGAGAAAAACCAGATGGGAGGCGGAGATGGAGGGAGCCCGAAGAGGCGACTGGGAGGCACGAGGCGTCCCCCGCCGTCGGGAGCGATGGGGGTTTCGCTAACGATCTCAGCTTTAAAACGCAGAAGCGTACCCCGCCGAAATCCTTTTGGCAACGTTGAAACCGCACCGCGCGATCCCTCTGCACCGGCTCAGCTCAGGGCCGCCCCCGAGCTCCGCCGCCCCGCAGCCCAGTTCCTCCCCTCCTTAAAATTGGGTGAAAACCACCGGGAATCGGGGCTGTGCCGGAAGGAGCCGCGAGGGGCCTCACCCGAGTCCAGGATGTGGTTGTTCCTCAGGTCGAGAATTTGGATGTAGCAGTTGAATTTCAGCAGGTTGCCGAGCTGAGCCGAGTCCTGCAGCCCGTTGAGCTTGTTATCGGCCAGGTACAGCTCCCGCAGGTTCATGTTCATCTTCAGAGCCGTGGCTGAAATAAATAATAATAAAAAAAAAAAGTGGAAAAGCGGCACTTTCAACCCGTGCCGGCGCGGCGCTGCCGGCCGCTGTACCCACGC
>NW_009648033.1:11856-16939 GCF_000708025.1 Charadrius vociferus | reverse complement strand
GACAGAGCCGCTTCCCGATGCGGGGAAAAAAATTCGGGGTGAAGATTTGTAGGAGCGAACTCCAACCGGTACCTCGCGGAGGGGTTCAACCCCCAACTCTGCCCCTCCGGTAACCGGGAGAGAAAAACGAACTCGGCCGGAGCCGGTTATGGCACCCGGGATGCGCAGGAGAGGGCAAAATGGTTTGTTTTTTTTTTTTCCTGGATATTTAAGCTGAGCTGAGGTTCGGCTATCGGATCGGCGCCCGTCCGCTCGTTTTCCAGCCCCGCACGCCGTAGCGGTGTTCCCCCAGGCAAGAAACCCCCTTCCCGAAAATCCAATCGGGCTGGAAAGAAAAAAAAAAAGGGAGGGGGGGGGAGAACTTTGTAGAGTAGGGTGGATGGTTGGACTCGATGATCCCAAGGGTCTCTTCCAACCGAGACAATTCTACGATTCTATGATTCTAGCAGAGTTAGGAGTCGAAAGGGATTAGCAGAGGAGGACTCGCGGCCGGGAAGCGTCTCCGGCTCCCACGGCAGAAGCGGAACAATTTGCTTAATTACATAATGAACCTCTTGGGAGAAAATGAGCTGAAAACGTACGCCGGAGCCGGGTAGAGAAAAGCCGCAAAAAGCGCCGCGAGGTTTTCCAGGGGGAAAAAAAACAAATAAATGGAAATTAATAATAAGCGGAGAGACCTGGAGGACTGGAAAACACCGGCGTGAAGGTAAAGGAGGGAAAGAACGGGTCTTCGGGGAACAAGAGGACTTTCTGCCGGCGGCGGGGCGCTCGTCGGCAGGAAAGGAGGAGGAGGAGGAGGAGGAGAAACCGGGTGTTGGGTGAGTGAATCCTCGGGGTGACGCAGGCAGGGGAAAAAAAGGCGCCGGTGCCGAATGAATGGGAGGGAGGGGGGAGAGGGGCTGATGATGTTCACCCATTTTTCCCCCCTCCGGCAGCGGAGACGGAGACACGTGGGCCACCTCGTGCCGCTCACGCTCCAACCCAACTGGAAGAGGAGAAGCGCCGAGGTCTGCAAGCACGGGGCCAGCGCCGTCACGGGGTGGGGAGCCACCACCGTCCGAGTCACATTTTGGGGTTTTTTTCCCTCCTTCATTTCGTCTCAGATGTTGGTGGGGACCCCGAGAAGCGCGTGGTTGTTGAGTCTTCCCCACAGCGCTGCTCGAAGCCGGGGCGGGGGGGGAAAAAAAAGCATCAAAGGGTTCCACGTCAACACGGGCAACGCCGGTCTGAAGCCACGTTAGGGGGAGGGAGGGACGACGTGGGGAAAAAAAAGCCCCTTGAAGAGGCGAGGATGGAAAGGGGACGCTCCGGGGGGCAAAGGGAACTCGGGATCATTGCTGGCTAACCTAATTTTTAACCACTTCCTTAATTAATCCTCCTCCGTTTACCCGCCGCCAAGCGAACTCAAGCGGCCCGGGCACGGCGAGGGAGGAGGAAGGCGAGTCGGGACGGGATGGGAACGTGCAAGAAGGGTGCCTGAATTTCATCCTCGGCCCCGAAAAGCCATCCGAGGGTTAGCGGTAACTCCCGCAGCTTTGAAAAAAAAAAAAATACGTATTTCAAAACGCCACGGAGCTCGGCGGCCACCTTCAGAGAGAAGGGTCAAAGCTTTTCCTTTCGGAGCAGCAAGCGTTGCGCCAGCGGAGCGAAATAAGAGCGCCGGGTACGATGGGAATGGGTACGGCTCCCCCTCTCCCCCTCCCCCCCCAAAAAAATAAATCAGCGCCCAGGAAGAGGGAAGGAATGACCACAAAACCCGTGAGGTTTACGTCAGCTGCGAAAAAGGAACGCGGAGCCAGGAGAGAGAGGTCGCGGCCACTTACGTCTTCATCCAAGCTCGTTTGCTCCAAATCGACGATTTTGAACTGGACCCGCTTGAAAATTTCTTCCAGGGCCTCGCAGGCTTTGTAATCCAGCTTCTCCCCTGCGGAAAGAGCGGAATAAAGGCATTTTGGGTGCGCACAACAGCTTCTCCCCTGGAGAAAGAGCGGAATAAAGTCATTTTGGGGGCGCGTAACAGCTTCTCCCCTGCGGAAAGAGCGGAATAAAGGCATTTTGGGTGCGCACAACAGCTTCTCCCCTGGAGAAAGAGCGGAATAAAGTCATTTTGGGGGCGCGTAACAGCTTCTCCCCTGCGGAAAGAGCGGAATAAAGGCATTTTGGGTGCGCACAACAGCTTCTCCCCTGGAGAAAGAGCGGAATAAAGTCATTTTGGGGGCGCGTAACAGCTTCTCCCCTGCGGAAAGAGCGGAATAAAGGCATTTTGGGTGCGCACAACAGCTTCTCCCCTGGAGAAAGAGCGGAATAAAGTCATTTTGGGGGCGCGTAACAGCTTCTCCCCTGCGGAAAGAGCGGAATAAAGGCATTTTGGGTGCGCACAACAGCTTCTCCCCTGGAGAAAGAGCGGAATAAAGTCATTTTGGGGGCGCGTAACAGCTTCTCCCCTGCGGAAAGAGCGGAATAAAGGCATTTTGGGTGCGCACAACAGCTTCTCCCCTGGAGAAAGAGCGGAATAAAGTCATTTTGGGGGCGCGTAACAGCTTCTCCCCTGCGGAAAGAGCGGAATAAAGGCATTTTGGGTGCGCACAACAGCTTCTCCCCTGGAGAAAGAGCGGAATAAAGTCATTTTGGGGGCGCGTAACAGCTTCTCCCCTGCGGAAAGAGCGGAATAAAGGCATTTTGGGTGCGCACAACAGCTTCTCCCCTGGAGAAAGAGCGGAATAAAGTCATTTTGGGGGCGCGTAACAGCTTCTCCCCTGCGGAAAGAGCGGAATAAAGGCATTTTGGGTGCGCACAACAGCTTCTCCCCTGGAGAAAGAGCGGAATAAAGTCATTTTGGGGGCGCGTAACAGCTTCTCCCCTGCGGAAAGAGCGGAATAAAGGCATTTTGGGTGCGCACAACAGCTTCTCCCCTGGAGAAAGAGCGGAATAAAGTCATTTTGGGGGCGCGTAACAGCTTCTCCCCTGCGGAAAGAGCGGAATAAAGGCATTTTGGGTGCGCACAACAGCTTCTCCCCTGGAGAAAGAGCGGAATAAAGTCATTTTGGGGGCGCGTAACAGCTTCTCCCCTGCGGAAAGAGCGGAATAAAGGCATTTTGGGTGCGCACAACAGCTTCTCCCCTGGAGAAAGAGCGGAATAAAGTCATTTTGGGGGCGCGTAACAGCTTCTCCCCTGCGGAAAGAGCGGAATAAAGGCATTTTGGGTGCGCACAACAGCTTCTCCCCTGGAGAAAGAGCGGAATAAAGTCATTTTGGGGGCGCGTAACAGCTTCTCCCCTGCGGAAAGAGCGGAATAAAGGCATTTTGGGTGCGCACAACAGCTTCTCCCCTGGAGAAAGAGCGGAATAAAGTCATTTTGGGGGCGCGTAACAGCTTCTCCCCTGCGGAAAGAGCGGAATAAAGGCATTTTGGGTGCGCACAACAGCTTCTCCCCTGGAGAAAGAGCGGAATAAAGTCATTTTGGGGGCGCGTAACAGCTTCTCCCCTGCGGAAAGAGCGGAATAAAGGCATTTTGGGTGCGCACAACAGCTTCTCCCCTGGAGAAAGAGCGGAATAAAGTCATTTTGGGGGCGCGTAACAGCTTCTCCCCTGCGGAAAGAGCGGAATAAAGGCATTTTGGGTGCGCACAACAGCTTCTCCCCTGGAGAAAGAGCGGAATAAAGTCATTTTGGGGGCGCGTAACAGCTTCTCCCCTGCGGAAAGAGCGGAATAAAGGCATTTTGGGTGCGCACAACAGCTTCTCCCCTGGAGAAAGAGCGGAATAAAGTCATTTTGGGGGCGCGTAACAGCTTCTCCCCTGCGGAAAGAGCGGAATAAAGGCATTTTGGGTGCGCACAACAGCTTCTCCCCTGGAGAAAGAGCGGAATAAAGTCATTTTGGGGGCGCGTAACAGCTTCTCCCCTGCGGAAAGAGCGGAATAAAGGCATTTTGGGTGCGCACAACAGCTTCTCCCCTGGAGAAAGAGCGGAATAAAGTCATTTTGGGGGCGCGTAACAGCTTCTCCCCTGCGGAAAGAGCGGAATAAAGGCATTTTGGGTGCGCACAACAGCTTCTCCCCTGGAGAAAGAGCGGAATAAAGTCATTTTGGGGGCGCGTAACAGCTTCTCCCCTGCGGAAAGAGCGGAATAAAGGCATTTTGGGTGCGCACAACAGCTTCTCCCCTGGAGAAAGAGCGGAATAAAGTCATTTTGGGGGCGCGTAACAGCTTCTCCCCTGCGGAAAGAGCAGTATAAAGTCATTTTGGGTGCGCACAACAGCTTCTCCCCTGGGAAAGAGCGGAATAAAGTCATTTTGGGTGCGCGTAACAGCTTCTCCCCTGTGGAAAGAGCGGAATAAAGTCATTTTGGGTGCGCACAACAGCTTCTCCCCTGGGGAAAGAGCAGAATAAAGTCATTTTGGGTGCGCGTAACAGCTTCTCCCCTGTGGAAAGAGCGGAATAAAGTCATTTTGGGTGCGCGTAACAGCTTCTCCCCTGTGGAAAGAGCGGAATAAAGTCATTTTGGGTGCGCACAACAGCTTTTTCCCTGGGGAAAGAGCGGAATAAAGTCATTTTGGGTGCGCACAACAGCTTTTTCCCTGGGGAAAGAGCGGAATAAAGTCATTTTGGGTGCGCGTAACAGCTTTTTCCCTGGGGAAAGAGCGGCATAAAGTCATTTTGGGTGCGCGTAACAGCTTCTCCCCTGGGGAAAGAGCAGAATAAGGTGATTTTGGGTGCGCGTAACAGCTTCTCCCCTGGGGAAAGAGCAGAATAAGGTGATTTTGGGTGCGCGTAACACACAGGGCGCGGGCAGCCCTGAGCCCCAAACCGCGGGACACACGGCAAGGTGACTTTCTGCCCCGTTCCGAGGCGTCCCACCCATCGAACAACCCTCCCGGAGGGAAATTCAAACCCAACCTCGAGCATTCACGTCGATTGCTTCGACGCATCACCTCCCGTTGAGTATTTCTCGTTAAGAGACGGGGACCGGCCGTCGCAGGGAGCCCCGAAAGTAAATTTTCCCCCCGATAAGCATCCGTGCTGGATGCTTTTAGGCAGCGCGTCGATCGCCAGCGGGGGGTTCCATCCGGGAAACTCCGTTTGGGG
>NW_009648033.1:0-11773 GCF_000708025.1 Charadrius vociferus | reverse complement strand
AAAAAAAAAAAAAAAAAAAAGAAAAAAAAAGAAATAGCAGCAAGCGGCTTAGAAATAAAAAGCGGAGTTTCGTTTCTGTCCGGCGTTTCACACCGTACGACGGCACAAAGCCGACGGGGCAGCGGAGCTCCCGCAGCGCTTGGGGTCTGCTGAGAAACCTCGGATTTTAAGGGAAGGAAAGCGGGCTCCGGTGGGCGGATGGGTAAGAATTCCAAAAAAAATTCCCATTTGGCAAAGTCGAGTCCGAACGACGGCGACGGCGTCTGCGAAAGGTTTATTTTGGGGGAGGGGTGTTACTCCCCACGGCAGCACGTCTGTCCTCCTCCAGGCGAACCGGCTGAGGACGCGGACACTCCGGCCGGAGAGCAGCTCTGGGAGAGGGATCCGCGAGTCCCGGTGGGCAACAAGTTGCCCAGGGGCCAGCAACGTGCCCCGGTGGCCAAGAAGACCAATGGGGCGTATTGAGAAGAGCGTGGCCAGGGAGGTCATTCTCCCCCTCCGCTCTGCCCTGGGGTGGCCACATCTGGAGTATCGTGGCCAGTTCTGGGCTCGAAAGTCAAGGAATTACTGGAGAGAGTCCAGCGAAGGGCTACGGAGATGCTCAGGGGACTGGAGCATCTCTCTAGCGAGGAAATGCTGAGCCCTGGGAGTGTTCAGCCTGGAGAGGAGAAGGTTGAGAGGGGATCTCACCAACGCTCATCCATCTCTAAAGGGCGGGCGGCGAGAGGACGGGGCCAGACTCTTCCCAGCGACAGGACAAGGGGCGCCGGGCGCAAACTGGAACACGGGAAATTCCATCTCGACACCAGGCAAAACTTTACTTTGAGGGTGACGGAGCACTGGAAGAGACTGTCTCCTTTTCTGGAGACGTTCCAACCCTGCCTGGACCTGCCCTGCTTTGGCACGGGGTTGGATGAGATGTTCTCCGAAGGTCTCGTCCAACCCTGAGCATTCTGTGACTCCCCACGCAACGAGGCCTTTTCTCGGGTTCGTTAACAGTTCTCGGGTGGGTTTTCCCCTCCCCAAACCTTGAATAAGTGACGACGGGCACCAGGAGCTACGGATCCAAGGCTGCACCCCCCGCAGATGGCTTCTGTCCCCAGAGCCAAACTGGGGAGTTCGCTGGAGCAAACTCCATCCTCTCGTTTGTGGGGACCCGGGACCTCAGCAGGAGGTAGATGCCACCAGGACGACCTGAGAGGAGCAGCGCCATCGTCATCCTGAGCCGAAAGGCTCCGGTCAACGCGGACCGTCCCATCTTCTCCCCGGTTGCGCTGGAGGAGCATCTCCGCCACGCGGCTGCTCTTGCCGCCGGTCCCCCAGGCTGGTTTTGGGGAGGTGTTCCCCAGCGCAGAGCGGGAGAAGAGGCTCTTTAGGAAGGGAAGGAGAGGAGCAGAAGGCAGGAGGAGAGGCAGCGACCTGCTGCAAGAAGCCCCCCTAAAATATTTGCCCTGCAGGGAAGCGAAGGCGACCTTCTTCCTCTCCCTCCTGGAGCTACGGGAGACGCTCCTCAAAAGCCGCCGTTGACGAAGAAGCTCGCCGTAAGGAGAAGCACTCTGGAACTGGAACACCTTTCTGGTTTTCCCATCGCACGAGGAGATTCAAGACATCCATCGGAAAAGTCTTCGGGCAAAACCTGCTCTGGCTCAGCCCTGCGTGACCCCAACGAACCGTTTCGGGAGGCAAAAGGGGATGAGGACGGCGCTCGGAGGCGGCGGGGGAGAGTCCGCCGTGCTGCCAGCCAGCACCTCGCGTCCTTCTGCTGCTGTTTTGGGGCTTCTCGCCCAGGATGTTGATATTTCTCCTTACAGAAAACCCTTCGGGACCTACTGGGATTAAGGCTCTCTCCTACTCTGACCACAACCCCCGTACCGGTGGAACCAAACACCAGGATTGCCCGGAATAGAAATAAAATTCCCCGGAGATGAAGCTCACCTTTCAGATCTAAGCAGTCTATCCTGGGAGCCAGATCTTTGAATTCCTGCAAAAGAAAAAACAGCGTTTCATACCGGGGAGGAGACGGAGGAAAGGTGGTGGTGGTGATGGGGGGGGAACGGGGAGCGTTAGAATAACGAGGTTAAGGCGACAAATTGGGCAAACCCTCCCCGGAATGACGAGAGGTTACGGGAACTCTGGAAATCAAAGCTTTAACCATCGTGCTCCAGCGCGCTGCTCTCCAACCCGAGGATTTAAACGGGATTTTTTATTCCCCTGGCGCCAGCAGGGAAGACCACAGCCTTCGTCGCCGTCTCCCTCCGGGCTCCCCTCCCACAGAATTCACAGAATGGTCAGGGTTGGAAGGGAGCTCTGGAGATCATCTAATCCAACCCCCCTTCCAGAGCAGGGTCACCTACAGCACGTTACACAGGACAGCGTCCAGGCGGGTTTGGAATGTCTCCGTTCAAGTTTATGCCCATTACCCCTCGTCCTATCACTGGGTGCCACTGAAAAAAGACTGCTCCCATCCCCCTGGCATCCTCCCATTAAGTATTTGTATGTATTAATAAGATCCCCCCTCAATCTTCTTTTCTCTAGACTAAAGAGACCCAAGTCCCTCAGCCTTTCCTCATAAGAAAGGTGCTCCAGTCCCCTAATCATCTTTGTTGCCCTTTGCTGGACCCTCTCCAGCAGTTCCCTGTCTTTCTTGAACTGGGGAGCCCAGAACTGGACACAGTACTCCAGATGCGGTCTCACCAGGGCAGAGTAGAGGGGGAGGATGACCTCCCTCGACCTGCTGGCCACACTCTTCTTGATGCACCCCAGGATGCCATTCGCCTTCTTGGCCGCCAGGGCACATTGCTGGCTCATGGTCATCCTGTTGTCCACCAGGACTCCCAGGTCCCTCTCCACAGAGCTGCTCTCCAGGAGGTCAGCCCCAACCTGTACTGGTGCATGGGGTTATTCCTCCCCAGATGCAGCACCCTACACTTACCCTTGTCCCCTCGCCGCCTGCGCCCATTTCCATTTAAAATAACATCCCGCTGCAAACAAACCCCTCCGGGTCTCGTGCCCCGAGGTGGCGGGGAAGGAGGACAACGGGGACCTCCTTCCCAGCAGCCCGAGGAGAGGGACACGGCTTCAGCGGGGGAAAACCAGTGGCCGGCGGCGCTTAAAATGACATCTAATACGGTGTTAGCGAGCTGCTTCGCTTTCGCTCTCCGCAACAGGTTTCGGCGGTCCAGAAATCCACCCGGGCGGTTAAAACGGGGGTCTCCGCTGCTGCCCGAGAGGCCAGCGACCGTGAAAGTCGGCGGCCAGCGGCGTAATAAAGAGGTGCGTTCGCTCTCTACCTGTATCTGCTTCAGCACTTTGGGAATCTGCTTGCAGTTCAGCTTCTGGCAGGCTTGCCTGTAAGCCGTCACGATTTCATCCACCGTCACGTTCTGGGCTGAAAAGGTACAGGGTGAGAATTGAGGTTACGTCGGGATTTGCGGGAATCCCGCACGGCCACGCACACGCGCGTGTGTGTGTGTGTCCCCTCCCTCCCACCACCCCGCGGCTCTCCGTTGGGATTTACACCCCGGCAGAGGAGATTACAAGGATTAAGGATGTTTCACAGGCGAGGGAATGATGGAAAAGCCCAGCAAGGCTTGCTCGAACACGTCTACGGGAGCGAGCCCCGTCTTGCTCGGGTAGAAAAAGGGCAGGAGAAGCGCAGTCGGTACCTCCCGCCTCCTCCAGCCGCGCTTTCTCCGCTCTTTTGGGAGCGGAAAAGCTTTCGGAAAGAGTCAAAGATGACAAACCCCGACCCCTCTCAGCAGGCTGCTGCGGCGGTGATTGAACGGCGCTGTCAAATACGCTCCTGGGGCTTTAAATTTCACTTAATTTGGGTTGGTTTTTTGGTTTTTTTTGGTTTTTTTTTTCCACTCGATCGCTTTTGCGATGGCCGGGCAGGACGCATCCACCCCCACCTATAACCCCAGATTTTCCCCTAAGCGGATTCCGGAGACAGCCGGAGCGGCGCGCAGAGGACTCCGGGGCTCAGCCCCAAGTCAACCAGACACCGGTTCAACGCTCCCGGAGTTGTCAACCTCCGGTAAACGCATCCTCGAAATTGGGCTCCCGGTTCGGAAGAGGCGGGATGGATTTGTTCCGCCGTCGTCGCCGCCCAAGCGGCTCGGCTCCAAGCGGTATTTACTCACCGCTTCTGCCTCCCCTGAATCACGGGCGATGCCGCCTCTCCGGATGCCGGAGAAGCCGAGAGGGGCGGCGGGATCATTAGCCACGTGAGGCAACGCTCACCTCCGCTTCTGGCGTGATTTCGGTGCGGCGATGAGCCCCGGCAAACGCTAACGCCGTCCCCGGCCAGAAGACGGTCTGGAGAAACCAGATTCTCCAGGAACCTCATCTGCCTGGTTGCACGGAGCAAAAACCGCCCCCCGCTTCCATCCCCGAGGGTTACGACATCGATAAAAACCCCAAACACTCTACCGGCTGCAAAAAAAAAAACACCAAAACCCCACAACAAAAAGACTGTTTTAAGTTTCTCCCCCGTTCGCAACGAACCCGTCGGGCGCCTGAGGCGGCAACGGCGACACACGGCAGAGGCGACAAGGAACAGTCGGCCGAGCAAAGCGCCGACGGTTTAAATACGCCCCAACCGAGGGCTTAATTAGGGGAGACCTAAAAAGGGCTTTCGCGCCCCGAAAGCCCCACGCGGCAGAAAGCTCCTCCGAAGCGGCGCGGGGATGCACTGGGTTGCCGATTCCCCCGGCGCCAGGAATTAAAAATCCGCCGAGGCCGAGCGAGCCCCGCGTCTGGGGGGATTAAAAAAAAATAAAAATAAAAAGAGAAATATTTCGGTTAGCCAAAGGATCAGCGGCGCAGCGCGACGCTTCCGATCCCATCTGCCGCGCGATGGTTTTCCTCACGAAAAGAAAGAAATCAAGCGTGATTTTCGGGAAAGCGAGGAGGGTAAAGGAGAGTCGCCGCCGTCCCAATGCCGACGAGCATCCCGGCAGCGCAAGCGAACCCAGCGCCTGCGAACACGGCTGCGGAAGAGCTGAAGGCTTTCTCTCCAAATCTGAGCTCGAGCACGCTTCGTTAAATCCAGTTTTTATTAGTTCCCGGCAGTGAAATGCTTCGTTCTGCCCTCTCCCGGGTGGAAATCCTAAATTGGACCAACCCTCGTTGCCGGAGGATGGGGATTTGCTTCCGATTCCTTCTGCGCGCATCCCGGCACACCTCGGCATCCTCCTGCTCAGCGAGACTCGCTGAAGTCCAGCGAGAAGACCTCAGAGGTCCCGTGGTCCTCCCGCGCTCCTTCCCAACCTTCCGACGGCCCTTCTTCCCCCAGAGACGGGCGCCGAGAAGTTCCCCGTCCCGAGAGAGTTGCGCCGGCGCTGCGGTCCACGACTCCTCGTTGCCGAAGAACATCCCGGGATGATTTCATCCCTCCGCGGTTAAACGCTCCCGAGCAGATCCAGAACATCTCACCTACGACTTTCAGGTCTCCTCCGGGCTTCACCCCCAGCGTTGACTCTGTTCCCACCTCCCAGCTCAGCATCCGGAGTTGCCGCACTGGAAAACACCCCAAATTCACCCCCCGGAGTCGCAACCGCTCACACAAGACCAAGACCACCAGTGAGAGCGGCGCCCGCTCCATACATCCCCGTAACCGGCAATCCCTCCGGCATTTCTGGCTCGAGAGCCCCCAGCCGGTGCAGAAGCCTTCCACGGCGTCTCCGGATCATCCCGGTGGGGGGCTCTCGGTAGGAGCAGTTGATTTGGAGTCGGATTTGGTGCGGGTTTTGCTCTTGAGAAGCCTTTAAAGAGGTTAAACGCCAACACCGAGCAGCGGCGGTTCTTCGCTCCCGGGCTGCCTTCGCTCTTCCAAAACTCAAGATCCACGAAAAACCATCGCATTTTGACCCCCAACGATGCATCCTTAGGACCAAGACCCTCGGAGGGAATTTCCTCGCCGGATACAAGGGGGTTTTAATCAAAAAGGATCTTCGCGCTGGTTTTTCCAGCGTCCCTTCCCCACTCCCCCTCCGCAAACAGCCGCTCATTTGCGGTAACGAAGCCCGGCGAGCTCAACATTAATATTTCCTGTTTCAGCTCCGTCCTGCGGCTCACCGGCAAATATTTACGGTGTCTCTGACATCCACCTTCGAAAAAAACATTTGACATTTCTGGGAAAAGCCTTTTTTTTTTTTTTTTTGTCAGCAGAGCGGGACGGTGGGGGAGGGCTGAAGCTGATCCCGTGGCGCGGCACGTGTTTTTCAGCGGTTCCGGAGGCGGGAGAAGGGCTTTAATGCCGCCGACATCGTCCGTAAAACAAAGCAGAGCTCTTTCTGCCAACGGATTTGATAAAATACATATTTACCCATGGTCAGGCGGGTGAGTGGAGTGAGCGAAGCGCGGCTGACTCCGGGCTCGGGCGGAATTACCCGTGGCTTTGGATATTTGGTTTTTGGAAGAGCAGGCTGGAGCCGGCACAGGTTTCCACCCGGAGCATCCCCGACGGCATCCCGGATCCCTCCTGGTCCTTAAAAAGTCTGTCCCAAAAATCATCACGTTAAAGGACAACACCAGAGCTCATCTCACAGTGCTTCAAGTTTCCCCCCCTGGAAACCAGCGGTCGTGCGAGACTTCAACAAAGACTTCAACGAAGACTTCAACGAAGACTTCAACTCCTTCTCCCTAACAAAGAACTAAGATTTATTACCCAACCGACGGTCCCACTCACGTTCTGACCCCCTCTGTCATGTTAAACTCCTGCCCTAATATCCCCAAACAGAGTTAACTACCTTATTAATTAATCTCTTTATTATTGCTCAGCGGATTAAGATCCGAAGAGCGATAAGGAGAGTATTTCCCAACCTCCTGTGTACCTCAATTGAGATTCATCCCATAATTTTCTACTAATTTGCGCCCACGGCTTCACCGGGAGCTGCTCCAGCGAGGGCACGGCCACTGGGAAACACAAACCGTGGCCGCTCGGCCCACGAGGCACCGGCAGAAAGCCTGGAAAAAAAAATAAGGAAAAAAAAAACCCCAAACCAACCCAGAAATGGTCACGGATAAAGTTTAAAACGCAAATAACGCTTCTTCCGGCGAAAGATGACAACGGCCTCGTGCCGCGCTCCTTCTCCCCATCACCAAAAGCACCGTCGAGGCGTGTTTTGCACTTAACTACTGTGTTTTGCCCCAAATTATGCACGGGAACGCGGCACCGAGGAGGGAGTGGGTCTAAACCCATCAAAGCCCGGCGTTTCCGTGCCTCCGAACCACTCTGCCCGCAGCGGGTTCGCCTTCTCCTGCTCCTCTCTGTCCGTGTCCGAGCCTGGGATGACGCGACGCCAAAGCAAACGGGTCGTTATTTATTAACGAGGCGGTGTTAGCCGCCGGCTGCGGCCTTGCTCGTCTTCCCAGCCTCCGCGCCGGGGGGGGGAGAGAAACGGATTTTTCACAGGAGAGCTCCGTTTTGATCCCCGCGTTCGCCTCCAGCCCGCGTCCCGGGAGGCGGAGTGCGCGGAAAATCATACAACCGTTTCGGTTGGAAAGGACCTTGAAGATCATCCAGTTCCAACCCCCTGCCATAGGCCTCCCACCAGCCCAGGTTGCCCAAGGCCATGTCCAGCCTGGCCTTGAACACCTCCAGGGATGGGGCCTCCACGACTTCTCTGGGCAACCTCTTCCGGGGCCTTACAACCCTCAAAGTGAAAAACTTCTTCCTAATGTTTACTCTAAACCTGCCCTCTTCCAGTTTGAAGCCATTCCCCCTCGCCTATCGCTACATTCCCCAGTAAAAAGTCCCTCCCCAGCTCTCCTGGAGCCCCTTTAGGTACTGGAAGGCCACAATAAGATCTCCCCGGAGCCTCCTCTTCTCCAGGCTGATCACCCCCAGCTCTCTCAGCCTCTCCTCGGAGGAGAGGTGCTCCAGCCCTCGGATCATCCTCGTGGTCCTCCTCTGGACACGCTCCAGCAGGTCCATGTCCTTACGTTGGGGACTCCAGAGCTGGACGCAGTACTCCAGGTGAGGTCTCACCAGAGTGGGGTAGAGGGGCAGAATCCCCTCCCTCACTCCTAATGTTTAATCTAAACCTGCCCTCTTCCAGTTTATAGCCATTCCCCCTCGTCCTATCGCTACATTCCCCAGTAAAAAGTCCCTCCCCAGCTCTCCTGGAGCCCCTTTAGGTACTGGAAGGCCACAATAAGGTCTCCCCGGAGCCTTCTCTTCTCCAGGCTGATCACCCCCAGCTCTCTCAGCCTCTCCTCGGAGGAGAGGTGCTCCAGCCCTCGGATCATCCTCGTGGTCCTCCTCTGGACACGCTCCAGCAGGTCCATGTCCTTACGTTGGGGACTCCAGAGCTGGACGCAGTACTCCAGGTGAGGTCTCACCAGAGTGGGGTAGAGGGGCAGAATCCCCTCCCTCACCCTGCTGGCCACACTTCTGACACAGCCCAGGATACGGTTGGCCTTCTGGGCTGCAATCTCACATTGCCGGCTCGTGTTGATCTTCTCGTCAATCAGCACCCCCAGGTCCTTCTCCTCAGGGCTGCTCTCCAGCCATTCTCCACCCAGCCTGGATTTGTGCTTGGGATTGCCCCGTCCCGGATGTAGGACCTTGCGCTTGGCCTTCTTGAACTTCACGAGGTTGGCACAGGCCCACCTCTCCAGCCTGTCCAGGTCCCTCTGGATGGCATCTCTCCCCTCCAGCGTGTCCACCTCGCCAAACAGCTTGGTATCATCGGCAAACTCGCTGAGGGTGCATTTGACCCCACCGTCCATGTCGCCGACAAAGATGTTGAAGAGTACAGGTCCCAGTACCGACCCCTGAGGAACGTCACTCATCACTGGTCTCCACTTGGACATGGAGCCGTTGATACTCTTTGAGTGCGACCGTCCAACCAGTTCTTTATCCACCGAGTAGTCCATCTGTGGAATCCATGTCTCTTCAATTTAGAGACCAGGATATCGCGTGGGACGGTGTCAAACGCTTCGCACAAGTCCAGGTAGATGACATCAGTTGATTAAGGCGAAAGCCGATGTTGTCAGCCCCATCCTGGCGCCGCTCGAGGTGTACGTCCCCCAAATCCCACCAGGCGAGGAAAAAGGCGGTGACTTTAACGTGATCTAATCAAGCGATTTACCTCCATCCCTGGTGTCATGGAATGGGATGTCTCACTCTTTGCCTCCGCTCGGGAGCGTCCTTCTGCCGCTTCTGCCAGGCCAAGGCTCCGCGGCCCCTCTTCCCCCCCAAAAAGGGGAACAGCAGCTGGAAGAAAATTCCTTTCTTCCTTAGGGAAGCGTAAAAACATCGCAGGAGAGACGTTCGCCAGCGCTCGGGCGGCTCCTCCGCTCTCGGGCCGGTGGCAGGAGGGGAAGACCACAGCTCCTCTCCCCGAGCGCGGAGGTCTTGAGCTTCCCCACAAAGCCGTTGGTGAAGCCGTAGGAGGGGGGAAAAAGAAGAAATAAAAGGGCATTTTTCCCCCTCCCCTTCCCTCATTTCCCAATGAATAACGCGGCACCCACAAACCGGGCGCCGGATGGCAGCAGCGTCTGGCTCTAAACCTTCCCCTCTCCGGGTTTATCCGGCACCGATCCCGTCCCAGCCGACCTTCAGGACCTTAAATTGACACCGGGTTTGTCGGGAAAGACGCTGGGACAAAACGGGAGGAGCTTTTGGGTCTTCTGGGTTAAACCCGGCATGGCATCTCCTTCGGCGGAGGTACGGGGCCGTCGGAGGGATGGAGAGGAGAGGAAGGTGAGCGTAATTTAACCCGTCATCGATCCGGGCGGAGAGGCCGGTGCCGCAGCCTGGCGATAAAGAATTAAAGGCAGAAATAATTAATGCTAATCGGCAAGGTTTCACGGAAACCTTGATGAACTGATGAACGCAACCCGACACGGGTCTGCAGAGCGGCCGCTCGTCCAGGAGCTCAGGTAGCTCTGTCGGATGGGGACGCTTTAAAGGTGCGACAGCCCCAGCGGGGAAAAAGAAGGTTTAAAAAAAAAAAAAAAGAGAGAAATATTTAAAAACCCCAAAGCAACGGTGAGTGATTCAGTGAGAAACGTGATGCTCTAAAGCCACCGACCGCCTCTTGGCGTATGAGCGGCGTGTTTCTGCGGGAGGCGAGGGAACCGCCGCCGTCGGGTTTCCAAAATCAAGCGAGCGTCCGCCTCGTGGGGTGAGGAATGGGCAGCAGAGGGACCCACCGCCCGTTAAACGGCGCTTAACGAGGCCCTAAACGCTCCTCCTCCTCGGCGTCGCGTGGCGCGAAGCTTCGCAGGAAACCACGCGCCTCTCCGCCGTTCCTCTGCCAAACGCCTCCGGCGCTTCGGGGCGGAGAGCGACCCAAACCGATGCGCGAGCGGCGGGGGCGGCGGGGCCCGCCCGCCACGTCCCGCCTGGCAAAACCGGCTCTGCCGGTACCGGCACGCAGGAGACTTAGCATTCAAGTAGCCAGAAGGAAGTTAAACAGGCAGAGGCGCGTCCGCCGGCGCAATTTCAGCCAACGAACGATGATGATGGAGAGATAAATAAAGCCCCGAATAAAAAACAGTTATTATCCACACGTGAGAGGAAGAATAAACGCGGCGTCACGGGCAACGCGCGCCTCAAGTCGAGGGGAAGGCAGGTCGCGGCTGCCCTGAACGCCGGCTTCCCCACCCCCGAGGGCGGCGGCGACCAACATCCCGCGGGATTCCTCTCTAATTACAGAGGGGAAAATATGTGCTTTCGGGCCCTTGACGCCGGGGGCGCCTTCGGGGGCTGAAGTTCGAAATTAAAGGGTTTTAAAGTAAAGGTCCGCAGCACCCGGAGGGCACGGCGCCTTCGGGGAAAGCTCGGCGCATCGGGAAAGGCGAACGGGGCTGAGGAATCTGTCCCTCCCGGGGTTTCCTCTGGGATGGGGCTCTGCGGGAAGAGAAGGGCTCGTTTGAGAGCGCCCAACGACGTCCCGTTTTTCGGAGCAGCGGAGAAAGGCTTGGAGGTTGGGAGCGGGGAGAGATCCCGGGGTTTGCTTCGCCAGGTGAACATCTTCAACCGGAGGAGGATCGGAAGGGCGGAAATTTCACATTAACACAGCTGGCGGGATGTATAAACAACGCAACGGCGTCAGCGAGCGGTTTTTCCTCCATCGCCGGAGATATTTCCCAGCGGCGTCCAGCGACGGGTCACTCGCCTTTGCCAACATCGAGCGGTAAAACCAGAAGGGATCGGCGCTACCTAACGAGGTCTAGCGCCTTTCAGGCCACGTCCGACGTCCACGTGGTGAAACCGGAACAGGTCTCGTCACCCAAGGAGGGGTGCGACCGCAAAAAACTCGGGAGAAACCCAATTTCTGGCTTGTGACGCAGTAAAAATAATAAAAAGCCTATTTAGTTCCCAAAAAGGAGGTGCGGCTGCCGGTTACCGATGACTTTTGGTGGCGGGTGCTGCAACGGTTTGGTTTGGGACAGAGAAAGGCGGCTGACGGTGCAAACCCTGGTGATGCCGCGGCCTGCGAGGAGCTTTTGGGATGGCCGTTCCTCATACCGCGGCGCGACGTCCTTTACTGTATCGCCAGCCGGTTCACGTCTTTCGGGACGGTATAAAAAACATCCTGGAATTTGCAGCCAGCCACGTCACGTAATTACCGGGAGCCCTGGAGGTATCCCGGTCCAAATCGCTTCCAAATCCCGAGAGCGGTCTCGAGCGGATCCACCGAGGGGTTCGGCACCCACCGGCTGTGGATCCACAGCCGCCGGCGCTTCGCTGGAGCTCACGTTCTGGCCGTACCCCTCGTTTGGGGATGGTTCCCAAACACGACGCCCCTCTGCTCCG
>NW_009648032.1:6730-17170 GCF_000708025.1 Charadrius vociferus | reverse complement strand
ATGTGCTAGATCAAATTTATAGCTGTTCTTGCTGCTTAGCTATTAATTGGCAGTCTCCTCTGCTTGCTTGCCATGAAGCTTGCTTGCCTTACTGTAAATTAGAGTCTTGTGCTCATTAGTTGCTGCTTTTTGCTTTCGCTGCTTGCTGTACTGGTTATCATCTGACTCTACTGTGCCTGGGAACATTTTGATAACAGCAATGGTGATGTGCCTGGGCTGGCAGATGGCCAGGACTGCTGTTTTCTGTGCTGTTGTACTGGACAGGCTGGAACTCTGCAGACACTAAGGTCAGTGAAGAAGGAGGGGGAGGAGGTGCTTTAGGTGCTGGAGCAGATTCCCCTGCAGCCTGTGGTGAAGATCATGGTGAAGCAGGCTGTCCCCCTGCAGCCTATGGAGGTTAATGGTGGATGCCCTAAGGACTGACTGCACCCTATGGAAGGGACCCCATGCTGGAGCAGGGGAAGAGTGTGGAGTCTTCCCGTTGAGGAGGAAGAAGCAGCAGAAACAACATGTGATGAACTGACCACACAGGGAGGGGAGGAGGTAGAGAAATTGGGAGTAAAGTTAAACCCAGAATTTCAGTTGCGTGTTATGGGAATTACTATAGTAGCTAGGAGCAAAGGGAGGCATTCATTGCAATGTTAATTCCTATAACCTGGCCCAAAGGGACCAGGGTGGATACTGTAATGGATATACCTTTAAATTGTTGTAACCCATGATTTGAGTTGCAGGTTATAGGAATTGCTATAGCAGGAACAACCTGAACCAGTGGAGGACAAACCTTACAAGAAGCAGTGCAAGTGCAGCAGTGACCTGACATGAGCTGGCTTTGACGCCCAGTAACTCCATGCAACACCACACACCATCTCTCCTGCCCTGAAAAATTGTTATGACAGATGGAGCCCAAAGTCACGGACTAAATGAACTCAGTGGACATTTATGGACATTCTACAGACATTTCACAGGGGTGGTCAGTTGACTAAGGGAATGATGTCTGTGTGTTATATCAAAGGATGGGAAGGAGGTGGTGGTTTATTCTTCTGATTCTCTCCCCCATTCCAGCTGGGGGGAGTGAGCAAGCAGCTGTGTGGTCCTAGTTGCTGACTGGGGTTAAACCATGATACCAGACTACTTGCATTGGTATACATGCACTTGAGGTGGTTGGACTTGCATTGGTACTTGCATTGGTGAGCACTTGAGGTGGCTGGACTTAGGGTTCTTGCCTTTGGAGAGGGTTGGGGAGCATTTCTCACATCCCTGATCTTGGCTCCTGGCAAGCAGCAAACTTCCCTTGACTGTATATCAGGCCAACAGATGGGTGCCTCGGTGCCTCTCAGCAGAGTCACCCACTACTAGCACTTGCCACTTCCTTTTGCAACTTTTAGTATGTGCTACTGGTGTGGTTTCTCCCTGTGAATCTTGCACATTGGTTTTGTCTGTTGCCAAGAGTTTGTATCTGTTGCTGGTTGGTACATACAATGAAAATGGGGGTGGGGGGTGATATCCTGTTGCCAAAAGTCACCAGAGACTATGGCGCCTCCTTCTCCAAGGTGCTGTTTCTTTGCTATTGAAGCTCTTTGGTAGAACTTGGAGGTCAGTGCCATGGGGCCCTAGTATTTCTTCTTGCAAAGTCTTGAACAGTACTCTGTTTCTTGTTCTCCTTCCCCAATACAGCATAACCTGCTGACTTCCTCCTGCAGCTCCTCCACCCGCTGCCTGAGTGACTCCACCAGAGCACACCTTGCACTTATGGAGCTTGCTCCCTCCTCCACCCAGGAGCGTGGGGTGCAGTCTTTGCAGCCCTCCACCTGGACAGCAGCTTCCCTGATAAGAAGCTCTGGGTGGCCACCTCCACTTGTCCCAGGCTAGCCTGAGTAGGTAGCTGATTCCTGTCAGCTGCAGAGCACAGCCCTTGCCTGGTCTCTACCACCATGCTTTCAACAATCCCAAAGTACTGCCTAATAAGCCTTTCGAATTCCCTGGAGACCTCAAGCTGCTGGGTAGGTTTGCACAGCCACCACCTAGCTGGGGTGACTATCTGGGCTGCAGCCTAAGCCTGTGGGTGAGCAGAGCAGGCAGCAGCCTGACAACTGGATGAGTGTGCTGCCCTTTCCTCACATACATCCGTGTGAACTGCTGCGCAATCTGTCAATGCCACAGTTGGAATGGAATACTTCCATTTCATTTCACTATGGAATGAGATAGACTAAACTGTCCTCATGGTAACAAAATAATTATTCCTTCAAAAGCAATAATTAATTCCTTCAAAAGCAATAATGAGACTTCAAAAACATGTCTTAAGAAAAATGTAATGCTATATATACAGTAAAAATAATAATACCTTGTAAATGCCATCATATCTGTTGCCTTCCTCTGGGGCATATTTGCTGATCCGTCGTCCTTTTGAACTGCGCACTACTCGGACCGGCTTACCAGCTCTCCAATTCTTAGATTCTGCTCCATTTTTATCATCCAATGGGGCATCACAGTTAAGGGCCAATGCCCTGAAAATCACATTAAATATCTTCATAAAAGATTGCTTCATATAACATACTATTGAGAATCAGTGTGACAAGATCAAATTTGTTTGCCTTATCTAATTATGATTACTAAGCAGAAGAAGAATTTGCAGTGAATTCTTCAGTATACTGCAATACTGATGGAAGCACTGAAATCAACTCTACCATGTGTGAGAATAGGAATACAATATATTTATTCCAAATGTTCATGATGAAAACTCAATTAATATAGTTAAATAAAAGAAACCAATCCCTTCGGGTTTAATATTTTTTCATTTAAAAAAAATAATTATTTCTCAAGTAACATTGAAGGATTTTAAAAAGTTGTAGCAATGGCAAATTATTTCTCTGACTGTTCCACATTACTGTGTATTTTTAGGCTTTTAAAGTGTGCATGAATTGATAACATTATGAAAAAGTAACATATGGAAAAAAGTACATAGTGACTATCCAAAAATATATCTGTAACAAATATTAGTCTTCTTAGTCTATTAACTACCTAAGTTTAGGGGTTAAATGCCATGAACTAATTCAGAGACAAGCAAACCATAATGTTCTTTTTTTCTATGTAATTTGATCTAGAAGAGTATAGATGGATCATCAAAGATTCAGAAAAGAATAAGTATCAGTAAACATCACAAAAATGTTCTTCCTTGTTTAGTTGCAACATCTCCCACATCACATGTTAGCTTTAAGAATGGATGAGAATAAGAATTTACATGCATGAGGGAGTAAAAGTATTGTTTTTGTCAGGAAGTGAAAATCTTTACGGATAAACCTGTACCCTTCCAAAAGGAACACAGGGGAATAAATCTCATGGACAGAGCTGGCATTTCTTAGAGGAATATTATAATAATGTAGAGGAACATTAAGCAACAGTATTTATATTGTCTAAATTTAGCTATTTGGATCTTCTTACAATTGATGAGCAGAAGCAGGCTCCAGCTTGCTCTGTCTCCTGAAGTACTCACTTTTATCTACTATTTACATAGGTGTCCTATTCTAGACTCTAGTATGAATTCCTCCCTGACTAAACAGTTTGAACATAAAATATTTTTATAGCCATACATTGATTTGAGCGTGGATGAATAAAAGTCTCTGGAATCATGTTCAAACCCAACCATGGACCACAAAAGAAACAATGGCGCTCAGAAAAATAAGGCAAAATCTACAGCCTGCAATAAACAAAAAAGTAAGGAAAGATGAAGTAATGCGGGTTTTAAAAGTATTTATTTTGTACAGACAAAATAAGAAAACATTTTGGACAAACAAAAAACCAATTCTGATTCTGTTACATGCAACCATATTGTCCTCCTTCAGTCATCACGAGGGTTAAGAGCATTAGACCCAAAGCAAAGACTATCACCAGCCAGTCAAAATGGATAACTGGTAGCACCACATTATACTCCATGCGCCTCAACTACTACAAAGCAACCAGACACACACTTTGCCAATGGCTTTCACAACCATTTCCTGAGAGCAGAGGAACAGCAAGACTAAGGCACCTAGGTTTTATTCCAGGTTCCAATAAAAAGTTTGCTTTAATGATTAAAAGCCATTATAAACCTGCTGCCCAAATCTATTTTTTGTCTCTCTTCTTTCCACACTCTTGTTTCTGTTACATCTATCTCCTCCTCCTCCTCTGTTAGTATCCTAGTCAGGCTTTTCTTCTTTCTCCTCTGAGTACCAGCACAGAGCCTGAAAGAATGCCTCCCCACTCAGTTTTGGTGCTTGAAAGAAGCACAGCACATCCAATGTCAGATCTGGTAAAGAAAGTCCCAGTCAACCCCATAACCACTGCATGGTTGGTTACTTCATGCAGATGGTATACATTTAGAAAGGTAAAGGTATTGAGAATTCCTAGACTTTAGGCAGGCTATTTACAGAACATAAATATACTTTAAGCAAATGTCTAATTTATTTTTTCAGCCTTTTTTTTTCTTCAGTCAATTGGTTTTGCCTACAATTTGGCAAAATATAGGTCAACTTTTATCGGGGACATCAAAACACACAACCCTTGTTCTTCATACAAAGTATGAAAGAACTAAAGGGTATCAAAAATATGTAATACTTCTTTTAGTATGGGCAAATGAACATAATTTCTTCATACCTAACTTTCATAGATTGTTAAACCATTTAAGATGAAACTTTATAAGAACAGTCTGAGGCAAACACCCAGCATGGACAATTTCAGCCTAAGAGGATTAAGTTTGGCAAACTTCTAATCAACTGGAGACCAAGTCTTCTCATAAGAAGTGTTGGACAATTTCAACTAGATACATAGCTGCCAGCTGAACTTGTATTATAGCAATATATTTTCATCAGTTACAAATAATTCTTTAAATCAACATAGCACCATGTTTGACAAAATGCCTTTAAACAGCAGGAGACACCACTGTTTACAGTAGCAGAAGATGTATAAGAGGGAACAAATTTTGCAAAATATAAATTTTAAATTAAAGGAATAAAACTAAACTCTTTGGTCTGGAAAAAAAATTAAATTTAGTCTTAAAAACTTACCTGTTCATGTGTGTTAATGTTTGATCAAATGAATGTTCTCCAATTCTTTTATTTCCAGAAAGATCTCTGCCTCCACTCCCAGTATAAGTGAATTCATCTCCTCGGTCCTGTGTAAGAAGATTATCCTCCATTTTAGCATTCCGTATGAAAGCATCTGAACTGAAAACCTGCTCCTTCATTGGTTCTATTTACTCAAACAAGATCAATTGCCTGACGCAAAGAAAAACGTGTGCTCAGTTTTAACATCATTCTCCTTTCAGAGTAACCATGACAGCAAACAGCTATCCGTTCAGGTACAACATACTAATGAAACATAAAGTGTTTATAAAAAAATACACCTGCCTTAAAAGATTCTTTGAACTCCTCAAGCATTACTTTTAGTCATACAAATATTTCTGATAGAGGGAATGCATTCTACCTAGTGTTTACTCATTCTCTAACTTCATAGCTTACAAGAAAATCCCACTTGGAAAATATGTAATACATCACTTGGAGGCCTTGCTTCTGCTTGTTCATGGGACTGAGCACCAATACGGCAAAGCACTTTGTACTTAAATATGAGACAAGTACTTTACTTCAATAACACTATATTCATTTACTATCAAGTAAAAAATTTCAGGAAAAAAATCCAAAGACAAAGGAGGTTTCTAAGGTTTTGGGGTTTTTTTGTTGGTTTTTTTTTTTGCATTTGCAGAGGTCTCCCCCACCTCGTTTTCAGTTGTTCTGAACTGCTAAGAGCTTAGAAGGCTCATTCAGATGCAAATTTTATGAACTGACATAATTCTGTAGTAGTCTATATTTACTAATGATGAATTATGTAAAATTGAATGGTTGATTAAATGTTCCTTTAAAATAAACTTTAAAAATAATGAAAATATACACAGCGCTTAAGTGAAGCCACTATCATTTTTTCTTTAACCTGTCACAAATTCACAATACTCATTACAAATCCAACTATTTTAGAAAAGACACATATGTTTATAATAGTGTCTCTCTTTTAAAATGCAAATCTTTTACAAAGCATGAAGCACTGATATAAAAGAAATACTTAGCAAATTAGTAATTTTCATATGAAGTTTCACAGCAAAAAAAACTGAACATACTGGTATGCAGTAAAATTCAGTTAATTTCTAACCACTATTAAATGTTTGACATCAGCATGGAACCAATACCGACCCACTACAAGATTATTACAGCTATTTTATGACTGGCAATAACAGAGCAAGAGAAGTGTCATGACAGAGAAATGTTGGTTGTACAGGGCCATAAAGTAATTACAGAAATGCTGTTTCCTTTAAACTGTGTAGAAAAATCTTAATAAATTCAGCAACAGAGCTACTAGAGTATTTCTTTTTCCTTTTTATTTAGATAAAACAAAAAGAAAACACTAGAAGGTAAAAACTTTGGGTTGGAAAAAATACTGAAAATAGAATATATAAGAAAATGATGGTAATCAGAAACTGGGAGATGTTTTTACCTCTTTTATACCAATATTGAAACAAATATTGGAATAGCATATTTAAAAGGATGTTAAAAAACCTGGAGGGAAAAAAGCAAAGAAATGAACAAGACTGGAGAAACTCAGAAGAGAAAGGGTATAGTCTGTTTAGTTTAGCAAAAAAAAAATTATGTACAAGTACCTTTATGAAGGTACCTTCATGAATACTGAATACAAAAAATATTTTTTATCTAACAGACAAACATAAATCAAGAAGAAATGGATAGAGGCTTAAGTCAAACAAATTCAAATGAAAGGCACATATTTAACTATATTTATAATTAACTACTATAACCAACTTCCATGGGAAACAGGGAATTCTCAAACTTTTGAGGCCTTAAAAGTAAAATTAGATGACTCTGGAAGGTATTCTTTAGTCAAAGCTATATTTTAGCCATTGGACTTAACAAAGACATTAGATGTAAGGCCTGGGCATACATACTTACTTGTCCTATACCCCTTCGGTGTTCTACACGTGAATGAGCAAAATGCTATAGATTTGGGGCAAAAAGGAAATCCAGAAGAAGGAATGTGAGGAACAAATGGAACGCTATCTTTTTAGCAGAATTACAGCTTTAAGCACTTGCACCTTAGCCATCTCAATGTGGGTAGGGGATGGAGATCCATGCAGCAGCAAAGACGCAATGGTTGTTGATGTGTTAGAAATCGCAGAAGCGCCTGGAAACACTCACATAGGAATTAGGGCTTCTCCCCCGAAAAACGTGGCAGGATCAATAGCCCAACTGAAGTGCATATACACCAATGCACACAGCATGGGCAACAAACAGGAGGAGCTGGAAGCCATTATGCAGTTGGTCTCTAAATTGAAGAGACATGGATTCGACAAATGGACCACTTGGTGGATAAAGAACTGGCTGGATGGTCGCACTCAAAGAGTTGCGGTCAATGGCTCCATGTCTAAGTGGAGAGCAGTGATGAGTGGCGTTCCTCAGGGGTTGGTACTGGGACCTATACTATTCAACATCTTTGTCGGCAACATGGACAGTGGGGTTGAGTGCACCCACAGCAAGTTTGCTGATGATGCCAAGCTGTTTGGCGAGGTAGACATGCTAGTGTGCTCAGAGGTGTTGCCAAGGTTAAGCCAAACTACACCCTGCATCAAAACCTCTTCAGGAAAGGAAAAAAAGACAGGTCATTGTTATAGGTGACTCCCTTCTGAAGAGAGCAGAAGGCCCAATGTGCAGACCAGACCCACTTCTCAGGGAAGTCTGCTGCCCCCTTGGGGCCCAGATAAAAGATATATAAAGAGAAAGCTTCCTTGGTACATCCTTCAGATTACTACCCATTACTGATTTTTTTTCAGACAGGCAGTGATGAACTGGCAGCAAGAAACCCGAGGGCGATCAAGATAGACTTCTGGGCCTTGGGATGACTGGTTAAGGGGTCAGGAGCACAAGTAGTGTTCTCCTCTATCATTCCAGTTGCAGGGAAGGATGAGGGAAGAAACAGGAACAGTCAGCAGAACAATACCTGGCTCCAACCCTGGTGTCAGCAGTAGGACTTTGGGGTTTTTTTTTTATCACGGGTTGGTTTACATGACACTAGGCCTGCTGGTGACAGATGGGGTACATGTGTCTCAAAGGAGGAAAAGGTTCTTGGCACAAGATTTGGCAGGGCTCATTGAAAGGGCTTTAAACTAGATTTGAAGGGGGAAGGGGATGAAACCAGGCTCTTCAGGCAAGCCTGGGGGTGGCATGCCAATGTCTGTGGGATGGGATGGGATGCCAGTGAGGTCCCTCGTTCTGCTGACTCAGTGAGTGTAAGGGATGGAGATTCATGCAGCAGCAGAGATGTGAGTGTCATTGATAGGTTAGAAACTTTGTCTGCACCTGGGAATGTTTAGGTAGGAATTAGGGCTTCTCCCAGTAAAAAGGTGGCGGGACCAGTAGCCCAGCTGAAATGCTTCTGCACTAACACATGCAGCATGGGCAACAAACAGGAGGAGCTGGACAGCTATGATGTGGTTGCCACCACGGAAACATGGTGGGATGACTCGCACGACTGGAGTGCTGCAATGGATGGCTATAGACTCTTCAGGAGGGATAGACATGGAAGGGGAGGTGGTGGGGGGGGCCGTGTCTATATGTAAGAATCAGGGGGAAGGCCAACAAGGCCGATATCATGGTGGAAGTCTGTTATAGACTGCCCAACCAGGATGAAGAGGCAGCTGTGAGAAGTCTCAAGATTGCTAGCCTTTGTCCTCATGGGGGACTTTGACCTACCAGATGTCTGCTGGGAATGCAATACAGCAGAGAGGGAACAGTCTAGGAGGTTCCTAGAGTGTGTGGAAGATAACCTCCTGATGCATCTGGTGAGTGAGCCAACTAAGGAAGGCACCCCACTGGACCTGTTGTTTGCAACCTGAGAAGGACTTGTGGGGGATGTGAAGGTTGGAGGCCATCTCAGGCATAGAGATCATGAAACAATAATGAAATTAATTGATTCTTGAAGAAGTAAGGAGGGTGGTTAGCAGAACTGCTACCTTGGACTTTCGGAAGGCGGACTTTGGTCTTTTCAGGAGCCTGGTTGACGGAGTCCCTTGGGAGGCAATCCTGAAGGGCAAAGGATCCAGGAAGGCTGGTCATTCTTCAAGAAGGAAATCTTTAAGGCACATGAACAGACCATCTCTATGTGCCAAAAGATGAGCCGTCGGGGAAGACGACTGGCCTGACTGAACAGAGACCTTTGACTGGAACTCAGGGAAAAAGAGAGTTTATGGCCTTTGGATGAAGGGGTAGGCAACTCAGGCAGACTACAAGGATGTCATGAGGTTATGCAGGGAGAAAACTATAAGGGCCAAAGCCCAACTAGAACTTAATTTGGCTACTGCCATAAAAGACAATAAAATGTTTCTATAAATACATTAGCAACAAAAGGAGGACTAAGGAGATCTCCATCCTTCATTGGATGCAGGGGGAAACACAGTAACCAAGGATGAGGAAAAGGCTGAGGTACTTAATGCCGCCTTTGCCTCAGTCTTTAATAGTAATACCAGTTGTTCCCTGAGTACTCAGCCCCCTGTGCTAGTAGATGGGGGTGGGGAGCGGAATGAAGCCCCCATAATCCATGGGGAAATGGTGAGGGACCTGCTACAGCACTTAGACACACAGAAGTCTATGGGGACAGATGGGACCCACCCGAGAGTACTGAAGGAGCTGGCGGAAGCGCTCACCAAGCCACTTTCCATCATTTATCGGCAGTCCTGGCTAACCAGGGAGATCCCAGTTGACTGGAGGTTAGCAACTAGTAGTAGTAGCAGTTAGTACTACTGGACCTAGTACTGACAAACAAAGAGGGACTGGTGGAGGATGTTAAGGTTGGGGGCAGACTTGGCTGCAGTGATCATGAGAAGACAGAGTTCAGGATTAAGTGCAGTATGCACAAAACGACAAGTAGGATTGAAACCTTAGACTTCAGGAGGGCTAACTTTGATCTCTTCAAGAAACTGCTTGGAGAAGTCCCGTGGGTGTGGGCTCTAGAGGGTAGAGGGGCTCAAGAGAAATGGTTGATATTTAAGCATCACTTCCTCCAAGCTCAGGATCGGTGCATCCCGAAGAGCAAGAAATCAGGCAAGGGAAGCAGGAGACCTGCATGGCTGAGCAGGGACCTTCTGAAAAAGCTCAGGTGGAAGAAGGAAGTTTACAGTATGTAGAAGAAGGGGCTGACCACTTGGGACGAGTACAAGAATGCTGTCAGAGTATGCAGGGAGGAAACAAGGAAAGCCAAGGCAGCCTTGGAATTGAACCTGGCAAGGGATGTCAAGGTCAAAAGGAAGGGTTTCTTTAACTATATAGGAGACAAAAGGAAAACTAGGGAAAACGTGGGCCCGCTGTTGAATGAGACAGGTGCCATGGTGACAGATGATGCAGAGAAGGCGGAGTT
>NW_009648032.1:1993-6623 GCF_000708025.1 Charadrius vociferus | reverse complement strand
ATATAAAATGATGTGGCGCTTAGGGACATGGTTTAGTGGTGGACTTGGTAGTGTTTAGTAAAAGGTTGGACTCGATGATCTTAAGGGTTGTGGGAAAATGTACTGATGGAATTGCAACATACACAGCAACTGGACAAAGGCAATGGAGAGCAGTTGCATATGCTCTGCTACCAGGAATTATATTACGGCAAACGTGTACAGGCATCCAGTCAGTGGGCTGAATTGATTGCATCATCTCTTGCTATCCTGGAAGGGAAGGCACATTACTTATACACTGGTTGTATACCAAAGCCTCACAATGTGGTTACCCTGCTGGGCCCAAGAGGATTGTCATGTACAAAGATACCCTATATGGGGGGGCAGATATATGGCAACAAGTGTGGCAATATGTACAAAGGTATCCTTTAAAAGTAAGGCACGTCTCAGCTCATCAAAAAGATGATTCACTTGTGTCACAAAATAATAGGGAAGTAGATAATATGACCTCTGCCGAAGTACATGCTCAAGCCATAAATGTGCATATAGCTTGTAGACATCGATCAGTTTATATTGCACGTGCATGGAACATTGCTCACAATCAAACCCCTTTGCCATTATATATTTATAAAACATATGCACATAATTGTACTACTTGTACGCAGCTACATTTAAGGGCATTATATAGGTCATGGGGAAAGATAAAATGGGGTCAATGAACCTTGAATACCTGGCAGGTCAATTATATGGGCCTCCTGCCCCTATCGAGGGGGTGGCAATATGTATTCACTGCTGTGGATAGTGTCAGGACTGTTTTTTGCTAAACCACCAAATATGCTGATCAACATAACACAATTGAAGCACTAGAACAACTCATTCATCAATATGGACCTCACCAAATAAAAGCGACCAAGGAACAGACTTTAGTGGACATAATGTCCAAGATTTGGCTTATAGGCTAGGGATAGATTGGATATTCCACATGGCCTACCATACCCAAGCTTATGGCTTGATTGAAAGAATGAATGGGATGCTGAAGGAACAAGTAAAAAGCTAACCAGTACTAAATCACAGAATCACAGAATGGTGAGGGTTGGAAGGGACCTCTGGAGATCATCTAGTTCCAACCCCCCCCGCCAGAGCAGGGTCACCTACAACAGGTTGCACAGGATGGTGTGCAGGTGGGTTTTGAATGTCTCCAGAGTGGGAGACTCCACAACCTCTCTGGGCAGCCTGTTCCAGTGCTCTGCCACCCTCAAAGGAAAGAAGTCCCTCCTCATGTTTAGATGGAAATTCCTATATTCAAGTTTGTGCCCGTTACCCCTTGTCCTATCACTGGGCACCACTGAAAAAAGACTGCTCCCATCCCCCTGGCACCCTCCCTTTAAGTATTTGTAAGCATTGATAAGACCCCCCCCTCAGTCTTCTTTTCTCCAGACTAAAAAGACCCAAGTCCCTCAGCCTTTCTCCATAAGAAAGATGTTCTAATCCCCTCATCATCTGTCCTGCTTGAACTGGGGAGCCCAGAACTGGATACAATACTCCAGATGCGGCCTCACCAGGGCAGAGTAGAGGGGGAGGATGACCTCCCTCGACCTGCTGGCCACACTCTTCTTGATGCATCCCAGGATGCCGTTGGCCTTCTTGGCCACCAGGGCACATTTTACATTACACAACTTTACAACATTGGAGTTCACATCTTACTAAATAAGTTTTTTTGTTAAACAGCTGGAATGTTCATAATCAAACACCCTATGATCCTATCACAACACCTCCAGTACAAAACATGGTGAGGACTGATATTCTTCCAGATGGTTTCTCTCCCAAAATATTAACTATAGGGGAAATGGAATTGTTTACACCTATGGATTGCGTGGTGGGACCGCAACCTATTAGTCTACATGTGAAGATTCATATCATAACTCCTGAGAATGCTGTATGGTTCTGTACCCAGACTTCTCCTCTTATTTTACATCCTTTGTTAATATCAGCATCTTGAGTTCTTGTATTTCAGGTATCTTCAATGAATACTTGTGCCTTATCTAGAGGATATAACATTGGAACGGTGTTATTGGTGTTGCGAACCTAAAATCGAATTAAAGTTCAATCTGAAAAAGCACAAGTCATAGATCTCCAATCTGTGTGGGCAATTACCCCACATCAGGTTATCAAACCCGGAGTAATATTACCTGAAGGAGCTGGAGCAATGCGTATGTATTACTGGAAGGAGATGACACTCCTGTTTTCCTCCCCTATCACAGGTTGGATTGTCGTGCTTTGTAGTCTTGTACTACAAGCACATGCCCTGGATACATTTCCACAAGATCAACATGTAAATACTTAGATTTGGTAAGCCTCCACTGTAACTAACTCATCTGCCTTTTATATTAAGGGAAGATTAACAGCTGCAGATCTTTTGACAACTTGTTTCAGTGGTGTATCAACCCCAGCATCTGTATTACAGATTTATACCATACTAAGTGATTTTGATATTAATGTCTCTCATATTGCTATCTTTCTGAGTAGGCAACGGCTGTATGCCAATGAATATTATAAAACTGACTGACAGACTATTTCCTCCCTTGTCACCAGAAACGCTGCTTCAACTTTGAAAGCATATGTTCCTTCAACATAACTGATAAATCAGCCAGCATAGAGCACAACATTCAACATTCTCCAGGACTTAATGCATCAAATGAAACAACCTACTGGTGGTGCCTGGCTGGCTGAGTGGTTTAATTTCTTGACAGGAGGAATGGGACACCTGATTCAAAGCATTACTGTAGAGATATGTTTATTCCTTTTTCTATATGTGTTTATTGTGTGCCTCTGTAAATTACTCTGCGCTATACCCTGCAAGCCCAAAAGGACATCTCCAGCTTTATCAGCCCCAGTAGAAGTGGTCTTTTGAGTGAGGGGGTGGAATGTGGGAAAATAATGAAAGATCAGCAAGGAGGATTGTAAACACATTCAAGTGACCTGCAGCTGGAGTGTCGAAAAACACATATATCATACTAATTGTTGTTTAGTTTTGTGTGCTTGACAAGTAGAACATCTGTGCTTAGATAACATAGGCCTGTGATAGGTTTAGAGGCACCCCATCGAACATGCTTGAGATTCCTGCCCTGCTGCAGGAAAGATCAAAGCACAGTGGAAAACTATGCCTGCGTGAATCCCCTGATATACAGGTGAGAACAGCAGGTTCGAAACACTCTCTAGCAAGGACTGAGTTCTGCAGTGCCTGCATTCCCACCTGTGTGCCTCTGCCCAGGTGCTGCTTCAGAGATCCCCCAGTTTGCGAGGTATCGAGATTAAATTTAACCTTTGCATTTCATCTGTGTTTTTGTGGTTGTTCCGGCGTCCCACTTGTGTTGGCTCACACGAGGGTCCTTTCCAACCAAAATGATTCTATAATGAGTGTTATAGATCAAATTACCAGAGGATGGCATCTCTTAGCACTTTTCAGTATAGCAGTACCCCTTACCTCATTTATGCTCATATTCTCCAAATAACTTTCCATGCCAAAATATCAGACAAAAAATAATTGTGGGGAAAGACAACTCAGTTGCTGGAATAGGAAGAAAACAGGACTGATGAACAACTTAAACAGAGCCCTCATCATATTAAAGAACAGGGGTGCTGATTCGCTGGAAGGGGGGAAACGGAAAGGACATTGAACCTCTGATATAAGGTGAAATAGGATATACAACTAGCAATCCCTAGAATGGAGAAAGAAAGTGGAAGAATATGGACTTGCTAGCACAGAGAAAGGATGTCTAGACTGGCAAGAAATGGGGCCACGCAGTCATTAGGTAAGGTAAGTATGGGCATAAATACAGCTTCTGGCACACAGGAGTGATGCTGGCAGAGTAGGAGAGAAGAATGAAAGATGTACAGAACCTACTCCCAAAGGAGATAATGCATTTTACTTTGAAATTGGAATATGCCAGGAATATACACATAGCCAACTACTAAGGATCTGCTGATGGGTAGTGACTGATTAAACCATCATTCCTCAATAACTTTAAGTTATGAACCTAGCTCAGGAGTGATGCATCCCTACAAAGAAGAAGGCAAGCAGAAAAGCCAGGTGGCCTGCATGAATGAACAAGGAGCTCCTGGACATGACCAAAAGGAAAAAGGAGGCCTATAGGAAGTGGAAACAGGGGCGGGTAGCCTGGGAGGAATACAGAGGAATCGTTCGAGCAGCCAGGGATCAGGTTAGGCAAGCTAAAGCCCAGATTGAATTAAATCTGGCCAGGGACATCAAGACAAACAAAAAATCCTTCTTTAAGTATGTCAGCGAGAAAAGGAAGACTAGGGAAAATGTGGGCCCTCTCCGGAAGGAAACACAAGAACTGGTCACTCAGGACAGAGAAAAAGCTGAGGTATTCAATGACTTTTTTGCCTCAATCTTCACTGACAAAGACTGCAGCCACACTACCCATGATGCAGAAGGCAAAGGCAGGGACTGGGAGAATGAGGTACTGCCCACTGCAGGTAAAGATCAAGTAGGAGACCACCTGAGGAACCTGAAGGTGCACAAGTCCATGGGACCTGATGAGATACATCTGCAGGTCCTGAGCGAACTGGTGGATGAAGTTGCTAAGCCACTAGCCATCATATTTGAGAAGTCGTGGCAGTCTGGTGAGGT
>NW_009648032.1:0-866 GCF_000708025.1 Charadrius vociferus | reverse complement strand
TGCCCAGAGATGTTGTTGAGGCCCCATCCCTGGAGGTGTTCAAGGCCAGGCTGGACATGGCCTTGGGCAACCTGGTCTAGTGGGAGGTGTCCCTGCCTGTGGCAGGGGGGTTGGTACTCGATGATCTTCAAGTTCCCTTCCAACCTAAACCATTCTATGACTCTACCTACAGATAATTCAGGATCTTGCTATCAACCTTTGCAATGTTCAACTGACAGCTGTGTGTGACAGCTGAGGGTTGAAGGCTTCTTAAATTTCGACAGGATATAAGGGCAGAGCTTAAGATACTGATGCTGCAATAAATTCTGGACTGGACAGCAAATAAATGATTGAAAACAGTCAGCAAAGGGAATTTGTTAGTGGTATCTGCATTCCAGCTGTTTATAAGAGGCCTCAAATCCCTCTTTAGAAACAATGCAATTGTCAAAAAAAAATGCTGCTAGAACACATTCTTATCTTTCCCTTCTTCCTTTGTCCTACCTTTTCCCCAATTTTTCCTACCTTAAAATAGGCAATTTTATCCTAGTTCTCTTCTGCTTTCCAAAGTCTGATTTTGCTTCCTTGCACCAAAACTTTCTGTCAGCAGCTAACAAGACTTTTGGGTATTCTCAGGGAGAACCTCTGATCCCCGGACCGAAGATCTCTGAGCAAGGCCCCTAGGAAGGTAAAGGCATTCTTTTCTTAAAGAGGACATTTCTGGGTACTTGCTCTTAATAACGCAGTGGGACAGGCCCACACCAAGAGCAAGGGTAAGGGCTACCTGCCCGTAAGGCGCAGCGTAAGTCTCGCAGGGTTGGGCTATAAAGGTACCTGAGGGAAGGATTTGGTCTCACTGGACAAAAGTCTGTGAGAAACCCGGGTAAAAG
>NW_009648031.1:1464127-1484369 GCF_000708025.1 Charadrius vociferus | reverse complement strand
CGACGTGCAGGAGAAGCAGCCAGGAAGGCCCGTTGGGTGTAGCTGATCTGCAGTTCTTTACCTAAGGGAAACTGCATGCTGGTCATGTTTGAGCCAGCACGATGAGAAAGGGCGTTGTGCAGTGTGCCGCGTATGAGCACTTGCACTGAGCAAAGAGCAGCAACGGGTGCTCCCTGCGTGTATTGAGCAAGTTGGTTGAGCACGTGTGCGTCAGGAAGGAGCAGTTATGACTAAAATCCAGAGGGTTTGATAGTGTGGAATATGCTCTCCAGCATAAATGTTGTCCCTCCTGTCCCTCCCAGTTGATATAAACAGCCATACATGACATGCTCCATATAACATGAAGCTCACATGAATCCCCCATTGGAAATAGGTTTCTTTTACTTTGTTACCAAGGCAAGCTATTCCTATTCTTATTCGGAGTCCAGTTAGTCTTCAACAAGGTGCAAACCACTTCAAGTGCGAGATGATGCCTCTGTTCTGTGACCCTCTAACACCCTGTTCTGGGACCCTTAAAGATAATTAGACCTTTCCTCGGTTTGGGTTTTTCAGCTCATCGATGAACTTCCAACCCGGTAGGGTTGGAAGTCTGTCAGACCCAGCAACAGATTTCAGATCACGCAATCAGTTCTTTGATTGTTACCAGTCTTTCTGTTGGACTGCTGGTATTACACCAACAAGCAAGCCTGTGTAATTCAAGTGTTGTCAGACTTCTAAATGTTACGTAATATCAAGCAAAATTCATAAGAATTAAATCAATTAATTAAATTACACATATTATAATAGTGCTGAAAGATTTCATTTGCTAATCTTGAAATAGGTTATTTGTTTATTCATGAGTATGTGAAATACCCACTCCCGACTGATGTGCAAATGAGGCGTGGTGTATATTGGAACTTGCAGGTACGTTTTTTTTCGGCGTGTGAGGTAAGCACGTCGGAAAGGTAGAAAAAAAAACATACCAGAATTTTAGCAGTTCAGAAGCGAGTGTAATGCAATAGTAGATCAATATAAGAAGGAACGGGGTGGTTGAAGGTCATAACAGTAGGATGATACTGGTTTACAGAACATCCTTGAAATCTGAAATTGTTGGAAGATTTTGTTATAGCTTAATTTAAAATAAAAAAAAAAATCAGTTTTTCCCATGTGCTTTTCAAAGTAGCATCTGTTGAAGCTATCACATCAGCATTTGGCATAGTATTCTCAAAATTAAAATGTTGAAATAGTAATTTAAATATTTATGCAAAATCGTGAGTCACAGCTGCACTGCCTTACAATAGAAACAAAGATAACATCAGCATATGAGCAGTTCATTTACACGCTGTAAATCAGTACTGCCAAACTAGTTTGTGGTAAATGTGTAAGTGCTAAACACATATGAGGAAAAACAGTGAGCTCTTTCATAATAAAATAAAAAACAAGAGGTGTGGTAATTCTTGTTTACAGAAATGTCCCTAAAATTGTTAATGTTATGAATTTTCACCCAAAAGTCATGAAGTTCCAGTACCAAGGTTATGCACGGACCTAACAGTCTGTATCCACAAAATAGCCATAAAGTGTAATTAAGTATTTGCTTTCTATCTATGGGTATTTAATCTTAGCTGCTGCCTAGACTTTGAAATGAACTGATGTTCCATAGTGGAGAAAATGGATTTAAGTAGGATCCATGTCCCTTTATTTTATTTCATTTCATTTTATTTTATTTTATTTTGAAGTTAGAGGTTTTGTAGTGCAAAAGGCATGGGTTCTCATTGGTGTGATGCTTGAAACTACACTGAACCACAGCCTTTGCGTGCAGGCATCTCCAAGATACCTCTCTCTCTCTTCTCTGTCCCCCCCAAAAAAACCTCAAACATTTTATATCCAGCTGCTAACAGCTGTTGGTTTATTATTTGGGGTTTGCTTATCTACTCCATCACTTTGAGTCTGGACTCCCTGTCAATAAATCATCCCCATTTCAGAACAGGAGCAATCAGCCAGGTCTCTCCACCTGACCCCTCACCCTGCTTCTGTCATGAGATAACATCTGAGAATCTTAGGACACATGTAATCATGCACCTGGATGCCAGACATCATACTTTAAAGATACGTTCTTCAGAGCATATACTCTTTATTCCCATTTCTAGAGCTAATCCTTCCTCTTGCATCTTGCCAGGCAGCCACGTAGCTACAGTCCAAAAGAAAACACTATAGAGAGGGATGGGCTAAATAAGGGTTATGCTAAAGTCCACACGTTGGGTGTTTGTTGTGATTCCAAGTAGTATCTTATAGGGGTTTTTATGGATCTGGCTTACAGCACAACAAGAACAGAGAATTGCTTCTGGAAAACAGCATTCAGGAGAGGGAAAAAGTACTCAATGCCCTCTATACTTGCATTTGTATGAACTCCAAAGCTCCTTTCCCATCCCAGCTTCAGGGCCCACGGTGTGACCCTTTGCCAGCCCAGCTGTGCTGCCCCTGGATAAAGGGATACTTTGCTGGGTTGAGGTCTCAGCACCCACAGACATTAGACACAGGGGCGATGCTGTGCTTTCACTGGCTTCTTTGGCATTTTAGGTGGGGACTGATCTAAAATCTCTGTATTACCGCAACAAGATTGCCTTACTGCTATCTTATTTCTCTGCGTTAAGAAATGCTTTTGCAGACACAACCTTGGCGTCTTGGGCTTGAACTGAACCAGACTCTTATCAGAGCAATTTTCATAGCTTGTTTTTCAGGCCAAGTCACATAATGCTTCTAATTTAAACAAAGCAGAATAAATATAGTCTATTCAAAAGTAATCTTTCTTCAATGAAGGCAAACTTTTGAAGAATATGAGAAAGGAATTAATGGTAAGAGTTTAAAAAAAAAGCCCTCGGGCGATGGTATCACCTCATTTGGATGTGTGCACAGGTAAAATCAATTGATACCCACTCCCCTTTGTTCCTTAGCTTGACTTTTGCTAGCATCCCACATGGTGGAAATTTTCCAAAGAACAAAAATACCCAAATTTGTCACCATGCCATTTTCCTACCAGAGCAGATGCTAAGGAAATGTGGTCCTAACTCCCATTTGATCAGCCGAGTAACTAGACATTGCTGGCTCTGTGCATGGCACACTTAGTATTTTAGCAAGGCATGTTTTGTACTCAAAAGCCACTTGCACAGATATTTATTATGTTCATTTTCAACAAACACAATTTTTTTGCTTCTTTGACGTTTTCATCATTTGCTAGTGCCACCTAGGTTAGCGTTGATGCCACAAGTGACTTGAGAGAAAATTGTAAATGATTATGTAGTTTATAAACAACTGCAATACAAAAAAAATGTCTATGTGGTTATCGTACATTCTGCTTTAAATGTGAAGCTTTGGAGTGATTAAAAGTTTGAAGCATAAACTTTTTCTTAACAAAGGACCAGAGGATTGTTCTAGCTTTCTTAATCCCATTTGCCTTTGCTGAAAAGCACAGGCTGTTCATAATTTAAAAAAAAAACCAAGATGCTTGATGACTGCATTAATTTCTCAGGAAAGCCAATTTCATTTATAATTAAAGGTTCTCACTTGGCAGTATGATGAACAGAAGCCCTTTGTTTATTCACCAAACAAGCCACGGGCAGCGAACTCAGTCTTACTCTCCTACCCTCGTGCACCACATATGCAAGGGGATTCTTGTCACCAGTTAAACCCAGACCATCTCTTTGGGCATTAGGACATCCGTAGAGATTACACTTTGTCCTTGTGTAGCTGCTTGTCTACCTGATACTGAAAGAGTTTCTAACCCCGCTGTTGGTAGGTGGGCAAACAACCACCAAGGACAGCAGTCTTCTGTCTGTAACCTGTGGCTGAATCAGTCAGGTGACAACCTGTGGTTCTGAGTCCCATTCAATCACCTTCGTTCCTTTATTTTTCTTCTCTTTCTTCTCTGGCTGGTTTATTGTGGGCACCCCCTACGTGTTTAAATGACTCAAAGTAAGTCTTAAATCCAACTAACCATTTCTTAATATTTGTGATAGATGACCACAGTGGGGTAACCATTGCTCAGTTATTCATTATTCTCCTGTCTTTCCGTTTTAAAAATACCACGTTGGGCATCCTAGTAGAGATGAAAAAGGGCAGGGTGTCTTAACCTTGGTTAATTATGGACATAATCATCCTGTCTGTGATGTTTACGGTTGTACAGCCTATGTCTTAACCCATCAAGACCAGTAAGCCTCCTGGGCTTCACCCTGCCACCCCTGTGAGCATGCCTGGAAGTCCCCTGGGAGCACAGAGCCAGCCCTGGGAGGCAGAATCGAGCTCCCATGCCGCGTAGCAGCACGGGCAGCCGCACATGCCACCTCTGTAACTCCCTCCAGCTGCGAGGCAGTAGAAAGATTCTCACCTCAGTTATTCGCTACATCTAAGGGTGTGCCGTTCCTCTTTCTTCCCCTAAAAACCAAGCAGATGAGCTGAAGCCACATGGTTTCAGTGCCCTGGCAGAGACAGCAGCGAGGCTACGACTGCCCCTTTCCCTTCGCATCAGCTGAGATCTGACCTTGCAGAGAAAAGCAGGAGGAGGCAGATGCTGTGGAAAGCAGTGGGACCTGCAGCTTACCCTAAACTCTTGCCCGACATGGAGCACAAGGTGATACTTTTCGGGGGCACTTCGGGGACTTTGAGGATTAATTCTGGACCTTCAAAGACAGTGAGGCACCACGCTCACAATAGGACTGAGTACTTCACGCAGGGTAACACCAGGAGTCTGGGATGCTGTCACTCAAGGCCATCACTCTCAAGTGACAGGACCTCAGCAGATACATGTAGTTTGATCAGACTTAACCAGGATGGCAGCCAAGGGCGGCCCCCACTCAACCACTCACATCACGTCAGCTTTGCCCAGGTGACATTTAAAAACCTGCTGGGGGGTTCTCGACAAAAATAAAACCGATTTAAAAATCTGGAGTAGAGTAATAGCACGCGTTTATCAAATTTATCAACTAAACTGTGTAAAAAAGGTTGACTTAAAACACAACAAAATTTTTAATTAAAATTTAGTTCAGTATGTAAAAGGAGTCCACTATGGTTTATAATTAAATCTTGGCAAAAGGATTTTAATGGGAAACGCCAGTGTGTCAATTGCATTAATTGTGTAACGCTACTCAACACGGCTCTCTGCTGTTTTACTGATGGAGTAGGAAGGAGAAGAATAAAAATACCGTGCCAAAACCTCTCTGCACAAAAGTGGCTATTATTCACTTCAAACTCTTTCCTGTTTAATAGAATGCATTACCTTAACTTTCAGAGGGAAGAAAGTAATATTCGCAGTGGTGAAAAACAGCTGGACATCATTAACAGCTTGAAAGTGGAGGCGGTGCTTTCATCGCTTCCACTTTCCCTCCCCTCCCTCCTCCCTTCTGTACTCTTTTCAGAGCCATAGCTTCATTTTCCCTGCTCTGACTTAACTGACCCCAAATCACAGCTTTCCGGCAAAATGAAGCTGGATTTTCTGAGTTTTCCTTCTCTATTTTGTCAAGCACCTGATCCCGTTACATACAGGGCAGGGAAAGGCAAGAAGCAGCTTCCCCTTCAACACGCTGAGTTTAACAGTGCCTTTTTAATGCTTCCTGTTTAATGCACTCTTCACACAAGACTGGCATCATTTATTTCTAGGCAAAGAGCCTGACTTCATGCGGGCAGCTCTGTGGTGGAGTAACCTACCACCCACCTCTCCCCAGAGGTGCTGTGGGGGTGGGATGGGGTGGGTGGCCGCCCCCATCCAGCTGCAGTGGGGCCCATGGGGACGGCCGAACTCTGGGGGCTCCGGGCTGCCTGGACACACCACAAGCTGCCCTCCAGCTCACACCCCTCTCCTCCTTGCATGCAGCTTTTGCATCCAATCTCAAGAGCGGTCAGAAAAAACAACCCCAGCAAATCCAAGGGGTTATATTCCTCTTGTTATCACAAATCTTCCCTCCTGTGCTCTGTTGGCAGGAGGAAGGAAAAATAGAAATGGGTTTCGTGTGGTCCAACCTTTCTCACTACTGTTTTTCTGTGTTTGTTTTCGCACATAAAGAAGATCTGATGGTTTCTGAGAAATAGGGGGAGGAAAAAAGGGCTCTGCCTTTTGCAACAGCTGCTCTTTGTTGCTGTCCTCGGGAAAGAGACATTGTCAGGCAAAGAGGGATTTCTCTGGGGCAGTCCCATATATGAAGATCAGTTTTTGCAGGATTAGCTCCCCTCGGAGCCAAAGTGCCATTGCTGAGGATAATCCTGGAAAAGGTCACACAACTCAAACAGAAGGATTGTCAGCCTGCTTCTTTTTGTTCCTGCATGTAGTCAGGACCCAGTATTAACTGGATATTATATCCACTATTATACTAAAGGTGAACTTGGCTGTTCTGCCGTACTCCTTCACCCAATGGACACCTTTTTCCCCTGATTCCTGCTCATCCATTTGGCAATAGGGGACTCTGCTGCTCTTTATTCATGAGTTAGGAAGAACCCTGGTGGCACTCCTACGTGGTCAATAAATGAGTTACAGCCAGTGGGATTTAGTTATTTACAGCTATATCCAGAACGGGTTTCAGTGATGCATCTGTGATTTTGGGCTGGAAGGTAAAGCTCTTCATTTGGAAATTACTCATCCTGGCAGGGCAGGGGTGGGTGTTTTTCACTGCCACCAGCCTCTCTGTTGCTGTTAGCCTCTTATCTGGTGAGGAAAGTCATGACATCTCATCGCTGCCCCAGGGACAGTGTATTTACCAAATGGAGGTAGATGTATACCCTAGGGGGCACAGGCAATATAGAGGATTTATTGCCTTCCTCCAGGGGACTGCAGCTGGTTTTTCTTTGCTTTTCCTCTTTCTCCCTCCCTAGGGATCACTTTTCCACCTAATGGGATTGCCATTTTTAACTTTAATTATTTTAATACAAGTTTTGCAGTACTTAAAGTATTATTAGAATGCAAGAAGTTCACAGACTACTCTAAAATCAAAATGTGAGTAGGTGGATGAATATGTAAAAGCCTTGTAATTATTGTGCTTTCCAGACTGCATGGTGGGACTTGTATTATTTATATTGTATAACAGGTCTACTACATATTAACTGCAATGATCCAGCAGCTCCAGATTAAGTTTTGAGCCAGACTGTTTGTTTCCTTGCACAATCATTTTAGTTTCAAAATTACCTTCATTCTGTTTCTGCTGTTCCTGATGGGGCTAATGAGCAGTGCTTATGTAAAAGACTCCAAAGGCAGTTAAAAACCCAGAACTCAATTGCTGGGAAGAAACAATATTTGATGAGAACATTGCTATTCCAAGCCATGATTAGTCATTTAAGTGATGGTTACGTAGCTTCTCCAGGATAAACATTATGTAGTGGGCTGTTAATTGGGTCTCTAAATGTCTGTGGGGTCTGATCAGGTCTTGTTTGCACATTAATAACATTTTCAAACACTTAAACTTCATCAGAGAGAGCAGGAAGAAGGTTTAGGGATGTGGACATATGCCCACACATTGACTGGACTGTGACAACATCTGAAGAGACGGTTTACTCCAGTGGTTACCAAGACTATGAATTGGGATCAAGAGAAGACAGGATGCTTTCTCTTTATCTTCTTCAGTAGAAAGACTAGTTAGCCAGTGCCCAAGAACATCTTTTTTATCCTTCCCATAATTAAATAATAGACAACTAAGTGCAAATAGTGGGAATAAAAGTAACTTGACAGTTCACTGGGGGTTTTAGTAACTCAAGGGAAGCTGTTGCTGGAAAATCCTGTGCGGTGGCCAGTGGCACAAGACTTGCTGCGTGACTTGCCCTGTGCAGGGGTCACACCTGGGCTGCCCGAGACCTGAGGAGCAGCTGACCACGGCTGATGCCAGCGGCATTTCCCATCACTGGGCAACATTTTCCCAGTCATCCTACAGAGTTCATCAGGCTGAGGGGAGCAGGATGTGGGGGTGTCACTGGGGCGTGCGCACCCCGTTTCGCCATTTGCTTTGGGAACGTTGGTGGAGGGGTGTTGAGGGCTGCTGGTGAGGATGATGACGATTTGATGGGTATGAAATGAAGAAGTAGCACTTGGTCCCTTGCTCCAGTCATCCTTTCTGCCTGACATAGACCTCTCACAGCAGCGGTGCGCGCATGATTTACCCTGTTCCTCCCCAAGCACAAGCCTCAAACAACCCCTACAAATTGTGCTTATATTGGGAAATATTTGTGTTCTTGTATTAACTTGCACAGGGAAACTTTTCGACCCACCTTAGAGCAGCATTTATTTCCACGCTTGCTAGTAAATGCCATGAGGAAGGATTTGTACTTTGATTTTAAGAAAAGGAAAGATATTGCCTTTAAATTCTGTAAAATAAGTCAATGCTTTCCAGGCAATTTGTAAGCTCTGAAACTTGGCCATGTCTTTTCTGTGGAATGAAGCTGGAGTTTAAAGCAAATGCATTCATTTGCTGGTACCTGCTGCCGTGTCGCAGTCTGAAATTGCACAGAGCATATAGCTCGGTATGTCAGGGTCACAGTCAATGTGGTACCTCTCATTTCAAGTTGGTATGGATCTTTGATACTGTTTCATACAAACCCAAAAATGAATAGGTGAAGTGCAAAACATTGCCTGTGCTCTGAGTGAGTTTTTTTGTTTACTTAAGCTGATTTTTGTGTAAGTGTTTAAGAGGTTAAGTATAAAAATTAGAACAGGTATCATAATAAGTCTTTGTGAGTCGTGAATACACAGCAGCTTGATTTTGCAGCTAAACAAAACTCTTGATGCACGTTGCCATCTGATAGCTTAAAAGCCTCATAAAAAAGCAATGAAGGAATAGCGTATCACTATTTTATTTATAACTGAAACGTGATTTAAGATGAATAAATATCTGTAAATCAAAAGATGTCTACTCATTACTTTCACTGTATTTCCTCTTGTGCTTTTCCCATCTTTTAGTTGAACGACAGGAAGGGATTTTAGTTTCCACTGACGGTGCATTTCTTCTTTGTCTTTTCAGGACAGGCAAATGCAAAAAAATAATACCCAGGACAAAGTACTGGATGTAATAGCTCTGATCCAGAGAAATGTCTCTATTCAGAAAAGGCATTTAACTCTACCTTAATGTTATCATCAGCTTCAATGAGAAAGAAGTAGGTGTATGTTTCCAGAATAAGAAATCACCTTTGAAAAATTTGCATGCTTAATCCTTCTCCCCAGTAGGGGCAGGAGGTCTGGGTTCCTTGAAGAATGCAGATCCAGTACAGCACTCTTTTTAAATGATTGTCCTTTTAGGAGGCTTAGTAAAATAGATAAAACAAATTTAAGTAGGGAAAATCTTGGTGTGTGTCACACATCACAGCCCCTTTGAAATACAGAGTGCCTGAAGCAAAGTGAAATCAGTCAATGTAAAGACAGAACAGCAAAACTGGAGTAAGAATTTTTCAGGAAAAAAAAAAAAAAGCTTGAAAAAGTAATAAATGTTTCATTGCCTTAAATTCTAAAAAGAGTTTAATCAATAATGGGAAAGGTACCAAAAAATTCTGTAACTCAGTATTGATTTTTATGTTATATTTATCCTTTGAAAGGCACTGGCAGGTCATTGCTGAATTAGATAGAAGAACCCTGAAAAGTTAAGGACTTTTACCACCCTCAAAAGCTACGTATTTGTTACTCAAGGTCACAGAGATTGTTTATTTTTGGAAAACCATTAGTTCCACACAGTATGTGAGGAAGAACAGTTCCAGCTGCCAGACAACAAAACTGAAGTTTCTGTTACTGTCTGTGAGGGCTTGTACATACATAGTCCTTTATGTTTGTAAAGAAGGGTTTTTTTTTCTACCCTAATATGATCATTTTTAAGTTCTATTATTTTGGCTTTTCAGTCAATCATTACCCAACATTGCACCATTAGCTGATTTATGACCCTCATTATTACGATTTTATGTTAAACCCATGGCATTTACATGTTGGACTCCTGTATAAATAAATTCTGGACTAACCAGAGATGCTGTAAAAGAAAACATGCTGATCAAATACCGGCATGACAGCTAAGAATTTCCTCCTCCCCTGAGGAAACTTCATAACTGTTCATGGACCGTTCACTGGTTGGTTTCCCATACAGACCCACCAGCCAAAGGACAACGTGCAGCTCTGTTGTAGCAGTAGCTACGTGGTTACCCCTTGTGAGACCGATGGTTCTGCATGAGGCAGAATCCTGCTGGTTTCCTTCCTCGAACGAGGATGTCCTTGGATGGGGGTGTCATGTTCTTCAATGAAAACATACCAAAAAGGTCCTCAAGCTGCAGTGTGGAAAGTATTTTCCTTTGGAGCCGTGTCATGCCCCCAGTGTAGGTACTCTGAAGTTTCACAGCTCTCACCCTGTTGCCCCGGGACCTCTTTGTATTCAGCACAGAACGTCACCACTGGAGCACAGTCAGGACCTTCAGTGACCTAAGTTAGCATCTGGACCTATAAACCTCTGGGGAGGGGCAATGTGTTTACCACAGAGAGATGGAGCACAGGGCTGTTTACTTAGCTGGACACCAAAGGGTTTAAATGAGGTAGAGTTAACATGCACATGCTTGAAACTTTCTCTTTTTTTTTTTTTTTTTACTGCATTTACTTGAGTTTCTTCATTGCTTCAAAGCACCAAAGTATTTAACATCATGAATTTAGGGGCTCTGGACAACACAAGCAGTGTTATAATATAATAACAAACCTTCAGCTAGGAGATAAATGTGGTAGATGATTAGATTAGCCTCTGGAAGGACAAGTAACTTTATTCCTAGTGGTACTAGCAATTCAGATATATCTTCATTTCTGGTGATGGCCGAGTTGGGACATACTGTCTTTATTTCATCCATCAGCTTGGCCAAGCCAGAACATTTTACCATTGTGCAATGCTTATTTGACATCTTATCTACATTAGATTGCCAGCCAGCCTTCTGTTTAATTACACTTCAAATTCAAGCGCATGCTTTTTTATTCAGGAAAAGAAGTTCTCTGTCCCTTTTTCTCTTTCAATAGCTTATGTTCGCTTCAGTGCCAGTTTTTCGTTTCCCTCTCTGCTTCATGACTACATAACTTTTTCTTATAGTTATGCTTTTTTTTTTCCTTCTATTGCTTCATGGAGAAGAAGGTGTCTTCTGTGAATATTAAACATACAGTAGGACATAAAGAACAAAGAAATCCCCAAATTAAGCCTTCTATCTAGTTCTGCTTTGCAACTTCATTTCAGTTTTTCCTTTAATGGCCTACCAACATCATGATAAACTGCTCCAGATAACCCTTTTTCCTCAGCAGAGATTAAATGCTTGCATTGGGGGGAAAAAAGAATTGTTCAGGGAATTTTAAATGTAAGCCTTGACATTTCATATTAAATTTACTAGAAATGCTGACGCAATGAATGAGATGAAGAGGAATGTGCTGGGAGGGGATGTGCAGCACTGCAGTGGGCCAAACCCCTCACACTGATAAGGTACCAGTAAACAGCTCCACCTGGGCCCCGGGAATAAAGCAAGACTAAATTGGCTAAATTAATTCTGTGTTATTTTGGGGTGTTGCGATGATTAAACTAAAAAAATATAAACCTGCCACCTGTGGTTTACTCCTTATTGCTTCTTCTTTTTACCGGGTAAAAGATGATCTGAATGTTAAAAATAGCATGGTATCTATAATTTATTCAGTCATTTTTATTTCAGGTTTTGGTGTCCCAGTTAATAGTAATGAAATATGGTATAGAGGCTGTATTTGAGGAAAAGTAACTTCAAACTTTCCCTGCAGATAGGGAATTATGAAAAGGGCTTTGTACTGAGTGTATGCTTCAATAATCCTATAAACTACAGTAAAAGAAAGAGTTACAGCAAACCTGAAGGTCAACCACCGCATCTTTTATATTATTCCAGTGTCTACTGTCTGTATTTTACATAGAATCTGCTGTGAAGTTGTTTCTACTTTCTCTTTGGGGAAAAAAATACACTGCTGCTGCTCTTTTAATCAGACAATTGTATGCCACATATTATATGATTCCCAGTTTATGCCAGACAACATGGGGAAAAATTTAATTCTTACAGTTTAATTTCTTATCAGTTTTGAAGGATGCGATTATTTTTGTTGATCTTTTCTAGAGATGGTAGGTCTTCAGGTAGAGGCCAGCTTCTCGAACATTCCAGACAGCTCAAGTTCAGTTCCTTACTGGTGTGTCTCTCTGCATCAGCATCCAAGTGTGGTTGCCAGTAGAACCCTAGAATCATAGAATAGTTTGGGTTGGAAGGGACCTTTAAAGGTCACCTAGTCCAACCGCCCTGCAGTGAGCAGGGACCTCTTCAACAAGATCAGGCTGTTCAGAGCCCCATCCAACCTGACCTGGAATGGTTCCAGGGATGGGGCATCTACCACCTCTCTGGGCAACCTGTTCCAGTGTTCCACCACCCTCATTGTAAAAAATGTCTTCCTTATATCTAGTCTAAATATACTCTTTTTTAGTTTCAAGCCATCACCCCTTGTCCTATCGCTACAGGCCTTGCTGAAAAGTTTGTCCCCACCTTCCCTGTAGGCCCCTTTTAAGTACCAGAAGGCCACCACAAGGTCTCCCCAGAGCCTTCTCTTCTCCAGGCTGAACAACCCCAACTCTCTCAGCCTGTCCTCACAGCAGAGGTGCCCCAGACCTCTGATCAGTTTCGTGGCCCTCCTCTGGACCCACTCCAGCAGGTCCATGTCTTTCCTGTGCTGAAGGCTTCAAAGCTGGACACAGTGCCCTGGCTGGCTGCAGGGGTATGTCTACATGAGCTGTGGGTGAACCTTCTCTTGCAGTGGCAACACCCTTACAGGCAGAGGCTCAGGTACGTTACTGAATCAAGGCTGATAACTCCTAACTCCAGGTCCTGGCACTAGCAATGGTCCGAGTACAAAGAGGTGCTCTGGAGCTCTCTTCTCTGGTGGCACCTTGTGCACAGGTCTTATCTTTAGGTCTGTATTTGGGTTGGTTTTTTTTCAATATGGATCTCATTGCAGATATTGTTTTCTCTTTATATAAGGGAAAGTGTAGGCTGTAATAATTGAGGCCCATTTTCATTATGAAGTCATGAGGTAGACCTCATAGTTTCATAAGCAGATGAAATGAGATTGCCGCCTATGTTCCCAGTTGCTCTAATCGGGGGCAGTAACACAGAGGGCATGCCTGTGACAACCTGGATTTTGGTAGAAGTTTTGGAGGAAGGGAGTTCTTTTTTCCTTTGTAGCTGGGTTTGGAAACATTCTTCTTGTAACTTATGCTGAGATTTTTTTACTGAAATCAATTTTGTGCAAGAGGCTTTTTATTCCATGTGAAAAATGCCATTGCAAGCTTGATACTTAAGTCATGATTTTTTTGTGAGCGTAAACTCATGCACCAAACTGTAATAAAATAAAAGCTCAGTTGAGTCTGCTTTACACAAGCTCAGTCCAAGCAGTCTCACAGTTATTTTTGGCTGAGCTGATGAGTATCCAACTTGGTTTGAATGGACTGACAGCAAACATCTTTTACATTGCGCTTCTGCATTTTTTAAGACTTTCCATCTACCTATTTAAATTTCATTAAAACTGGTAAGGACCAGATAATGCATATTGTACCTGTCTGCAAGAAAGGTTATTTTCTTTTACCTTGGTACAGCATTAAAAATACTATGTTTTATTTATTTCTAATTTTGATGTAGCAAAGAATGTTTTTCTTAATTTCCAAGGCTTTTATTACCTATGTTGAACCTTTTCTTTAATAAGTTAACAGATGTAAATCATAAAGTAGTTAATTCATATTATCCTGTCTTTCAATAAAGTAGATTTTCCTAACAGTACCTAGAAAGTTGATGCAGGGTTTTTTTTTAATCAATAGTATGACTTGTTCACAAGTATTTCCTTCAGCAATATTATTATTGTCTAATAATTTGTACTCAGGATGAAGATTGTATAGCATTGTCGAATTTTACTTTATATGACTGGTTAAGAAAAGGGTGACGAAGTTTTGTGGTGTGGTGCCTCTGATGTCAGGGCTGGGGTTACCTCACGCGCATAAGAGGTACGGGTCCAGCTTCCAGCTTCGCTATGTGTATGCTGGGCGACTGTGGACCAGTCACACAGTGCTTGTTTCTAATTTTGTATTGGGATTCCTTCCACTGCTCAGGCCTTAATATTGATTTTTTTTTTTTAATTATTTTTCCAGCCATTTGGAACTGCACCATGTGATTTGTCTAACCTAGCCAAGTATAAAAGGCGCTGTGGCATCTAACAGAGTAATTCCAAACTTTTCACAGGGCAGTATATCTGCTATTTTCACAAATCTCCTGTGTCAGATTTCACCTTTGTTTCAGCATCACAGCTTTGCCTCCGTAAAAAGCCCCTTTTGGAGCAGCTGGCTGGTGCAGCTGGGGATGTGGGATGGGGCTGCCCACTGCCTATAGCGCCTCTCACCGATGCCAACGCCAACGCCTGTCCTCTGCACCTCCTTCCGCACCAAGGAGGGACGAGCTGAGGCTGTGCCAGCCAGCAGCACCTCCAACCCTCTGACTACTGCCCTGGACGAGGGGCCATGGCTGTGGACGCCGCTGCCCCGCTCCTGCCCTCGAAGCGCTTTCAAGCCTCGCACGAAAGGCAACGTGGCTCTCAAAGGCAGCTGGTGGTGGCATCGCTGGGGGTGCCGGGTTTGGGCGCCCGCCCACGGGCTGAGGGACTGGAGCAGAGAAAGGAAAACGAAAGGAACAGCTGTTAAAGGTGGGATAGTGATATATATATTTATTTATTTATTAATTTAAACTGAAACACGGCTGCTGTGTGCAACCAGTAAAAGGGAGCCTTCTTGACGTCCACTTGTCTAAAATAAGCCTTCTGCACAGAAAATAATTCCACCTATAAGTTGTTGCACTGTTATGCTTGCATAACTATGGGCTGGTGGTGGGATCTTGAAGCTAACATCTAAGTGTTGTACACACTCATTATCTTCCTGAAATACAGATTTTTTTTAATTTGATTTATTTAGCAGGCATTACTTTCAGGATATTTTTCTTCAATAATATCAGGTGTCTGCAGAAATCTCATTAGATGTGTTTCTTTTCTCTTCATGCCTGCCTCATGTTGGTCAAACATCTTGCTTCTAACTGTTGTCTCTCTTATTTAGACTTAGTTTGGAGTGCTTTAAAAGATTATGCAGCAAGTAACGTAGCTTCAAAATTTACCATATTAGCAACCTTAAAACAAAAAGCAAATATAAATAATCATTAAACATACCTCTTATTTGCTGCATTCAAAAATAGAGAAATCTAAACAGTTTAGTATATTTAGTCTAAGCTAGACTAAGAATTATCTGTCTATAATACCATTTTTGACTACACCTGTTGGTATGTTTCTTATATTTTCAACACCAGAATGTATTTCTTCGTATTTTAACACATGAATTCAATGAACATGAGTGCACAGCTCCACTGGGGCCAGTTACAAGCTATCGGTAAACTGGATTATCTCTCATATTTTTGTACGCACACAGGCACACCCCCATCTACCACACCAAGCGGCAGGTAAACAAGAGATAGAACAATCAATATTTTCCTATTAGACGAAAATAAAACCAAACCAGATATGAGTACCCATCTTGTGGTTCGTATCATGAATACTCCTTTTGTAGGTCATTTTTCTTTGCTAAATCCAGTGATTTAACTGCCGTTGAACATACAACAAAACTCTGGAAATCAGAAGGTAAGAAACAATAACAAAACATTACTTGTGAGAAGTCCATGCATCCCAACAATATAATTAGAGAGTAATTCATATTATTGTTGCTTCCAAAGTTTGTCATGGTGATAAAACAGAGGGATACGTAGCAGGTTATAACTGCTCCCCTGTCCACAGCACTCGTGTTTTTGGCTCCTTCTCCTCCTGGAAGACACGGGCCACTGTTTCAGTGCTCAATTAATAATACAGTTGCTTTTTGTAGGGAATGTCTGAAATATTTGAAAGGGCTTTGGGCTTAACTCATTAGAAATTCTGTACTACTGCAATGTGGGAATACATGTAACCTGATGATTAAGAGGTACATTTCAAAGGAACTTCTGGGGTCTTACCAGTATGTTATCCCATCAAAGCTGACAGGTAAAACTAAGTCATTTAGATTTAGTGCTATTAGTGCACCTTTTTGTAGTGTTCAGAATTTGTGCAGCACATCAGGTTACCTTACCTTTTTTTAACAATGAATCAAAAAAGAAGGAGAAAAAAAATAATGTGTAAACATGAACTAATATGTTTGCGCACAGATCCTGTGGAGCTTGGAAGATACTCATTGCATCTTTGTCAAGATTTTATATGAGAATATGTCTAAAATACACATTAGAACATTCATGTTGGTGCATGCCTGAGAAACGTAAACCCTGAACTAATGAACTGTGCACGCAATCAGGTAGACTAAAGAAAAAAAACCAGATGACAATAAGGTCAAGGTGATGCAAGAGAGAGACAAAATAAGACTGTTTAATTGCAATTTATTGCAAAATAATATTGAAAGGACCATCTCATCTATGTTTTATCTGACCTTTTTTTACTGCCCTGAGATGTGAATGAAGTCACCGTGACAATAAGGGACAATCACTAGTAACAAAACTTGCCGTAGCAACAGGGAAAAGGCCAGCTTTAGCTAGACTTTTGTACACTTTCTAAGATGCAGATTTTTCAAAATTAGTGCTGAAAGATACGATAACATTCAGTAATTTTGAAGTTTGTCAATATGAGAAGAAAACAGATGAGTATAATTGGAAAAAATTAGAAAGCTAAGAAGTGTGAGGTTCAGACTGATAAAATTTGGTTGGGCCTTCCAAATAAATGTGTAAGAAAATGTTTTTGCAACTGTGGTCTCATATAACTGTTGAGCATGACCAATATCGCATCTCTCTAATGATTTTCAGGCTGAGATGAAGGTGCTCATATTTCAAACTTCTCCACTCTTTTCTTTTTGAGAGGTGTGGTTTTAACGATGAAGGATAACCACCACCAATAAAAAGTTAATCACAGTATCTTGAATATGGTATTTCATGTAAATAACTACACAAAGGAAACAACATATTTTTCTCAGATGTTCCTCACTGTCATCTGACTCTCCTCACACCTGAATACTGAATATTGTAAATAAAAATAGCAACTGGCTGTAGTCTCTCACATGTTCTGTCACTAAAATCTTAATCTGCTAAAACACACTTACTAAGCACGTAAAGGATCCTCTCCACCTCAGCAGGACCCATGGGTGAGGCTGTACAATTGAGCTCCAAAATACTCTCTTCTGGCCAGGCAGGAAAAAAAGGCAAGCGTCAGCTATATGGCATTACACGGGCACTATCGGATGTCTTTAAAGATAATAACTCTGCACTTGAGTCAGCAGTTTCAAAATAGGTAGTTCACACTGGTTGCCCCAAAGTGAGAGAAGCAGAAACTCAGAGGTGACCAAGATGATGAGATGAACCAGTGTCTGAGGTGGTGCTGGGATTTCTAAATCCTAATGGAACAGCACAAGTAGGCACCTCTCCCCATAAGAAATCTGCATGACATGTTTAATAAACCTATCTAGATTACACACGCGTGTGCTTGTCACACAGCAGGTCTTCAGCATCAGCCCAGTGACCTGCAGGAGGCCAGCGAGGCTTTTGCCTGCAACTGGAAAAGGCAGGTGAAAAAAATGTCACAGCTGAAGAACGGCATGACTTTGTCAAAGACCTGCATATCTGCAGAAGTTAGGAAAACCCAGGCAAGACAAAATTCTTCTCGGGGAGACAGTTAAGTTACTCTTCTGGATAAGGACCAGGTCTCTCATTTGTCAGGGCAGAGAATTTTTTTCAAAGCAGTTTCTCTCGTAGAACAAACTTGATGCCAGTAGAATTTGTGAGCTGGAAAAAGAGCAAAGTGGTTATCTTTCACTACCAGATTTAATGAACAGCTTCGAAAACTACTGGGAAACATTTACACACTCTGCATTTATTGCTGTAATAAACTTGCTTTCATGTTTAAAGCCAGGCATCACCTTGTGGGAATTTCACACACTTGGTGATTTTTATAGCTCATGAAAACATCTATATTTCCCTCCTTGGTGGATAGACGATTCGTGTCGCAACTGGAATACACTTAAATAGCTTTGCCGTATTTAGCATAACATCCTCCTATTGCTCCGCTGTCATTGGTATGATTATGTCTCTTTCTTATGTTCATGTGCCACATTCTTCTGAACGACTGCACCTCCTGACATGCATTTCTACAGCTACGTGCTGCCAGCGGTGTGGAGGGGCCAAGCCCTGTAGCCTGGTGGAGACATGGCTGCAGCTGCCCTGAACCCCCTTATTGGTTTTCAGACCAGCAGTGGGGCTGAACGTGTGTTCCCATAGGCACTTGGACGCACACAGGCGCAATACACAAGCGTGGGTATGCGCGTCTGGGCACGCAGATAGACACACTCAGCATTGACGTCAACACAAACAGCATCGGCAGTGTGACCCAGACTCCCTCCAGCAGATCGGGATGGAGGTCTGTCGGTGGGAGTACACACACACACGTGTCCAAGGGGGATCCCCCAGCAGCTGGGCTCAGACACGGGCTCTCTCCAAGGGCTGTCCCGGCCCCTCGCCCTCCCCAGCTGCTGGCTCCTGGCACACAAGAGCAGTTGCGTGCGCTTTTGTCTTCCTCCAAAGGCTTCTCAGTGTCCTTGCTGGAGGTAGGGCGTCCACACACCCTGATCTATGAGGACTGATTTTCCATAACCCCATTAGTGCAGGCACCGCGTCAATACAGTACACCAGTTCCACTGGATTCCCAGTGAGGGAAGAGGGCACCAGGACATGGCAGCGCTCTCAGATTAGCCACCTGGGTGACTGCAGGGAGCCTCAGGGTTGCCATTGACCCAGGCAGATCAGGAAGACGAGAAGGAAAAATGGCTATTGCTTCTCAGCTCTGGATACTGAAAAACACGTAGCTGGGATTTGAGATAGTCAATCTCTCACTAGAACAGAATTCCTACTAAGGACTGTTTAGAAAAAACAGACACTGTAAAAAGAATCACAAACGTGAGGGCTTTGCCCCTTCATCCCACTGGAGGGGGTGGGGTTGGGGGGAACTAATATCTAAATTTGGGGATTAACTAGCAACCTAGGAAAGAACCAGTAAAAAACCCCAACACATTGGTACAATTAACCCATTCTCTGCTTTTGTAAAAGGTTAAATTCAAAGGGAGGAATCACTTGAAGTTCTGCATGAACAACAGCTCTTACATTGGAATACAAATTGCATCAGCCGCTATTCCGGATGGAATAACATCTCAGAATAACGTTTCAATAATGAAGATTATTTTTGATGACAGATCCTGCATGCTCACAGCTGTTCAGCACTCACAGAGTTGTCTTTAGAAGTTTTTAGTTAACCTATTTGAATTTTTCCCCTTCTAAGAGCCTGCTTCATTTACAGCAGCATTGCTGGAGAGAAGGCGGTGCTCACGAGGTGACCATTTGCACCAAGAACTGTCACAGACCTGTAAGTTAGTAGTTTGGAAAAATTTTGCTATCTGTCAGACCACCTCAGTTAAGGAACCATCAAATACTTGGGGAACCTCCTTGGCCGAAACACGATACATTTCATCTTGGACTGGAACTGGAAGACAATCAACCAGGACAACATCATAGAACATTTGAGGGCACACGGTGTACCACATTCCGTCAGTTTAATATTGCTGCAATTGGAAATAAAAAGGATCTTGTTATCACCCTCTTGAAAAATGTCCTTGGTGGTTCTCTGTTTTAATACTGCCATTAATACATGAGGATGTTTTGCGTGCAAATCACTTAGCTTTTTATTTAATCAATCATGTGATAAGCGTAAAGCCAATATACATACTTAAAAAATAAACTTATTTCAAATATTTCACTGCAACTGTACAAAACAAGGTATACAAATTTCGTCTGCCAGTTGCTGTTTTACCAGAGAGAACAATTCTCACAGCAGCAATGGCTCCAGTTTCTTAAAAGGGCTACAGGATCGAGTCAGCCAGTTTGCTTCTCAGTTTCATCAAAAAGTAATAGCACAGCCTGAAGTCAGTGTCGAAGTGACATGTATTTTTAAGATTTGATTTATAAAGTATTTTTCTGCTTCTTTCTGCATGGTACCGCACCAGCCTGAGGTATCAGTGTTGTGAAGAACAGTGTGAACGCACACACAGTTCCGTAGCTGTAGCTTTGAAATTTCCAGTTTGAACAGATAATAACCAGCGACAGATTCATGGTCATGCATCATGGTCAGTCAAAAAAA
>NW_009648031.1:1429600-1464067 GCF_000708025.1 Charadrius vociferus | reverse complement strand
TTGGTGATGAACAATGGGAAAGAAAAAAAAAAAAAAAAAAAAAAAAAAGAGAGAGAGAGAGAGAGAGAGAAGAATATCTGTTTGGCTTATGAACAACTGTTTGTGACAAATGTGTGCAGGGGGGAACTCAAAATCCCTTACCTGGAAGAGCAACGAAGCCAATCCATCAGGCTTCAGTACGTGCAGTGATGAAAGATGACCAAGGCTCTGCACCACCACAGCTGTTGATCATGAAGCAAGCAAAGCATATACAGAAATCTAATTAGGGGAAAGGATTCACAAATGATCATAAAGACACAAGTCATTCCCTGCAAAGTTTTCTCATCCCCTCCTCACTCTAAACCCACACATCTCTCTGGAAAGCGTTATTTGACCATCATTCTCCCCCTCTTCGAGGGATGGGTGATGAGAGCACTACTGAAGGTGGATCTGGACCCTGGGCGGTAACACCGGGCTCTCTCCAGCGCACAGGGTACTCTGCAAAGAGACACCTTCACATTGCCAGAGGCAGCTTCAGCTTTGTCAAGTCATTAGAATTAATTTGAAGACACTCAAAATTAGGCAAGAAAAATTTCAGGCGAAGTATGATCCCCAATGCCAGGAATTTGCAAGGCTGGTTCAGGATACTTGAGAACAAACCAGTGGAGAGCCCTTAAGAGCTCGTGATAAATATTCATCCAGCTGTGACTTACATCCTCGATTTAGGGCAGGGAAGCCCCAGCTTCGGCTGTCCCAAACCCACCGCTCCTGGTCTTCGTAACCAACACCAGAATTCGGTACCAATTGTTATGGAACAGCTGTATCACTTTCAGACCTATGATAACCTCCCTCAACTAGCAAAATTTTTCCTAAAGTGTTCCATATTTTTCTTAAAAAGAAAGAAAAAAATAAAATTTGCTCCCACATACCTAAACTTTTTTCCTCAAACACTTCAAATAAATGAAGCTTTCAGTCAAAATTCAAGTAGTACCTGTGTTGCACGTGTTTCACTTGGAGGCTTTTAGCTTTTTGTTTCTATAGCAGTAACAAAACTGCATTTACTCCTTTTTTTTTAAGCAAACTTTGTTAACTTCAAGAAGGCCAGTATGGTTTGGGAATAAAGGACAATTAATTTGTCAAAAATCTTCCAAAATGGACCTTGTGAAATCATCAAATACATGCCAGGTTTTAAGTCTTGCCTAACTGGAAAGAAATTATTTGCAGAGTGGAGTTTTTATGAATGTATTTTAAGTATTTATTTAAATCAAAACATTACTGCTTTCTAGAGAGAAAGAATATTTTGTAAACTGAAGTGTCACTCTTGTAAGATGCTTTTATGGGTCTGGCCGTTTTTTTACTGTTAAACTAGAACATGTCATGAGCATAGACCCTCTATCTAAAAATTAACATAGCCTCTTCTGTAACAACTTTACAAGGTTTCCACAAAACGCCAGGTAACTAATTTCACCTAACAGCTAGACTCAAATCATTATATATTAAATGGGTTATCTAAGTCACCTCCTTCCAAAAAGTGAATTTACAACCCAAGAGGGTGCAATTAAAGAAAATACAGCACTTACCCAGCGCCATGGATCACCTTGACTGATGAGAAGCAGCCACACTTAATTCCTGGGATACTTACCAGATCACAAGACAAATCATCTCTCTAAGTGCCACAGGTTTAAGACATGGTGCGGAACTGTCAAAACCAAGCAATTCTTACAAATAAATCAACTAGTTTTATGCAATTATTTCAAGCAGATTCTCCTCCTCATGACAAAAGCAAAACAACACTGTCAGTTGTTAGATCTGGTGTCTTTTGGCTTTATGTGCTCCCCATCAGCATAATATATTTTACAGGTACCCTAACGCTTTTAAACTTTTTAAAAAGCTTTGAAACTATTTTTAAAAAATTAAAAGTTTCAATTACAATGACTTCTGAAGTGAAAGAATTGAATGCATGGTTAAAATGAAAATTTACCTCGAAATTTTTATAAGTTCAATTTAGCAAACGGAATGCAAAACTAAACTTTCTTATGTTTGCTGACAAGAGCTCAAAACCAAAACTGCAGTAGGTTTGTTAGACCAGAATGTCTTTAATGACTGAAATCATACGTGAGCAAAATACAGCTGTAGCACAGCTACACAGCTCTGAAGTTTTAGATTACGGTGAGCAGATACAATCAAGATAATTGAGACAACATACTAATAAATTGCCTGCATACTGATTTATACATTTCAAGTTCTCCACCCTCTACCAGAGCAGTGCCTTTCTGTAAGAGATTATAGAGAAGATGGACTTTTGTAACGCAGATGCTAAATCCTCTTGAGGATAAGCAGGAAGGCTTGCGATCAAGGTTACAAACAAAAGGTGATCCATCACCTGCGAGAGCAGCTGAAGCCACTCCTTTAGTAACAACTTTCCATTCAAAAATAAAAGTGACAAGCTGAACCTCACACTCCGAGCATCCAATGTCCTCTTTCTACACCAGCTGCACAGAATATCCATCACCTAAACGGGACTCCTGCTTATACAAGCTGCCCACGTTCCAGGAACAGGATTTGGACCCCAGTCCAGTATTCAGCAATTGCCTAATGAGAATCATATTGGTCACCAAAAAGAAAACCCCAAAAGCCCTGAAACAAATTTGCTATAGCTATGGGTTCTAGCGGCAGACCATACACAATTGGTCTATGAAAGCAAAAAGGCTGTATTTTTTAAATGTTTCCTACTACATACAAGAACAAATGCAGGATGTGATGTTTGCTTAGTTTTATTAATTTATTTTTGCAGGAATCTGCACCTCGGAGTATGCACTTTCTGGAGGTACCATGCATGCATAGCCTCTGAATGCTTTTATACAATTTCATCTCTTAGTAATAAGTTCATTCACAGCATACACAAATCTAGAATGTAGACACCATATATACAGGATTAAACAAGATCGTGTCTTTTTTTTTTTTTAATGAAAAAATTTAACAGGGTTTCACACAGCAGGAAATATGGATTAGATACACTGGTGCCACCATAAATAAATAAGTTTCAAGAACACAGTTTTTTAAAATTGGTTTCAAAGGTACTGAAAATCCAGGGTTATAATATTGCATTAACGCCATTGATTTCTGATTATTCAAAATCAAGAAAAATACTTGCATTAATATTTATGGACATAAACAGCAATGAAAGCCCCAAACTGAAGAATTCTGGCAAAATTCAGTCATGGCTAGCTTTGTATAATATTGACGTTTTGAAACGAAACAAATGCAGCAGCACATAGAGACAGTACTGATTATGAGATGTGATATCTGTTCATGTCTTCTTTCTTTACGGGATTTAAAAGTCACTGTAGTACAGAGCACGTAAATTCTGTGGTACCAAATAAGCTGATGAATTGTTTATGTCCAACTGTTCACTTCTCGTCAGGATAGTCATTTTCACATTCTAGGGTATACTGTTTTAAAACAAAAACTAGCATCCTGATGACAAGCTTGTTTTAACATATTTAATATCTCACAATCTTGTTTAAAACATTCTTTATTGTTTTCATTTTGTCCCCATTTCAACTCAAGTATTTTTATTTCAGTTTCAAGGGGTTTTACAATCAATATTAAATGTAAAAGTATTTAGAAATTGAAATGAGAGATGTATAACTGGGACAGATAAAGTAACTGAAAGAAAAGTTTTTTTTAAAAAAAAACGTGATTTAGTAGCATATCATAATCAGAAAGTACTGAGACCAGCTCTTTTAAGAATTATTACACCTTTTCACCACACCTCCCATTTTTCAAGGGAAACACACACATACCACAGACACACAGATACACAATTCAATCTGATCTAAGACTACATTTTACAAAGTACTTCCTTTTGCTTGACTTCCCACCCCTTTCCTCTTCACCCAAACAAGACTAATAATTACATGAAATTAAAAGCAGATCCAAAGTTCAGGATTTCTTTTGGTTTACTATGTTCTGAATCATTTTCCACAAGCCCCACTCTAAATAAACTACAGTAGTATTCTATAATTAAAGGGAATTCATCTTAATAGCACAGTAAATATAAAATAAGCTTTATAAAATTTCAATGAGCAGTGAAATCATTTTGAATATCTGAATGTCCAAGTCAGTTACAAACTCTACCACTCTAGTAGCATGGTTGAGGGAAAGCTCAGTCATTAAGGAAAAAAAGAAAACACAAGTAGTGCATTAACACAACACAATGGCATCAGCATCCCACCATTCACACACTCTCTCACACACACACGTTTTATACAATACAGTGCATTTTGTATGCCAGCTGACATCAGGGTTTTATGTGCATTCAATAAATATTACATAAACCAATCTTTTTGGCATAATCTACAATTCAGTTGGGGTGTGAACGGCATCACCTGCTTTCAGAAGGAAAATGGATCTTCCAATATTCAAAGTACAATTTACATTCTAACAAACTAAAAATATTCAAGCACCATGTAAAGTCTTTACTATTAATGTCTGAGTATGGGCATTTACAAGTAAAAGAATACAACAGAAGGGGTTTTTTTTGTACAAGCAACAAATGAGAGTAATGAAAAAACTGGAGTAAAAATATTGGTATGAAGGAATTCACTTGCAATTTAATGGCACTCACTCAGTCTTCCAAAAAGCATCTTGCTGTCATGGCAGCCTTCCTTCTCTTCCTCTGGTAAAGCTATGACTAAGATTAGCAAGTCTCCATTTATGGTTATTACAGTTCAGGAAATTATTGGACTCCACACATTTCCCCCCCGCCCCCCCCAAATGTAGCATCTATTCTGGCTGAAAATGGCACAACTGTATTGATGCATAACACACCTACTCTCATTTGCTGACTGTCATTTCAGTTGCTATCATTTTGTAATTCCAGCAAAAGCAAATGCTTCTAGAACTTCAACAGAAGTACAAATGAACAGAAAATTGAAATAATACAAAGGCAGAGGCATAATGATAGAAAAGTCATGAAGTTACTGGTATTGTTTTGAGTAATTCATTATGCAGCTGATAACAGCAATGGCACTGCTTATCCTAGGTATAATGCTTCTGCTCATCTGTTTTCTAGTTATCTCAGTTTTGTCAGACCGTCCATGTATATGAACAAAATTAATATTTGCCTTCTAACTTCATTTGACAGCAATTCTCCACATGTGATGAGCTCCCAACACAGTAACAGAAGGACAGAAGTAGGGAAGGAAAACTAGCTATGATGCCTTTGACTTTGTTTTGGTCATCAGTGGTGCGCACTGATTGCTGGAGATCTCTTAGCTTATTTAAAATTATGCTGAAGATTTAATTAGTGCAAGAACATATTGAAAAATGCCAGATAAAATATTGGTTCCTCATCTAAGATCACAGTTTGGTTTTTACTGTCATCTTTATAAACTGCAGGGAGAGAAGACAGCAGATTGCACAATGCAGTCAAGATAAGTTTTTCTCCACCCACCCCCTTACAAACACTGCTTGATTTTAAATAAGGATTCAGACACACGATTGTTCTACCACAGCTTAACATGTTATCACACGTCAAGTGAATTGGGGTAATTGACCATACGGATGTGGCTGGAACAATTTAAAATGAAGTATCTTGAATCTCTTCTGGTAAGGTTTAGCTCGCCCATTTTGCCTCACAGTTGCAAAGTCAATTACCATAACTCAGCTGACGTGCTTGGTTGCGTCTCTGAATCTTGACAAAGTTATACCATAAAAACTCAAATGCACTGTACCAGCTTCTGACCAGTACACAAGAACATCCTACTCAGTTGCACAGTTGTGTAACATAATCATTCAGCTGCCCAAATCCAGGTTTGATTTCACAAGTATTGAGTGCTTTATTACAGCAACCTGAAGCATTCAAACAAATTGAACATCACCTTTATAATACAGAATATCATATGCCTAAAAGTACCAGTATGATTTTCAGTTGCAAGTCTTGTGTTCTTCAACCTACAGCAAATATTTCCTGACCAAAATAAAAAGAATACAGTGTGTAATATTTCAAGATCTGGCATCTGCTATTCTAAACAGGCTGGTTTATTAACAGTGTGCAAATAAACCTTTACTGAAGAGCTCATTGATTAATTATTTTTCAGCTAACTTGGAACTGGGGCACAAAGTACCTTCTGTGCTGTAAACATCATGAGTTCTTCACAAATTGGAAGCTGAGAAGGCCTAAGGAACTGGGTACAAACTCTTCTCATACACAACCAGGGCTGAGCTCAAGTCTTCCAAACTGAATTTGGAGTAGTCTGTGTTTGGCATATGTCACTGTGCTGCTACAGAGCACAGGTTTAGAAGATTGTTGTATATAAAAGCATACTTTTAGCTTTAAAACACGACGGCCTAATGAAAGCATGCAGCAGTATTTTCATCCATAATACGGTAGAATTCGTTCTTAGTTTATTACCAGTGTTGACACAGCCAGGTGAGCACTGTACAAGCAAAAGGGATTGTAAAAAAACTACCTCTGATTAAACTCTCTGTAACACTCATACAGTATCTCATTTAGTCACCTTAGGTTACTATTTCAAACAGCAAATTTTGTAGACATAAGTTACCCTGAAAAAAAGCAGCAATCACAAATACCCTTCTCCTTGTTTTTTTTATACATTGCAAAATTTATCCTTGCATTTACCTGTCTTCAGTAGCTTACAATCTAGAAGCACAGGGAGCCTTTGTTTTCCAGCTAGCTGTGGCCAGGTTAAGTCAGCTCTGGCTCTTCAGTTTTTCTGGTTAAGTGTAACATTTCACACCATTACTAAGAGTCCTTTTTTTTTTAAAAAAAAAAAAAACAGTTTTTTTTTTTTTTTTTTTTTAGAGCCACTAAGCAGTAACTATAACCACAGGACTAAACACCAGTAGTTCTTTGCTTTCCTGTATACATTCTTCCCAAAATTAATCCTTTTACATTTCCAGGTTTCATTTTCTGCTTTGCTCACAGCAATGGGATTAGGAAGAATTTCATCCTTAATTTATTTATTTTTAGTGTAGCTCAAGCAGAAACATCTTAACACATTACTCCCACCCCTTGCAATATGAAGATTTTTGACTGGCAAAGGCCGGGCAGATGGACTGAAAGGTTCCCCATGTTTCCTTCTCCTACAGCTGAGGGCTTGAGAGCCTGTTTCCAACCCAGTGCAGCCCCTTCCTGGTTTTCAGGTGTATCGTGGCATTTCACACTGCTCACAACGATTTAGTGCTGGGTGATTTAGAAAGGTACAGCTATCACAATTCCATGGAGCCCCTTCAAAGTCTTCATCTCTTGGCTGAGTCCGTGGAGTCTGTTTGGAGCTGTTTTGATGCTCTAAAAAAAGCCAAAGGAAAACATTTTTTCATATTTCAGGAGAGAAGGATGATAGGCAAGATCGTACTACTGCTTTGTCACCTCGTTAAACATTCTGTCTTAAAACGAACATGGACACCTTTCCACTTAGGTAACATTAGAAGCTCTTTAGCAAAAGACCTTTAATTCAGTTTGTGAAATCTGAGTATTTACAGTATTTCACTTTTGTAAAGAGTCACTTCACCACAGTACCTTAAAAACAAAAAGAGCAGTCACCGCTGTTCAGTCACTGATACTGCTGAAGGTTTAATAGCTTAAAACACATTGAAAAATTTGTTACTGGCACTGCAACACCATCTTGTTAAGGAATGGCTTCATAAGTTTGTGTACAGCAGACTACTACACATTCTAAATTCCAATAACCCTACTTCACCTGAAGTGAAAGACTACTTCTAACTTAGCTCCTTCAAATAGTCTGACAGATGATATATTTTCTGCATCTTTGTCTAGCATTTATCCAGGCTGAAAAAGTACAATATAAACATAACACCGTAGGCTGTTTCTAAGCAAGATGATTGTTTTTCTTCCTCACGGCTTTGCAGCAGGGATGTGTGTATACGAAGCAGCACTTAAGTCTGTTTTCATTCATAAAATCAGTATGTGTGCAAATCATACATTAGGTATTAACCCACAAAAAGACTTGGTTTTCCGATGCCTCCTGCCACCACTTCAAGACCTCAGGTTATCTACTAAAAGTGACAAATAGTCCTAGGATGTGGAAACAACATTTTACAAAATGTTAATATTCAAAACAACATTAGCACACATACCTAGAAGTTAAGGTCAAGCATCTGCTACACAAACATCTGTAGAGCAGCTTAATTAAAAGAGGACTTAGGTTGTAAAATAGGACTGCATTAGTAATTCAAAGTGCACACATTGCTGTGATCTGCTAAGAAATCTAGCAGATGGCTGATGACAAAGTTAGTGCAAACATTACTTAAAGAAAATAAAAGTAACCTCCTTGCTTAGAAGTAAACCCTCTCCAGTCCAGAAGTTGCATAGTCACATTAACAGTGCTTGGCCTCACCAAATTCCTGCCCATACCTGTCTGTCTTCAACAGCTGAATATTAAGGAAATAGAATTTTTTAAGAAAAAGAAAATTATTTTGATGACTCCATGTTAAAAGCCAAGCTCAGAATATAGCACACCAACCCTAAAACTGATCTCCAATAAGCTGACAGACAAAACCAAGAAGCTAGTTATAAAAGTCATACAAATCCTTACAAGACATTGTCTTTCCAATTGCCAAATAAAATCACGTATCTCATGCACGTTTTGCATATTATTTTGCTTTGAAATAACAAATCAAATAGGCGACTGTCATTAAAAGAATCTCTTCAAGCGTCACATAGTAGTAATGCCTTAAGTCAACCACATGACCACTGTAATTTAACATAAATCCAGGCAGCTGTCTTCATGCCACTGCTCACCTGCTGCTGCTGTCTTTCCTGGGCACTACCACCTATGCAGGGAACACATCCTAGTATTGGGGTTTTTTTTGATCCATGAGCAGTAGTTCTGTGCTTTCTCTTTCTTTTAAATTTCCACATACTAAGCATTTTATTATATCAAAGGGTAAAATACTTGCTTCAAAAGAGGGAAAAAAGTTCCTTATATGAATTCAAAATGCAACTGCAAAAACCTTTATCAAGTGCTTATCAGCAACTAGAACTTATTTACAAAATTTGTATTTTCAAGCAGACTACATGATTACGCATTCAGAAGAGTGACTTCTTTTCCACTAACAATTTTAGTACATGATAATTACAGTAAGAGGAGACACAATATTATAAATCTTAGCACACATAACATTTTCTAAAAAAGACCACTGTTTTCTCTATATCAGAGCATAGGACCCTAGACTGTATCTTTCTGCTGAAATAGCCAAAGTGTTCAAAAACTTCCACTAGCATTTGAAACCATTCTTTTAACAGATTTCAGAAAGTAAATCTAAAAAAAAGTCCAAAAATACCTCAGATAAAAGGTAGGATTCTGCTACAAAATCACCACTGAAATTAGTGGAGTTCAGAAAGGTACTGAGCTACACGGCCGCTAGGTGTCTACAAACGGTGGGTTGAGTCACTCCGGGATGTACTGACTAAATCTCCACTGGGCAAAAAGTGAGACTAAATACATAGCTCCTGTGTGCTTACATAAAACTCAAGTGTCCTCAGCTGGCCATGAATCCTAGATACTATACAATCCTAGATGCTATACAATCTATCTAATCCTAGATACTATACAATCAGCACAGAAAATTTTAGAAACCGATAATGAACTTGTATACAAGTGGGGCACTGTTATCTCTTTAAATCGATGTGAGGAAACATATTCTGTCTTGGTCCTTAAAACGTCTGAAGCTGTTGCTGTACTAAAACTTCAGGGCTACTGTGAAATTCATACTCTGCACAAAAAATAGCCAAAGTGTGACCAGTCAAGTTAAAATATAATTAAAAATATAAATGCAAATTTTAAAAAGCTGCTGCGACCAATAAACTTGCATAAAAGATGCCAACTACACTATGAAATCCTAACGAGCATTAGAAGACAGCTAAACAAACCCAACATAAAGCTTTTAACCAGAAGTATTTAAAAAAACCCCATGATTAGGAAGCTCGAGTTAACATGTAAAATTTTGTATACTTTCAACTCTTTTTTTCTAATAGTGAATAACAGTATTTACAAACAAAATATTAACAGAACATTCATTTGCAACAACCTGCTTGAGGAAAACAAGTTGTAGCCAGGATTACCGCACTTACATAAAAATGTTCTGGTTTTCTTTATATATAGAGGAAAGTAGTAATAATTAGAATTGCTTCCTGTCATCACAGGGGTTTCTAAAAAAAAGAAGGAAAAAAAAAAAGCTTTCTTAATGCAGATTAGGTAACTTGTTGACCTACCCTTTTTATATGGCTTTGGTGGCACAACAGGACCAGGCTCTATATTATCATAGAAGTTACACGTGGCTTTTGGATCAAAGTTCCCTGTTAGAAAATAAAAGTAATAAAGGGTAACTCCAAGGTTATTTACATGCCTATGCCAATGATATGAACATCTAGAGGCTTCAGATTTTATACATCTTTTTATTATGATGTCATATATTAGCTTTTTCCCAAGTAGTCTTTTGTCACATATTTCTGGTTTTGTTTTGATTCTAGTAATATTTAGCAGGCTAATCCTATATTGAACAATCAACTTCAGCTCAATGTTCTGCATTGCTTTAAAAATACATCAAAAGATAAATCTTTCTGTAGGACACATTCTTGGTAAAAAAGGACTATGCATATCCTAATCTATTTGACTGCATTTATGTCAAGTTTCTGTCACAGAGAAAGTATTTTTAAAGACCTAGATAGATCTCTTTTTGCCAACTTCCTGGTTACAACCTGTAGTTCTATCTTGTACTAATTGGTCAGACCCTTTGTCAGCAAAAAGTTAAATTTTCAAGTAAAGCAGCTCCACTAAGGAGTTGGTTTTTTTTAAAAAAATTGCTCTTGACAGAGTCACTTTTAAGCTACCACTTTCTTGATAATGTAATTTAACTCGGCCAACAGAAATATTAGCAAGTCAAGTTTATCAGGTTGCAACTGAAATAGACACCTTTTAGAGGTAAGTTGATATTGATAATCAAAACTGAAAGAGTCCAAGTATGCACATTTAAGCTCATACCATACTAGAATCATAGAATTGTTTAGGTTGGAAAAGACCTTTAAGATCATCAAGTCCAACCATAAACCTAGCCAAGTCCATCAATAAACCACGTCCCTCAGTCCCACGTCTACATGCCTTTAAGTATCTCCAGGGGTGGTGACTCAACCACTTCCCTGAACACCCTCTTCCAATGCTTGATAACACTTTCAGTGAATAATTTTTTCCTAATATCCAATCTAAACCTCCTGTGGTACTACAACCTGAGGCCATTTCCTCTTGTACCCAGCACTTGGCCTTGAAGTACATACAACTGGGCTCTGCCCATCGGTCCAGACTCTCGATATCCCTCTGTAGAGCCTTCCTACCCTCAAGCAGATCAACACTTCCACCCATGTTTAAGTTCTGTTTTCAAAAAATGATGAATTCCATACCTCTAGATTGAAGGAGATCAACTTCTTTCAGTGTACAGTCAACGTTTATCTGGAGCTGTCTGTTGAGGCTTCTCAATCTGGTCATTTCCTCAGGCTAGAAAGAAACAACCCAAAATACTAATTGTAGGAAAGCCAGCATCTTATCTGACATAGAAATAACATTGCTGTATGTTTGTTAACAGTTTTATGAGAAACTGAGTATAGATAAGGCACTACAAAAAACCCAGCTAGGATTCCATTATCTGTCCTGTTGCCTCCTACCCAATTTATTCGCTCAGAAAACATTCTTCTATTGGCATTTCAGGATGAAAACAAAATAAACCAGCAAAAATGAACAAGTTGCTTCATAGTAAAATTCATTAGTAAGAAGACATAACTGAGCTGAAGTTTATAAAACCATACACCTTATAAAATTCTGTATAAATTGATGACTTGCTACATGAATTTGCATCAAGATGATCAGGAGACAGAATGTGAGCTGCAGTTCACCTTAATTAATACTTGATTATAACCGAGTAAGGTCAGAAGTTTATTTATTTGCATCACCCCAAGGAGCTCCAACATGCTAAACCTTCTAGCCCTGTATATTTAAATCATTCAATGCTGCAAGACATTAATTATGCTAAACAGAATAATCAGTTATTTAAGTCCATATATTTGCATATCATTAAGAAACCCCAAGTTACTGGAATACAGAGTTCTTAATACTAGCAGCAGTGATTATTAACATGTATGTAGGAACAACTATCCTATCCTAGGATACATTCCAGCATCACAGACAGAGTCACAAAGTCACAGAATGTTTGAGTTTGGAAGGTACCTCTGGAGGTCATCCGGTCTAACCCCTCTGCCTAGATAGCAAATGGCTTTTGAATATCTCCAAGGATGAAGACTCCACAACTGCTCCGGGCAACCTGTGCCAGTGCTCAGTCAACCACACATTAAAAAGTCATTCCTGATGTTCAGAGGGACCTTCCTGTGTTGCAGTTCGTGCCCATGGCTTCTGGTCTTGTCTCTGGGCACCAGTGGAAAGAACTTGGCTCTGTCCTCTTTGCACCCTCCCTTCAGGTATTTATATACATTGATAAGATTGCCCCCGAATCTTCTCTTCTCCAGGCTGAACAGTCCCAGCTCTCTCAGCCTGTCCTCACAGGTGAAATGCCCAGTCCCTTAATCATCTTTGTGGCCCTTCACTGCACTCTCCAGTATGACCATGTCTCTCTCTTGTGCTGGGGAGCCCAATCCTGGACACAATACTCCAAGTGTGTCCTTACCAGTGCTAAATAAAGGGGAAAGGTAACCTCTCACCCCTTGCTGGCAACACTCCTAATGCAGCTCAGGGTATCATCAGCCTTCTTTGCCACATTGCTGGCTCATATTCAGCTTGGTCTCCACCAGGGACTTTTCTGCAAAATTGCTTTCCAGCTTATACTGGTGCATGGGGTTGTTCCTCCCCAAGTGCAGGACTTAGTATTTCCCTTTGCTGAATGGCATGAGGTTCCTGCCAGCCTATTTTTCCAGCTTGTTGAGGTCCCTCTGAATGGCAGCACAACTCTCCCAGTTTTGGGTTATCAGCAAACTTGCTGAGGGTACACTCTACCCCATCATCCAGATCATTAAGGAAGATGTTAAACAGGATCAGACACAGCATTAACACCTGCGGTACACCACTAGTTACTGGTTTGGCTGTTCAGCCAGTTTTCAATCCGCTTCACTGTCTGCTCATCCAGCCCATGCTTCATCAGCTTCTCTATGAAGATCTTACAGGAGACAATATTGAAAGCCTTACTGAAGTCTAGGTAGACACTAACCACTGCTCTCCCCTTATCAGGCTTGAATTCCCCTTGGTGAATCTATGCTGACTACTGCTGATTGCTTTCTTGTCCTTCACGTGCCTGGAAATGGTCTCCAGGACTAGCTACTTCAGCACTTTCCCAGGGATCAAGGTGAGGCTGACCAGCCTGCAGTTCCCTGGGTCCTCCTTCTTGAAGACAGGAGTGACATTTGCTCTCCTCTAGTCTTTGGGCACTTCTCCCAAACACAAAAATTGATCAAAGATTATCTAGAGTGGCCTCACAGTGACATCTGCCAGCTCCCTCAGCACTCATGGGTGCATCCCATCCAGGACCATGAACAAGTATGTCCGCTTTGCTTAAGTATCCCCTGACCTGATCCTCTTCCACCAAGTGTATACCTTCCTTGCTCCAGACTTCTCCCAGGGTCTCTGGGACTCAGGATCCTGAAGGCCTGTAAAGACTGAGGCAAAGAAGGCATTCAGTATCTCAGCCTTTTCCATGTCCTATGTAACCAGGTCTCATTGCGCAATGGGCCCACACTTTCGCTAGCCATTCTTTTGTCACCTATGTACTAATAGAAGCCCCTCTTTGTCTTTGACATCCCATGCCAGATTCATCTCCAGTTGGGCTTTGGCTTTCCTAACCTCATGCTTGCACACTCCTCCCAGGAACATACCTGCCAAATGCTGCCCCAAGACATACAGCAGCCATACTAGTTAAGCAGCTAATAGCTCCTACTATGCCTTCCAGCCTACATCTGTCTGCATTGTTTATGTCAACACAGTGAGTAAGTCTGAACTGATTTGGCTAACAACTGCACAAAGTGGAAGTTACTTTTCAGTCAGATGAATTCTCTTGTCAGAGCCACAGAGATGTTGGGGCTAGAGTCACTTGCAGGTGGGAGTCACAAAGATAGGAAGAATCAGCAAGGAAGAGAGGAGACAGGTGACAACTATTTGAGGCAATACTGCCACTGAAAGTTATTTGGCACATCCTGTACATATCAAATGGGAAATAGATTGTCTAGGATATGCAACTACTCAAACAACAAAATACCTCCATATAACAAAATACCTTCTAAAAAAAAAAAGTGAAACCTTGCTGCATGAACACCAAGTTGTATATAGCTTGGGCTCTTTAAGTAGACTCGGACATACACTTTGATAGGTTGTTAGGAAAGTTCAGTTCTGTGATCCAGAAAAGCACAGGCGTACAAGTTTCAGAAATTCTTTTGTGAACACTAAGAAAGTTGGACACATACCTGCTTCTTAAATTATAAGAACTGGCTTACGAGAAGCCAAGAGCTTACAAAAAAATAATTTCCAAAGACTGAAGATTTTATACCCCAAAATATTTTTTGTATCATACTTTAGTTCATGAAAACATAAAAAAGAAATTTGTATCTTGATTTAAAATACTAACAAATTGCTTACTGTTGGAATTGCCGTTGTACAGCTAACTCTTCGAAGCCGCCTCTGCATTAGATCATGCTCCATACCATTGACTTCAGCTTTCAGGCGTTCGAGTTCTTCTTTCTCAAGCTTCAGTTCCTTTGCTAATCTCTCCATCCTTGCTCGTTGATGTAACAGCAAGGCTAATATTTTACATGGAAGAAATAGTTACTAACACACGAAAACCCAGAAAACTGAATTCTTAACTTATGCGTAAGATTCATGAGTGACCTTTCTGGAAAAAAAAAGTGATCATAAACATGCAGCCAAATATCAGTGTGAATATGCTTTCATGCCAAATGAACTACAATTTAGAACAAAGTTCTTCCAGAATAAAACCACATTTTAGACAGTAACTTGAAGTTGATATTACCATTTTGGTCAAAGCTTCTTTTTTTGCATATGGTCTTTCTCGTCTCAAAAATACAAAGGCACCTGTACAAGGAGACAGCTTCTCAGGATGAAGCAGAAACCTAGTTATATTAATACTGTACTGACAAAAAAGATAAACACCAGAGGTAAGATCAGAAGATAACACACACTTCATATCTACCGCTCAATAGCAGCTGACATACTAGCCTTAAGACATTAGCAAAATGTCAGTCCTGAATTGTTTTTTTCACTGCTATTACAGATTATGCTATAATAACTTTAAGTAGTCTTAGCTTTTCAGAGAGTACTGTTATTCTCAATACTGTAAGTTCCCCAGTGCTCAAAGGCAAAACTACAGAACTTCAATAAAACAGACTAGAGAATCCAGAAAATAAGAAGTGGGGGCAGCTCAGGTGCTCGAGTCTTTAATTCTACAACAGAGCTGATTTGCTGTCCTCTAACCTCTTTCTGCCGTTAATAATTCTCTCATATTTTTGTCATAGTACTGAAATTTTTGACTCTCAGTCACAAGCTGATATTGGGCTCCCAGAGAAGCCAAAGAAAGAATTTTGACCAGCTAGAAAATATTCAGTTTCTGCAGGAAGATGTTTCTCAGTATTTCATCATGATGCAAAACTGGCCAAGTTAGTGTGATGCTTAGCGCTTTCTGATCTGGCTGGTTTTATCTGATTAAAGCCTACCAGGACAGAGAAAAATAAGAGAAATTTGCTGTGGGTGTTCAGACAAGCACGCTGCTCATACAACAATGTTCCAGCAAACTGTTCAAATGTATGAAGACGTTGTAGAATCTGCAAAATGCTATGTCATACAAAGCACCAGTCAGCACCTGCCCTTTTCTTCAAACCTGTCCAATACAGGCAAAGAAAAACCACATAACATCTCAAGAATATTTGCATACCAGCAAAAAAAAAAAAAGTTAGAAAAAAAAGCAACAATATGATACAGCTAACTGGGGGAGGATAAAAAAAAACAAACCACAACCAGTCAGGAGCATAAAAATGACAGTGTTTTTTATCAGATGTCAGTCTGTGCAAAAAAAAGTAGCACTATACTTCGGATTTTGTATGGATCCACAAATTCACAGCCAAAGAATAAAGACCGAAAATCCTATCAAAGAATAACATCAGATGTTTTTATAATACAGGCATCAGTATTACTTAACAAAACTGTTCTCTACTTTTTGAAGTAGCGTAAGTCATCCAAGTAGAGTTTCAGATATCCCAAAAATAAATAAAAAAAAAAAGTACAGTTACCAGGCTCTATGATTTCCTGTTACTACTATCAAACCTTGTCTTTGTGCGAGTCCTCCAATTTAACATCCGATATGACTACGTTACATAGCTTTGTATCATACTCTAGTACAACTCAAACATGACTCACGCTACAAAGAAACAGTGGAAACACAGACATCAGAATGGATTTTTTGTAACACTTTTCACAATGGTTCATATTCAAAAGAAAATTAAATAAACTTGTTCGCTATATTAAGCTGTTATATATACTCTTCTTTAGGACTCCTTTGTGGTAGTAAATAATGTAACATTTATTCTTCCACAATTTATTTCTATCAAGAGTTCAGAGTGCAGCAATACCACAGGCTATAATAGAGTCCCTGCTGCCATACTATTGCCACAAAAGCAGACGCCTCTGAAAGCATATACTAACTAGTTTTATTGGGTTTGTTTTCCAAATACACAAATCTAGTCAAAGATACAAAGGCAAAACCAGATTTCTACATTTCAGAATGTTTTTCTCAGTTATGTGAAGCTACTTATAATTTTCCTCACATAACTGACAATCTTTAATGAAGCTGTAATAGGAACACTACCAAAGCAAACATATGGCCTAGGAGTTACAACCTTCCTAGTGTTCGTTCTCTCTAAATAACATTTCTAATTGGGTCCACCAGGTACAGAACAGCTCTTTGTTGGTGAGTTATAATAGATCAAAAGTCACAAAGCAAAACAATAAATCAAGAACTACAGGGCAGCATTGTAACCATTATTTCAGCTCTCTGAAGTGAAAGGAAGGCTAGAAGGAGCAATGGAGGAATAGACTCTCTTTTCCAAACACAAATCCAGAAACAAAGCACATTCTTTAAAAAACTGCTGCTGATTATCATTCTGTCATTACTCCAAACGATTGGTTTGAATGCTTGCAGAGTGATTCATTTGCTCAATTTTATATGTTTCAAATCTATAAAGCAAATTACTCCGACAATAGTAGTTTTCAGCTAAAGGCTAGATTTCACCTTGTTTATTTTTTAACTAAATTACTTAATTCTTCATTTATATGTGGCATTAAGACTAATTATTTCCTATCCCTATGCAGCAGAACGCATCCTATTTTTTTTCTCCCAATTTCTTCCTCCTGTTTCAACACTCTTTTGATTAAGATCTTCAAAATAATTTGAATAGCTTTCAAAACAAAAATATGATTTGTATTGATACCCAAGTAATTTTAGCTGCAATCCTACCTCTCTCTCCTCTTTCACTTAATACTCTTCAATCTAAACCAAATAAACTGGATTAAAATTCCCTGCAGAAGTTAGTGGTTCAGGTTTTATAAAGCACCCGAGTATAGGACAAATACAAAAAAATAATAAAATGTAAATTTATCAGTTCTTCAATGCCAAATTTACAAACCATACACACAGTATGTGAACAAACCATTCACTCTTGTTAGCTGTACTCTTTCAAGAAATTCCTCTAACATCAAAAGCATAGCAACTTTAGGAACCTTACAGATTCTTCATGCACTAGATTGAAATTTGGCAACATTTTTTTAAAAAACAGAAAACAACTCTCTCAGATGATTTTTGGTGCAATTTCTATTCTTCTCTGTACAGGTTCAAAAATTCTCGCTTAGTAAGTAGCAAAATCAAGCTGAAAACACATTTTACAATAATACAATTTGCAGGGCGAAACATTTACCTTGAGTATAAGCATAGTCATCTGATCCAGAACTAGAACTTCTCTGATACTTATGGCTTCCTTTTTCTCCTCCAGATCCCGGTACTACGGAAATAGGCTGAATAGGCTCCGGTGCTGCAGAATGCTCTTCTTGGTCCACTAAATTTAACAGATTCTCAGTTGGTGCTCGACCTACTGTGATTTTAAAAATGGTTGGGTTTGGCTGAGATACCATTACCCGAGGAGACTGTGTTGGTGCACCTGTAGGTCCAGTTGGTTGAGTGTAGGTAATATATACTGGATTAACACTAAATGGAGGTTTGGGTTGACCCGACATACCTCTTGATGGAGAGCTTGAAGGAGGAGTAGTGGCTGCATACAGCGGGTGCTGGTTTCGTTGAGATGGTTGATTACTTATTGGTGAAGGACTTCTGTTCATTGCAGTCCCAGGTCTTTGTGGTGGTTCAACTGTAATTTCTATTTTATTCATGGAACCTTTGGATAAACTAGGTCCAGCAAAAGGAGGAAGATACGACACAGAGTGACTGCCCTGTTTTTGAAAAGTCTGGGATGCTTGCTGATATGGATGGGGTGGCACAGTTGAAGGACTAGGAGGCATGAAAACATGTGAACTCTGATGACCCAACTGAGGCGGCTGAACTTGGTGTTGAGGAGAGCCAAAGGGAGAGGGACACTGGGATGGCGGTGGTGATCGAAAAGCTGACTGAGGGATCTGGGGTTGTTTAGGAGAATACTGAGAAGGTTGGTAGTTCTGTTGATGGGGATACACAGGTAGAGGACGGGGAGTATAATGTGGAACTGGGCCCTGTGGCGATGAATGCCACTGTGTATTCTGAGGAGTCTGTCGTCCTGAAGAACTTTGAGATGTTTGTCTTATATAAATAGAGCCAGGAGTCCCATAAAGATTGCTTGGAATCTGTGGAAGAATTTGTAGAGCTCTGGGTACACTCTGTCCAGAGGGGAGGTTTTGTGATACTGTAACAGTAATGGGATTTGTACTGTACCGAGGTATGTGCATATACGTGGGAGGAGGGCCTTGCATAGCAGACGTGTTCATTCCTGGTTGTATGGAAGATGGCTGTGGAGGTGGCTGTGGAGGAGGAGTAGCTGCATTTCTATTCTGGTCATTCATGAAAAACGGATTGTAACTAGGAGAAGCTGCTACAACAGCGGGAGCAGAATGTGGTTCTTGAACTAAGCATATCAGCTGTTTACCTGCTGTGCGTTGTGGATCAATATGTCCATCACTTGAACTGTGTACCAGTGTACGACCACCATTAAGTTGAGCTCCATCCCCTGCATGATAGCTGGTATGAGGATGAATACCCAGATTAATGTGCAAAAGGCTATTTCTATTCATTCTGGTGTCATCAGGACTATGGTACTCCATATATAAGTATTTGTTGCTCTCCTGTGCGAGGGCTCGACAACAGGCATCTAGGTTGTTGTTGTTCTAGGAGGAACGGACAGCTATTATTGTCAAATAGCAAAAGAAAAAGCTACTGCTTTGCAGCTTCAGTTGAATGCTTGTTGAACACAATCAAGCCTAGCTTGAACACAACTAGGGATAACACTTCACAGACGTGAATTTTGAAACAAAGGTAATACCTCCTAGGTCATAGCATTCAAGTAGTACATAGCACATATTGCATCTAGAAAAATGCTATGGTAACACTAGCTACACTAAGACACATTAAAAAAGTCCAGTTTTGGGGAAAGCAATGGTTACAACTCTTGGTATCTTCTGCAAGGAACAGGTATGTACAATTAACTACTTCTAATAACAACACAAAATTAAACTAGATCAAAATTACAAACTCTGGAAAGTCAAAACAAAAACGCAGATGACATTTTAATGTTTACTTGAGTGTTTACTGTTTTCACCTTTATTTTCCTGTCTACCTGAGTATTTTGCTTCACCTGAAAGTTTAAAAGCCAACATTTTACACCAGCTTCTTTTGGTAGAACAGAATTTGGTGCCTTAAGAATGAAGTCAGAATAGGTATTGCTTGAAAAAGTACTGGCAATTCCATAAGGCACCTTACAATTCTGACATAATTTCAACTGCCTTTAAGAATTTCAGGCTCAAGGCTAAAAAAGGTTTATTTATACATCAGTGAGGAAACCAAATAACTCCTGTAAATGTTTGATTTGTTCTGTGGTGCCAGCAGTTGAAACTATATAGAAAATGAATTATGAATCAAATCAAATGCATAATGGGGAATTTCCTTTCCCTTCTTCCCCTCTCCACTCAATTTAGCTTAATCTAGTCTTGTGAAAAGAACACCACCTATGATAGCTTTTCCAAAAGAGTAAAATCACTAGAAAACATTCCAGATTGTGGATTTTTTCTCTTCTCCCCAGTTTCTCATACAACAGCCTGTAACAGATGTGGTTCAGTTTTCAATTTAAACAGTAGTTAAAGAAAAAAAAAAAAAATCACTATAAGTCAAGTTCAACTCCATCTGGCCCTCAGCACCATGTGTGATCCAAGACTGGTATCTTCTGCGACATACAACACCTCCTACCAGAACAAGTGTGTATATATTTATATAAACACGCGTACAACCCCACCTTCCTTAGTGTGTGAAGGTGACCGTTCTAAGGAATATACATTAATAATGGTTTCACTTCTATTTTAAACACTATCACTATATAAAGTTTGTATACATGCTAATACTTATGTGGCCTTGCAGTAGTTTTCAACAGCCCATCCAGTCAGTTGAAAAGTCAGTTACATTTCTTTTCTAAAGGACTAATACCTAGTCAGTCTTAATAACAAAGTGAAGATGACTTTCCCAAAATTTCATATGATTTCACTATCAGAAGAACACACATATTGAGCATCTTTTCAGATGACGACTTACTACTGACCACGACAGAAGAGTCCAGCACTTAACTATGTGTGGGTCTCACTCGAGGGATACTTCCCCCTGACTACTTCCCCTTCATGCCAAACTCCCTTTCTAGACCCCAGTGGTCAATGGGAATATCCAGATGTATCACAGAAAATTTTAAAATCAGAGCAGGTGGGAACCTTGTAATAATAAGCAGCACCACAGTGCCAAGACAGTAGTCTCACAAAAGTTAACCGCTACCATCATCCACTTGCGACCCAAATGGGACTTCATACAGAGAGTCTTCAATTTCCTTAGGTCACTTCATCAGGGTGGAGGTAGAGAGAATGTAGATAGGACAAGCCCGAATATGATTTTCTCAGGGTATAGAACACATTTGTCATTTCATTTGTGATTTTAGATGAAGGTAGAAGAAGAAATGGAAAGGAAAAAAAGGGAAAAAAAAACCAAGCCCAAACCAAACCAAAAAAACCCTGCCACTTGACTTGGAAACAGAGAAGTAAAAATAAACCTTTGGACAGCTGTGGAGAAAAGATGCCATGAAGACAGAAAACCTTTGGATTCCTAGCTAAGGCCAGTTCCTTATCTTGGAAGAATGAGTCATTGTTCACTAAAATCTCCTCCAGTATATGTATGTTATTTATATAGCCATAATCAATAATCATCCCATTACTCACTTTCCTTATTCCCCGTAACCTTACAGTCACAGGTCACACAGACAAGGAATAACAGTCAGCGGAAAAAAATCCCACAAACACAAGTGAAGAATGAGAAAATCTTTGTACATAAAAGACAGGATGCAAATGCAAGTAGTGGAGTCTTCCACCCTTTCAAAATAAAACTAGAAGAATGAAAATCTATGGTCCATGTATACTACTAAAAAGAATTTTTGTACTACAAAAATAAAATACACAGACACTTAAAAACTCTTTACCATACCTGAAGCATACACTGAGATACCACCCCTTCAGGTATCTCAGGGAAACGTTGTCGGAGATCATGGAGTACCTGCACGTCGAGTTGTTGACTGCCCTGCGCCATGCCAGATTGATGATGTTCCAGATTACCAAAAAATGGAAATCAACAGGCCTTCCAATGATTATGGTCTTCTGAGGCTTCTGGCATTTTCTATAAGAAAGAAAACACCATCAATTATCTTTTAATCCATCACAAAAACTTCTCCTCCTTCCCCACCTACATGTGCGAAAGAGTTACCGTATTATCCCAGCTGACTGGAGATTGGCAAATGTGACACCTATCTACAAGAAGGGCCGGAAGAAGGATCTGGGGAACTACAGGCTAGCAGCCTGACCTTGGTGCCAGGGAAGGTTATAGACCATATCATCTTGAGTGCCATCATACAGCACCTACAGGACAACCAGATGATCAGGCCCAGTCAGCATGGGTTTATGAAAAGCAGGTCCTGCTTGACTAACCTCACCTCCTTCTATGAAAAGATGACCTGCTTAGTGGATGAGGGAAAAGCTGTGGATGTCGTCTACCTGGACTTTAATAAAGCCTTTGACACCATTTCCCACAGCATTCTCCTAGAGAAACTGGCTGTGTTATATCTTGGATAGGCATACTCTTCGCTGGGTGAAAAACTAGGTGGATGGCTGGGCCCAAAGAGTGGTGGTGAATGGAGCTAAATCCAGTTGGTGGCCAGTCACATGTGGTGTTTCCCAGGGCTCAGTATTGGGGCCAGTTCTGTTTATTATTTTTACCAATGGTCTGGACAAGGGGATCAAGTGCACCCTCACTAAGTTTGCAGATGACACCAAGTTGGGTGGTAGTGTTGATATGCTTGAGGGTAGGAAGGCTCTACAGAGGGATCTCGACAGTCCGGACTGATGGGCCGAGCCCAGTTGTATGTGCTTCAAGGCCAAGTGCTGGGTCCTGCAGTTGGGTCGCAACAACCCCATGCAATGCTACAGGCTTGGGGAAGACTGGCTGGAAAGTTGCCTGGCAGAAAAGGACCTGCGGGTGTTGGTCCACAGTCAGCTGAATATGAGCCAGCAGTGTGCCCGGGTGGCCAAGGCGGCCAGTAGCATCCTGGTTTGTATCAGAAATAGTGTGGCCAGCAGGACTAGGGAAGCGATTGTCCCCTTGTTACTCAACACTGGTGAGGCAGCACCTCGACTACTGTGTTCAGTTTGGGGCCCCTCGCTACAAGAAAAACATTGAGGTGCTGGAGTGTGTTCAGAGAAGGGCAACAAAGCTGGTGAGGGGCCTGGAGCACAAGTCATATGAGGAGCGACTGAGGAAACTGGGGTTGTTCAGCCTGGAGAAAAGGAGGCTGACGGGAGACCTTATCACTCTCTACAGCTACCTGAAAGGAGTAGCTAGGTGGGGGTCAGCCTCATCTCCCAAGTAACAGGAGATAGGACAAGAGGAAATGGCCTCAGGTTGTAGTACCACAGGAGGTTTAGATTGGATATTAGGAAAAAATTATTCACTGAAAGTGTTATCAAGCATTGGAAGAGGGTGTTCAGGGAAGTGGTTGAGTCACCACCCCTGAAGTTATTTAAAGGCATGTAGACGTGGGACTGAGGGACGTGGTTTATTGATGGACTTGGCTAGGTTTATGGTTGGACTTGATGATCTTAAAGGTCTTTTCCAACCTAAACAATGCTATGATTCCATGATTATCAAGAGAGCCAATGGCTTAAACACAAGAGTGCGAATCATCATGTCTCAAATTCTAATATTAAAACCCTTAATATATCACAGTTATGTCTACATGACATTTCACTGGATGTGCTAGTTCAGATCTTTACACAGTCCCACCATGGTACCATGTAGGCATAACTTAATCTGACCTGCATAAAATGGAACTGTTATTTACTCCCAATTAAATCCTGAACAGTTTGTAGAAAAGTCTGAAGTTATCACTAAGCATGCACGTCTTTGTTATTTACAACATGGTAGAAGTCTAGAAAACTAAGTAGCACAATTATCCAAAACCACCTCTCTAGTAACAGGGCTTAATCTCCTTCCTCTTTACATCACTACAAATCCAAGAAGTTAGAAGCAATTTTTATGAAACAGAACAAGAATTAAACAGAATTTAAAGAGTCCTTGTCAGGATTATAACAAGCATCTATTCAAGATTTTTGTAAAGCACCTATTATATTCACACTAACATGATTAGTGACAAAAAAACCTCTTTCCATTTCAGGATTCTTCTATTCAACAGTGAAATTCTATCTGAACTTCAATACCCAAGGACTACTAGAAGGCAAACACAGTCTGAGTCAACAAATGCTTTTCTCACTGTGTCTTATGATCACAGAGTCATCAAAAGGTAGCTGAAGTCTAAGCAAAGATTCACAAAGACTTTGCATGAAGGTGGTGCATGACACAGCCCCTGTAACATCTATTATTGCTGAGCGTCAAAAGCCTTTCCAAGTACTCAGTTGAATTCTTAACTGAACATACTGCTGTGTTCAAAAATGGAAATAGAAGTCAGATACCACGGAGTTGGTGTTCAAGTGATATTAGCTACGCAAAGCCCCAAGTTTAAATCACGCTTATCTCAACCTCAGTGCAAATGTAGGTGGCAAATAATATATAGACATACCTGTCAGCTTTTCACTTGTTAGCTCAACTTCTAATACCAGTCTAGAGCAGTACAACAGATCAGCACAAACATACACATACCTTCATGCACTAATAAACTCCAAAAGTTTTCTGTATCTTTCCTAAGAAAGTCTTTCAGTTTTCATAGACAAGAAAATAGAACATATACCTTCAAAGAAATGTAAAATGTCAGTTTTAGGATAAAAAAGCTTCAGTGTTTGGGGTTTTTTTGGTATTATTTTGAATGTTTAATAACCACACCTTTCTTTTTTCACCTGATTCTAAATAGTACTTCCTTTCTCTGAAAAGGGGCAAAACAACAGTAACTACCACCACAACAAAAACAAAAGTCAAGTCCACTCCACTATCTAGCTACTTTGCACGTGGACAGCTCTTAATTGACATTAGTATTCATTAAATAACACATACACTTACATGAAGGGTTGCTCTCTGTCATATCTGGTATATTCTAGTATCCAGTATCTGTCACATGACACTCTTTCTCAAGATAAATGAAAGAAGTTTAAACAACAGTGAGATATGTGAGTTATCACACTGTGACTTAAGAAATACTACAATAAACTTGTATTGTATAATCACAATGCAGTTCTGTCCATTGCAGTAATGCTGCAGACCCCTTTATTTTAAAAGGAAATGAGTTTCCACTGACTACAAGAGCCAGCTGAAACTTCAGACCTACACTCACTGTAGGGGATCTTTTATAAAACATACTTTTTGTAAATGACAAACTTCATAATCTGAAAGGCACACCACCACAAGAATTCTCAAAGCAAACCTGACAGCAATCAAGCTCTATGTGTTTCTAGACACCTCTCCTTTTCCCAGGAGGCAGGGGATGAAGTGCAGTAATAGAATACCACCCTACCAGAATAAACTGCAGTTAAAACCGCTGTGGAATAACAATGACAGAATCTAAAAATCTGAAATAGAAGATAATAATTCTAGAAATTTCATTTGCATGAGCAAAATCCTTTGTATCGCTTCTCTCTTCAAATACAAATTCAGATGCAACATGGGTGAGCAGACTGGAGATCCACCATCGACACATACAATGTGTTTCTACAACACTTTTATAATAATATAAATTAGTAATTTATGTCATGTTTTTCTAACACTTCCTGAATACATGTGGTGAGTAGAGGTGTAACACTTAAAGTAATTTGCAGTTATTGGCCAACTATGAATTTTATCACAGATTTCTCTTCTAAACACAAATAATGGATAACAGAAATTTCCATTTTAATTTTGAAGAGTTGAAGCTTCTAACCTTTACAGTTACACAGATAGCCTTGAAAAGTCTACAAGAAACACAAAATAATTGTTTTGAGAAGCGAGAGCACACAATCATTTAGAACTCCTTGGATTTCACGGATACACTACTGTGGAAAATTGTTATTTTTCAGCCAATATCACAAAATTCACTACTGCCGTATCTAGGAGTCCAGCATTTTGATCTGCCTACAACTGACTGCACATTTTCCACTGTAAGCGGGGACAAACTGGCTGGAACACAATACTTGCTTCCCATGTTGCTCCACAGCACCAGGCAGGTAGAGAAGCAAGCTGTTCAGAGAGCCAAGTTTACAGCACAGACTACACAGCTAAGATGCTTAGACAACAAGAGCTCCTACTGAGCCATGAGAGACTAGGAAAGCAATCCTTAAAAGCTTCTTTCTTTCACAGCATGCACAGGCCAAGGGACATGCCAAGGTGCACTACACGACCAGCCTCACAATTACTGAAAGTTCACAGAGCAGAACGCATAAAAAACAACTCCAAAGTCACCATGACAGCAAACCACTTCATCTCTAACTTTCAAAAATGAGTTGAGGATACCCAAACTCTAGTTGAAAAGTATTTAATAAGGATGGAATAAATTAACATTCCTACATACATGGCAGTTCTCATGGCAAAACCAAAGGATATTGTTCCAGAATTAGTCCTGCTGTGTTAACACACAGAGATGACTTCAGGAGCCACTAGTGAACCTTGGGGATTATGCAAAGCATGACTCAAGTCCTAAACAAGTACACTAATCAGTTTTTCACACCTTTTACATGCCCAAATGGTATGTACAGGAAAACAGCATCTTAAATTTAATCTTCTTTCACTAAGCCATTTGTGTACCTTGCAAGTTAAGAAAATAGTCAACAGTTCTATTGATCAACTGATGCCTCTTTTCTGAAAGAATGAATAAAAAATAGAAGTACCATAATCTCGATACTCCCTACAGACTTGTTCAAATATAAACAGTAGTGAAATGGATTTCGTTCTGTAATTTTTGAACCACTAAATCACCTAATCAGCAGTAAAGAGATCCAACTGAAAAAGAAACAAGGTACATATATACTATCTGGAAAACTGTAAGTTACTTAGTGGTGTGCACTTATGCAATTACAACGTATGCAGCAACTGAAATAATTCCTGAGTGAATTTCCAGAAAACAGGCTACCTGGAAGACAGTTTCTCAGGCCTCATAAATTTAAAGTTAGTTGTTAAAGAGTTTTATAATAACAGTTGGGCCTTAAAGGATAGGAGGAAAAGAAACAACAAAACAAAACACAGTAATAAACAAATCAGTTTATAAAAGCAACACCTCAAAGGCATCCTGCTTCTATATGTTTTACGTAAATTCTTTCATCTTAAAAGATTATTTAAATCTTTAGATTAAAAGGATAAGAAAACACAGATGGGTTTAAGTACAGTCAGGTAAAGAACCTCAATTTTTCCTCGGAATACTACACAAATGTAATTATTCTTAAATTCTATTGTTCTGACTTCTCATCAAATGCATGCTGACACCTACAGATACAAAGTGGATTTACTGAATGGCACGCACATGAACTCAAACCAGTATCTGTGAATTAATCTGTTTTTCTTCCTTATTCATCTCTGTGATCAAAGTGTTGAAGATAAATTTTGGCCTTCAGATTCATAAATGCAGTAGGAATTTTTTTTTACTTAAGCACTCATAGGGCAGCTCCCTCAACCACTTGCACTAGGATGACAGGCTTTTAGCCAGGAGGTAGAATAGGATTCAGAGAAAACTAGTAAAGCCAGATCCTCTATTCTGTCCAAATATTGCAGGAACTGGAGTGTGAAGATACCATGAAATGTAGGTGGACAAAAGAGTAAAACAATATAAACTTCTTAATTATGTAATCTTCGGAACAGAAAGAACAAAATTAATATTAACACAAATCGGTAAGCTGAAAGAGAAATGAACATACATAACATCTCCACCAAGAAAAACTGACTTTGACTTTAGAGACTTTTAAACCCATTTGCAGTAAATATGAAGTAGCAAATCCAGTAAACAGGTATAAAATCCAAACTCATGACAGTAATTCCTAACTAATTACCTGTTTAAATATCATTTGCCAATATCAACAACTCATTCCTGTTTATATTTGCTACTGGCATTTAGGCATAAAGCTTCTAAGTAACACTGATATATCAGTGCTACTTAGAACTTTATTCCTGTTCTGAGCCAAACAGAAGAACAGCAACAGTCTGAATACCCTCCCTGAACAGGAACTTTCCTCATTTCTCTGGTAGTAAACAGAGAGAGAACTGTGAAGAGTGACGGCAGGAACTGAATAAGCAGAAAAAGATAATGAAATTCCAAAATTCAGTTTCATTAATCTTCATTAGTACAGAATTTTACTTGCACCAAAAATGGCAGGGTAAATAAAAATGAGATCATGTACCAAAGAAAAATATGGTGTTCTTTAAATGGAAGAACAATAATAAAAGCTTAACACTAATTTATACTTGGTTTACTAAAACATGACATTTTGTTTTCAAAGCCATACTAGAAAAACTGGCTGCACAGCATAAGTTCTGAATCTGAGTGACATTTTAAGTCTTCTGTTCTAAATTTATTAAACGGAAAGAAGTTGTGAGTGCATCTTATGAATCATATTCCTTCTTGAGTTAATTTCAATCTATGAAACGTTTCTCTCAGTTTGGTCATGTTAGCTACAGTTTTTGAAATTAATTTTTCAGTTTTGTCATTACATTTATTTTGCTGAAGCTGGTCTTAAGAATAAGTTACTCCATCAAAATTGGAAAAGCCTTAGTCTGAAAAGCCTTTTAGAAGAACACAGACCATTCATGCTCGAAGTACAAAATACCCAGCATTACTAGACTCGCTCTACAAAGTATTACTACTAAAGCACACAGCAAACTTTGAGTACACAGAGTGCTTAGGAAGTAAAGAAGTTTTCTATAGATCACAACTTTTCTCTATATGTAATTAAAAAAAATAGTTGCTTATTAATAACATATATTAGGATGTTCATATTTCATGACTACTTACTTCTAGATTCCTACCTTCAAGATATCTTACAGTATGGAAATAATCCCACCAAACAGTCGTCCAGATACTGAACTACAGTGTTCTCCTTTACCAGGCACAGTGCATAACAGATTCTCCACATAATCTATTATTGTCCCAACTTGGAAAATTATTTCATTGTACCACTATAACACAAACAAAGACTTAAGCTGCATTTAAAAGATTAGCTGACTAATTTATTAAACCCTATGGCCCAAGAAAGACAGTGAAAACATTCCACCTCTCAAAAAAGCAAAATATCACCGACTCCAGCTTCAGTACTCAAATTCAGCAACTAGTCCAAAGCATTATTATTATTTGGGAATTAAAAAAAATTGGACAAGTTAATGCCCTAGAAACTGTCTTACTGGGAAAGGATTTCTAAGTTTCTATTTACATATACACCTATATAAATTGAAAACTATTCAGTGAATGACACATTTGTTACAATTTCTTGAATGAAGTTACCCTATAAACAAGGACTGCTGAGGGACACATGTCAATCTAGCTTCTAGAATAGATGTGAACAAACTTCTCCTGCCTCCAGAGTAATCAAGAGATTTGGCTACAGTCCTCCAAGGATGCCAAGATTTACTACATATGAGGCAGCATGAAAAAGCAGTGAGATCAGTTGTAGTGAGTTACAATTCTTACATAACTGAACAGTTTCCTTTACCTTTCTTCCCACTCCAGTCAACTCAGCTGAACTAACTCAACCTGCTAAATGAACTAAAAAAAAAAAAAAACCGCAAGACAACACTTTTTGCTAGTTTAATAAGCTTACCCTAAACAATGGATGGCCCAGTGAATATCAAACCACTGTGGAAAGGAAGAAAAAAGGGTAAAAAGGGGAAAGGGATACAGGACCAGGAACAACACCTTCCTCTTTTCAGCACATTTTCAGCCATAACAAACAATGCACCTTCACCTGAAGCAGACTTAGAACAAAAGAACCAAAGCTGTTCTTGTATGAACAGTGCTAAATCAGGATAGAGATTTTGTGGAGTGCTGTCAATACTGGAGTTAGAGAAGATGACTCTGGCACTGCAAGAAAGCTGACTGTCAGCTGAGCTCAGAAAGTACACCACCAGCAAGAGGTCAAAACTGAAACTGTACTTCAAACTCCACGGCACTTTCCCACAGTCCATGCAATACTGGTCTCTAAAAAATTTCTTCCTGAAAACCATGATGGACCAAATGGTTATAGGTAGCCAGCTCCTTATCACCGATATGATTACACCATCCAGATCTCCGTTGACGCATTGGTTACGTGCTTCCAAGAGCTAGAATACCCTCCATACACTGCATGCCAATAGTAAAACATGAGAAGACAACAAGGGAATTAGCTCAGCCGACAGATTTAGAAAGCACTTTATTAAGGAATTAATATCTTTTGGGTTTTACCTAACACTGTTTTTAACCAATAAATATGATTTTGGCCGAAGTCTAAATTACTACATGATCACACCCCAATTCCACTTCTGTATTTCAATACTCAAGCAGATGTTAACGTGTATAATTACTGTGGTTCTTCCTACAATGACTGCAAACATACAGCAGAAAAGCTGTTAAATAGCAACATTTTTGTAAACAAGCTTGTATAAAAACATGAAATTTGAATGTGATGACTGAAGATGATTCAAACTGAGTTGCTTCGAACAAAGGATTAATTAAGCAAAAATATGATTTTTAGCATCCCAACCCACACGTACCTACTATTTAATAGGCATCTGCACCCAATTATAGCCTTGTAAACATTCCTGGCGTGTGACCTGGCTGCAGATGCAATCACGTAATCTCACCTCTAATCCTGCAGCAGCCTCTGGAACCACTGTTGGCTTAAATTGGCCTGCGGTAGAATATTAAACTGACTGTAAATGGTTTAAAGTCATCACACTATACTGACACTGGGAATAATAAAGAGAACAATTTTGTACACTCAGTTTCCATTTATTTAACTATTCAAATAAATGAAAACAATTAACCAACTCATCCCATAAATATCAGAACACTCACATCGATCCAGCTGAGACTTTGGATTGCTCTTGCAGCAAGGGAAGGCAAATATTTTTATGGCAATGTGACATCTTTAAAAAGATTTGCTAGCTGAAAGATCTTAAAACCTCAGAAATACGAGAAACTAAACTGCTATCACAGTACCAAGAGAACAATTTTTCCTCACAACGATCTTCAGTGACACAGTCACTCTGTTTAAACATGATGTATGACACAAAACAAGGATTACCTTTCCCTGCAGCAGTCCAGCTAAAATAATTTTTAGGATTACATATAACTAAGAACAACTCTTCCACCTCACAAATCACAACGACCATTTGTTACAGAAGCTTTTTTATTTACAGGGTGACAATATCCCACAGCTTCAGGACTGTATTGTTTCGCAGAGTGGGAAAGACACATACAATAGAATTTAAAGAAGTTTTGTCAGTTCATACAGACATATTAAGTTCAACAAAGGAAAAGAAAAGCAGTCAATATTTAAAGTTGAGGTTAGCATGCTGCTGTCACTGCTCTGAATAACTGGCTACATCACTAAAAACACAACTTCATGGTAAAGCAATGAAGACATTCCTTCTCTTGGGTGGCGTTTTTATTTTTTTTCCCCATTAGCTTAAACTTAAGCAATGATCGGTTTTATCCATGTCTGAAACTATTCCCACAGTTTCTATAAATGAGACAACATGGTATGTCTTCATCGCACAAAAGAAATATGCAATTCTGAGGTAAGAGAAACCTGATGGAGGAAATCAATTTTTGGCACAACAGTGACACTGCCTAGAAACAGGACTCAAGCATAGCAAGGTTTCATCTGTGGGCAAGCATGTTAATCATACAGGTTGTTACTAAAATTGAAAAATCATAATCAATGACTGTTCCCTTTTAGGCATGTATTGTGTGTTGCTTTGTGTGCTTTGGCATTTGCTTTACTTTTTTCCCTTTCATGACAGTCGGTCATCCTTGTGAGCCATCAACATCTAAATGGACTAATGTTATCTGTTTACTGTTCTTCCTTGTCCATCCATGATAGAGGACATTAAAAAAAAAAAGTCATGGGAACAATATTAACAGTTTAGTCTCTACAGAGATTAAAAAAATCCATCAGGCACTGAGACACCAAGTTGCCAGGTGAAAAAGGAGTGAGAAGTATTGCTCTACAAAGATGTAACATTTTCAAAACAAGTCGTACTTTATTCTATGGCCTTGGTCACGATTAAATTTCTATCCTTTAAGGTAGGACTAGTATTTGACATAGCTTCACTAAGGGCAAATCATGCCTGACAAATTTGGTGGCCTTCTGCGATGGTGTTACAGCACTGGTGGATAAGGGAAGAGCAACAGACATCATCTACCTGGACTTGTGCACTCAATCCCCCTGTCCTTCCAACTCTAACCATTCTATGATTCTATGTTTTATTCCACTGCTTTGGAAGCAAAAGAAAAGGAGTGAAAATCATCTCTACCCTATATACAAGTCAAATCTCCACAAAGTATAATTCACTTTTAATAGCTACGTGGTACATTACACCAGGAGATATTAAAAACTGAATGATAATGAGATGATTACTTAACTGGAACATTGATACTCATTTTAGCAAGTAATTCCTCTCCCAAGTAAATCAAAGAATTGTGGAATGGTTTGGGTTAGAACGGACCTTTAAAGATCATCTAGGCCAAGGCCCCTGCCAAGGGCAGGGACATCTTCCACTAGATCAGGTTCCTCAAAGCCCTGTCCAACCTGACCTTGAACACTTCCAACGATGGGGCATCCACTTCTCTGAGCAGCCTGCTGCAGTGTCTCATCACCCTCACCATAAGAAATTTCTTCCTTATGTCCAATATGAACCTGCTATCTTTCAGTTTAAAGCCATTGTCCCTTGTCCTGCCACTACAAGCCTTGGTAAAAAGTTTCCCTCCATCCTTCTTACGAGCCTCTTTTATATATTGAAAGGCCACATCAGATACTAGTAAATACTTCTTTAGGAATTTATGGTTCTTCCACTCCAAGGAGCAACTAGAAGTAGTTCTTGCTACATAAAAAAGTTACAAGGGAAGTAAGTTTTCAAGGCAGTGAGATAGTTCAGGCATGATGCTACTATGCAACAAGTACTAATTTCCAGAAGAATTCTGCAAAATAATAAGTGAAACTGAAAGCTGTAAATACAAGTGAGTTTGTATGCCTCACAGATAATCCTGAGATTACCACAAGTATAATGTTAGTACCAAAAGCTAGGAGGACAATGAACTGCCTTTCTTACCAGGACATATGATCTACGATTACTGACTGAATGCTTGTGAAATATAGGCCGTGGCTGGAAAGAAATTCTGCAGTGAACAAGCACACGGTGAGACTTCCTAATTCATAAACTCTAAGCATTGGCTCTGCTAAAAGTAGTTTTAAGATGCAAAATTTTTTTTGGCCATTACATCCTATTTTGGGAAAATGAGCCAGAAAGGATACAAGAAAACATGAAACTGAGCATGTACTATAAAGCATGGGAAAAGGTCCACTGCAAATCCATGGATCATAAACACTTCAGCATTTCGTTTTTTAAGCACAGTCTGCTATTCGTATTTCCAGGTTTAACAATTACTAGAAGCTGAGGTTTATACTAGAAAGAAACTTAGCTAACAAACTGCAAAAATATTGGACTGTTGTTAATAACAAGTTGTTCCAGAAACAGAGCTTCCTTCTCAGAGCTGTGAGATTAACATTTCTCAAAGAAGAAATGCTTCTGAGTATTGTTATGGAGGGAGAGTTATATGCAGGTCACCAGTTTAAATCTCAACCAGCTCAAGAGGAACATAACACTGTTCCAGCCTAAGGGATGTCTGACAGCTCCTATACAAGGTAAGCGATTCTCAGCATTAGCTCCTGCTCCTACATCACAAATCCACTGCTACTCTTTGAATTCACTTGTAAGACATTCAGATTAGGCTTTGTTGCAAGATATATTTATTTACACTGGTCAAAATACAATGAGTCTTTCAACAAGAGACTTCCTCAAAATGAAACACTAAACTTACTTTTGCAGGCATTAGAGAAGTAGTATTCACTAAAGCCAGAAGTTTCAAGAAGACTGAAGATAACAGTCATGATTTAAAAAATGTGAACCAAATTGTCTGTCATTTGGTTTACCACATAAAACTTGTAAAATTTCAGAGTTAACTACACTCATAAACCAACTGTTACACATTCAAATGGCTATTCACTTAATTACCCTAAATGCCTCTCACTTTTCTTCACATTCTCACTTTGATTTAGGCTTCCCCCTATTAAAAGTTTTTGCTCTAAAAAAATGAATTGCTACCAATAAAACTGAAAGAAACTGCTGTCCTTTTGCAGAGTAAAAAGCAACATAATCACATTCATAGTCTGAGCCTGTTGATATTTCCATAAAAGGCACACTGCTGCACTTCATGCATTCAGGGCTATACCATTTGAATTTTTAACCAGTTATCTGATTTACTTGGGTAGCTCAGTAAACAATTTCACAGTGAAGTAAAAACTCGACCATCCTCTCAGAGTTAGCTGGAGCCATGCAAGAACAACAAAATTTAAATTCATAGAATCATAGAATGGTTTAGGTTGGAAAGGACCTTGAAGATCATCGAGTTCCAACCCCCCCTGCCATAGACAGGGACACCTCCCACTAGAC
>NW_009648031.1:1409083-1428277 GCF_000708025.1 Charadrius vociferus | reverse complement strand
CACAGAATGGTTAGGGTTGGAAGGGACCTCTGGAGATCATCTAGTCCAACCCCCTGAACCTGATGAGATGCATCTCATCAGGTCCCATGGACTTCTGCACCTTCAGGTTCCTCAGGTGGTCTCGCACTTGACCTTCACCTACAGTGGGCAGTTCTCCATTTTCCCAATCCTTACCTTTGCATTCTGCACCATGGGCAGTGTGGCTGCAGTCCTTGCCAGTGAAGACTGAGGCAAAAAAGTCATTGAAGACCTCAGCTCTGTCTGTCCTGGGTAACCAGTTCTTGCGTTTCCTTCCAGAGAGGGCCCACATTTTCCCTAGTCTTTCTTTTCTTGATGACATACTTAAAGAGGATATTTTTTGTCTTAATGTCCCCGGCCAGATTTAGTTCTAACTGGGCTCTAGCTTGTCTAACCCGATCCCTGGCTGCTTGAACAATTCCTCTGTATTCCTCCCAGGCTACCCACTCCTGTTTCCACTCCCTACAGACCTCCTTTTTCCTTTTGGTCATATCCAGGAGCTCCTTGTTCATCCATGCAGGCCTCCTGGCTTTTCTGCCTGCCTTCCTCTTTGAAGGGATGCATTGTTCCTGAGCTTGGAGGTGGTCCTTGAATATTAACCAACTTTCTTGGGCCCCTCTTCCCTCCAGCGCTTCTTCCCACGGCACCATACCAAGCAGATTCTTCAAGAGGCCAAAGTCAGCTCTCCCAAAGTCCAGGGTGGTCAGCCAGCCGCGCACCTTCCTCGCTGCCTTGAGGATCTTGAACTCGACCATTTCATGGTCACTACAGCCCAGGCTACCCTTGAGTTTGACACTGTCTACGAGTTCCTCCTTGTTGGTAAGAACAAGGTCCAGCATAGCTCCTCTCCTCGTTGGCTCCTTGTTGGCTCCTCAACCACTTGGAGAAGGAAGTTGTCCTCAATGCAATCCAAGAACCTCCTGGATTGCCTATGCCTGGCTGTGTTACCCTTCCAACAGATGTCAGGGTGGTTGAAGTCACCCATGAGGACCAGGGTTTGTGAACGTGATGCCGCCCCTATCTGTCTATAGAGGGCTTCATCCACTCGATCTTCTTGGTCAGGTGGCCTGTAGCAGACCCCCACTATAATGTCCCCTGCTCCTGATTTCCTTTTAATCCTGACCCATAAGCTCTCAGTCGCCTCTTTATCCATCCCTAGGCTGAGCTCCATGCATTCCAGCTGCTCGTTAACATATAAGGCAACAACGCCTCCTCATTTCCCTTGCCTGTCTCTCCTGAAGAGCCTGTAGCCTTCCATGGCAACACTCCAGTCATAGGATTCATCCCATCAAGTTTCCACGATGCCAATGACATTGTAGCCTTGGAGGCATGCACACATCTCTAGCTCCTCCTGTTTGTTCCCCATGCTCCGTGCATTTGCATAGAGGCACTTCAGCAGTGCCTTCATTGAGGCTGACTTGGCCAGAGCAGCTGTAATTACTTTGCACTGCTCTCCAGGCAGCATTCCTTTGCTGGGTATTAACAGTGCCTCCCCATTGGCTCCTGTTTGTCCACTCCTTTTAGTCAATCATACTATGAAATAGCCATAGGATGAGTGATTGATGAAAACAGAAACATTAAAAAAGAAAATTTAATTGTTTATGCTATCAAAGAAAGCTTGAACTATTTGAATTAAGCCATTCTTAAGGTAGAAAGAGGACAAAAAAGTTCTAAAGCAATTGTTTAAACACCAGGTAGGTGTCCTGATGTATTCTGAAATATCCCTCACAGACTTTTGGGATGGCTAACAGTAATAGTGTTGTAAACAACAGTTAAAAACAACCACTCCTACAATTTTTCTGTTAAGTCTCTGATGAGTTCTTATATGACAAACCTTGAAAATACTCTGCATTGAATACACTGACTGAATCAAAAATTTCTGTGTTGTTAATAACGACATATATGGAAGAACATGACAGGACAGGACACAGACAATTTCTGTAACACACCCTGTCTTAAACTGTCACATTTTTCTGCATCAATAAGAAAATGATTGCAAAGCATATTTATACCTGTAAAGAAGCATTCATTTTCCTGCAGAGAAAAAAGTAGATACTAACTATCATTAGTTTCCATTTAAATGACCTGTGTGAGTTTATTAGAGGCCCATATAACTGACCGCAGTGCAAAAAGCAACATCTATTGCAAAGACTGCCTACATACTATATTCCCTACAACTCTTATACTCAGATGACCTGTTGAGAAAGAAAAGAAAATGGTACTGTGAAGTATGAACACCTATGCAATGCTGTTTCTGGTCTGACTACTACTAGCTTTCCCTCACTTTGGCCACCTTGAACTAGGAAAAAAAAAAACCAACCACCAAACAACCCAGATCAGAACAAAAGGGAGTTGAGTGAGAGGATGAGAAAACCTCATTTCAGGATCCCCAGCACACACATACTAATGGAGGATATGACTCTACACAGAGGAAACAGAGGAGGGAAGTGGACAGGCGCATATAAACAGGAACAAAAAAATAAGAGAAATAAAGAGACAGTAGACATAGAAAAAACAAGGAACAGAGAGGAGTCAATACAGAGCAATGCAAAGGATCATCAAAAGTACAGAGAAATATGAACCACATACTCCCTACGCACCAGAAAACATCAACTTCCATTTTTGAAGTTTTGAATTAAGTTTTGGTGGCCTGACTACATAAATTTCTGACATGACTAATTGCTATAAAATAAGGTGGACAAGTTATGCACCATGCCTGTCTTCACTATCATTTCAGGAGAATTTATTAAGATAAGGAACTGTAATATGAACCTTGCTTATTTTGTGGTATCTTCTGACAAGTCTGTGCATGAATACCCACCCATAAGGGTGTCACAAAAAGCTCACATTAAAAGGTTACACGTAACATTAATCTTATTTATTTTATCTACATAAGTTTATTCCAATATAATTGCAACATATTAATACACTGAGGTTATCATCTATAATCAATTGTGTACACCTATAGATACTTGAGTGTAAGCCATAGTCAAGGAATTGCTGTACCCAATTTCATAGGAAAACAGAAAAGATATTTTAAAATAAAAATATCACATGTGAACTTATATATACACATACAAATATGTGTATGTAGGTGTATATATATGCGTATATACAGATGTCATATAAACCCTAGATTGAGCTTTTTCTCCTTTTTTTTTTTCTTTTTGATTTTGTTTTTGGGTACAGAGAGGGAAGAGTGCCTTAAAATTAGAATTTTGTTTCTGCAACATAGTTTGTTTTCTTTTAAGGCCACATTCATCTTCTATTAAAATTATTTTAAGATAAAAATTTTTATCTCAGCTTAGCCCCAGACTGACTTTCTGGGGAGATGTGCTTTAGATACCATACAAATGCAGTGATTTTAAAATGCTTTCATTCTGCACTGGTTTCAGCCTTCTCTATAAAGAATACTAATAGTATACAAAAACGTCTGGTGGAAGGACAGCTGTGAGTTTCCTGCTTTCCATAAGCAAGGTCTATGTTATAGCTGTTGCAGAGAGAAACCTTGGTAGTATAACGTAATGTTTAAATAACTGACACTCAGATAAAGCTGTAGCTTCCCTATCTGCAGAACTGCTTCAATGGCAAATCTCCATGAGGAAGTCTAGATATTTCAGACCCACTTGTTCCATAATCTTAGGCCAGAAATAGGACAAGCCAAAACAGATAATGGAAAGACCAGAATATGAATACAATTGTTCATCCTAAGATAGACTGATGCATTCCTCATGAACAGCTTCAAAGGACTTGAACAGTATCCAATTGCTTTTCTTGATAAAAGCTTTAGAGTGTTCTCTTCCTTACAGAAAGCCTGGCACCAAATCAGGTGTTTTAACACCAGAGAGGGCAGGCTGTGCAACTAGAGATAGCAGCAGTAAAAGGACAGCCACCAAAGCTGCACTTTTCCACAAATGATAATTTCCATTTCACATTGCCAAATAATTTTCGTGTTCTTACATGTGCACTGGGCAGAAGACAGGATCGGAAACTAATTTTTCTAACAATTTAACATTAATCTAGAAGCTTTATGAATTACAATCACTCATAGGTCACTCATAGCTATATAACAGCATCAACTGATTCTAAAGACCATGCTTTACCTCTCTCTCAGAGGCTTTCAGTCATGACTTTGGTAGGTTAAGGAAAACTGTGTTTGCAGTCCTGACACCTTGGTTACTCAATGACATTGTCTGCAAAGGCACGTTGTCACTCTTCAGGTCACCAGTCATAACATTTGTTTAATTTTGTTGGTCTGGTACCGGGCCAGAAAATTTCAAATCCAAGTGATGAGATTAACACAATTCCTGGCTGGAGCATGCATAACTTTTTATATACAGCTGAAGCATAAAAAGACCAATTTTGTGATGATGGAGCTGGAGCCCTCTTTCACAGAGCCTGTGATCACAAGCTATATAGGAACATGTTAAACAACTCTGTGGCTTTAAAACCAGGCTTATAGTATAAAAATTAAAGGGAATTTCCTCCCAGCCAGTCTTTCCACAATTGACACTGCATGGCTGTTCGATGGTGAAGTGATAAGCAAATTTCACTTTCATCAGGTACAGCTACAGAAATAAAATACATATAAATCTGATTATGAGACAAAATGAATGAAGCACAGTTTCTGAGACTTTCAGGAATAAGTAGTATTTGGCTTTCCAAAGCATTTCACCCAGAAGTCTGTATTCACAATTTCAGTTTTTAAAATACCTTATTTTTATTCTATATGACAAATATTCTTCCAAATGTAAGTTAAACATGGATGTTAAACACTTAAAGCAAACAGCATCTCTCTAAAGCCAGATCATTTCCACACTGATCTGCCCTACTGTACTCCATTAAGGTTGGTAGGATAAACTGCTCTGATTTCATTTCCCTTTTAGGAAGCTATCTTCATAATCCTGCTTTAGAAGAAAGGAAAAAAAAAAAGGGGGGGGGCTCAAAGACAGCTTCAACTTAAAATACTTACTAACTTATTCTACTCTTAGAGGTTTGGATTATTTCACTTCTCTAAAACAAGATGAAGCTGTCCAGCAGCTCAAGGTAGGTGCATCCTCCAAAGGCACTGTCCTTTTTTGTTTTAACAGACCTCTCCATTCTTATGGGCTATACCATGTCTTATGAATAACTTGGTAAAGCCGTAGCAAAAATAGCTACTAAATTTCAGTAGCCTGAAATATTCTTTACACTACACTAAAATTGCTCTAGTTTTCGTGCTGTGCTCAGTCCTATTTACCTTCACAAGAACAGAAGAGTGCAAAAGATATCCATCCAATAGTTTGAGTGGTTGCAGATGCAAGCTACAACAACTTAAAAGACTTTCACCTGATATGGTACAGTGGTTTCTTTGCTTAGATGCTGCAGCAAAGGAGGACATGTGGTACTAAGCTGCTCCTTAACCAATCTCCCAGTTTCTTTACTGTTAAGAAGTGGCAGTGTCCACACGTTTCATAGAAAGTAACAACATGAAGCATGCCCAGCTCTTCATTTAGATGCTAAGAATTTCAATCTGAAACACAGGTCTTTTGATCTAACTCTCTGGAGTCTTAGAAGAGCACCATTTGCTGAGAACACAGAGGAAAAAAAATCAAGGTCATGTATCTCCCCACAAATCAAATGCAGCCTTGTATACAACAGGAGGTTAGAGAGCAGAGAAATCTAAAGTTTAAAATAATTTGCAGTCCTCCCCACACCAGCCAAACACACTACCACCAGAGTATTCCCCTGAAGCCAATAACTGACAGATAGTGTCTGCCCTAGACACAGCACGAAGTGAAAGATTCGTACATTTCAGAACCAAAAAAAGCAGTTGAAAGTAAAAATACATTAGAATAACATTGTAATCTGATGCCTCGATTCCGAAATCATAGCTTGAGTAGTTATACCCTCTGCTTAACCAAACAGCCCAGTTACTTCAGAATTCTCAGAAACATTAAACACAAACAAATCACAGCTCTAAGCATTTGCATGACCTGGGCTCAAGTGTACGATTTGGGTTTTCTGTGCTTTTAGAAGAGAGGGAGGAGAGGGAAGGAGCCGAAAATTTTTGACATTTACAGTGCTGTTTTTAAAACTTAGGTTTTGATACCTGAATGGCCAGATGAGCAGAGCAATACTGTAACAGACCTGTTCAGTTAGACTGTAGACCACATGCAGCCTCTATTGTTCCTTGCCATTGCCAGATATACGCAAATTAAGTATTTAGATACCTCTGTAAGATACCTGCTTCTTTGATTCATCATCTGATTTAAAAAACCAAAGATAATTTACCTTTTTAAAAACCCTTATAATACAAAAGTCATTGATTCTTACTTTAATGGCTATTTCACATCACCAGTTTTCCACTATATATATTCCACTTCGAATTCAGTACTGTTTAAAGTTTGGGGGTTATCTTGGCTAAAAAATAGTGGAATCTTTTTCAAAGCAATATCGACCTGAGAACCACAATCAAAAGAATTCCCAATTACCAGATTTACGTAATAGTATAATATGTTAGCAAACTTTTCCGCCAAGGATTACTAGGCTCCATTCAAGGCATACACAAGACCTTGGATACTCGAGGCCCACTAATTCTCCATTATTGTATAAACAGTTTAACTTGTGGAGTTATTCTTAATTCAACTATCTTATTAGATATTTTGGCTAATTTTAAAGTTAATTAAAAATAAATTTCACATAAATTTGAACTCTTGTAAAAGAAAATGGACATTCAACTCTGTATATACTTGCTCAAATACAGATCCCTGTTACTTTGATAATTTGTCAGGTTTCCACGCCCAACCATTCACTTTGATCAGAAGAGCAACTTTCTACATATTTGAAAAGTAAAGTCACTGGACACTGACAAAACACTCTTCTAATGAGACACTGTCTTTATAATAAACAGATTTCCAAGTATGCATAAGAGTAAAGACATTCTTCATGTAGCTATACACGCTCAAATCAAGCGAACTGATTCCAGAATAAGCAGAAACTGCACATAAAGAAAAACAGGCATACATTTAAGCTACTAGTTCAAACACTGTAGTATTGATTATCTACTCATTTACATCAAAGTATTCATCATGTACACCAAACTTGTCAATAACTGAAAACCATTATGAAAGAATCCTAACAAGCATGTTTAAATTGTATGCAGGGTGAGATCTTTTAATAATTTACTACAAAAAGCAACTTTTAAAATTCAAACAATTACTTTCAAACAAGAGCCAAAGAATTAAAGGAAATCTCATTACTAGAATTCAAAATTACATGTTCCCAATTTACAGAACTGTTCATGCAACTGCTTTTACCTACATAAAATTGAGCTAGCATTAACAAATATGTCTCTTTAGAGAAGAGTATATAACAGAATAGACATAACCTAGGCTAGTCTAGGAGTCAGCAGAAAGACTTAAACTACCAGTAAATTCTGTAATATTAGAACTTCTGATTAAGGTGCTATTGAATGCTATTTCAAAAAAAAAATGGGAGAAGAAAAAAAAATTCTTAAACATCAGAAGTGCAAAGTAATTAACAAAAGGAAAAAACCACACCAAAAATTACAAACATAACTACACCCAAACATCAAGCTTCTTACAAACTTTTAAAATAGCGAGCGTAGGGTTGCAGTCTACTTCCTTTCTATGCAGAGAGACAGAAATAGGCAGTTATAAGGGAAAAGAAATATCCAACATCCAAATCCATCCATTTTTTCTCCAGTATATGGTGTCACAACTGAGAACACCAAACAACCAACAGCAATCCCAGAAAAAGAGAGGGGGTTTTGCTATTGTTGTTGAACTCTGAAAAACATTAAAAACTGAAACAAGTGAGCATTAGGCACAAAACCCCTTTAATTTAAGGAAATACGTTTTAGAGGACAAAAAATCTCTTCATCCAGGGAAGCAGTTATCGGCATAAAATGCTTAGCTATAGCACAAACTCTGGGTGTTTCCACAAGAGAAAACTATCACATAGGAAGTCTCATCTGACTGTTTCATAATCACTTTAAACCAGCAAAAATACAATAATGCTGAAAAAAAGTATTTGCTTCTCCTTTCCTTTGAATGTTTGCTCCTCCCTGTTCACTAGCACAAATGTTTAGGGTCCAAATAGTGAACTGAACATTATTAAAGCTGAACTTTCATTTACAAATCCTAAATACTAGCTTAATACGGATCACCTCCCTGATTCACCTCAAAACCCCATGAAACCTTGTGCCACAATCAAATACAAAATGATGAGGCAGAAGCAGGCAGACAGGTGCGAGAAACAGAATCACAGAATAGTTTAGGTTGGAAGGGACCTTAAAGATCATCAAGCTCCAACCCCTCTGCCATGGGTAAGGATGCCTTCCACTAGACCAGGAAGCCCCATCCAACCTAGCCTAGAAGTAGATCAAAATGGTGACAATGAGATCTTGCCAGGAAGATCTCAAAAGCTCATTCTCCCTTTAGGTAAGACAGAAAAGACTATTACAAATTAGATTATCCCATTATGAAAGCAGTCGAAGTCATAAATCTTTGATTCCATTTAGCAGATTCCCTTCTGGGACACAGAGGGACCTCATAGTTGCAACCAACTATGCAACAAGTAGTTCTGGTTAGTCACACTCAGTATTTTAGACACTGAAGAAAAACAGTCTAGAAGTCTTATTTTCAAGGTTAGATGACAGAACAATCAGTATCCCTGCAAAATCCAAATGATATACATTCAAGCACAGGAGGAACCTACACCTTGGAGAGGGGTTGATTTCCCAACTTCCCTGAAAACCTGCCTTTCTGAGTCTTCATTTTCTTTTTTATTTGAAAGAATCAGGAAGAGTTCTTAGCCTTGACCACAGAAAAACCAAAGCTACCAGTCCAGATTAGTCGTGAATGAATTTCAAGCATTAGCAAATAAGAAGAATCACAAAACAGAGAAAATAACTCAACAGCAGGGCAAGCTATACAAAATGCCTATATTGTTCTTGAAAAATGCTAGCATTTTAATGAGATGCATAGAAGTGATATGAGCTTAATCTAATATCATGAAATAATTAAATCAAACCCCTAAAAAGTTTGCAATCCTCACAGATCCCTCCTGAAACGCAATTCAGCAGAAAGTTTTACAACCACATTAATATATTTAGAAGTTACTCATCTTTCATTTTCTATAACTTATTTCATAAAAAGAATACAAGTTATAAGTACTAAAATACATGCATAGTAACCTATTGTAATTCAATCTTGAGGTTTACACCTTAGTCAACTCATTTAATGTTTAAGCATTCTTTTTTTCATAGCTAGCAATGTAATTAACCATTAAAAGAACCCTAGTTAAATACTCTTTAATATAATTGCAATACAACTATTTTACTGCTTTTTACACATACATTCCTGAAATAACCACCAAAATTCTTCCTGAATATTGCAAAAAATCCAGCAATTTTTTTGCACAATATCTGTCAACTGGATAGTCTTCTAGTACCATTCTGTCATGCTATAGATGCTACCAGGTAAACAAGCAGCTAAGATGCTCATACTACATAACGTAGGATCATTGCTACTCATGAACAAACAATCCAAAACATCAAGTTTTTCTGATTGCTTGACATTTTTTATCGTTTAATAAAAATTCAGATTATTTACAATTATGTAACATCTTTACATAATTCACAAATTCTACTATACGCAGAAATAGCACCTGAAGAAAATAAGGTTATCAGAAGTAGTCAACAGGGATTCACCAAGGGGAAGTCGTATCTGACTAATCTGATAGCCTTCTATGATGGTGCGACTGGATGGATGGATGAGGGGAGAGCAGTGGATGTTGCCTACCTTGACTTCAGCAAGGCTTTCGAAACCGTCTCCACATCACCCTCACAGGCAGGCTTAGGAAGCGTGGGTTAGATGAATGGACAGTGGGGTGGATTGAGAACTGGCTTACAAATAGAGCTCAGAAGGTTGTGGTTAGGGTGCAGAGTCTAGTTGGAGATCAGTAATGAGTGGTATCCCTCAGGGGTCACTACTGGGTCCAGCCCTGTTCAATATATTCATCAATGATCTGGATGAAGGGATAGAGTGTACCATCAGCAAGTTTGCTGATGACACAAAACTGGGAGGAGTGGCAGACGCACCAGAAGGCTGTGCCGCCATACAGCGTGACCTGGACAGGCTGGAGAGTTGGGCAGAGAGAAACCTTATGAAGTTCAACAAGGGTAAGTGTAGGGTACCGCATGTGGGGAGGATTAACCCCATGCATCAGTACAGGTTGGGGGCTGACCTGCTGGAGAGCAGCTCTGTGGAAAGGGACCTGGGAGTCCTGGTGGACAACAGGATGACCATGAGCCAGCAATGTGCCCTGGTGGCCAAGAAGGCCAATGGCATCCTGGGGTGCATCAAGAAGAATCTGGCCAGCAGGTTGAGGGAGGTCATCCTTCCCCTCTACTCTGCCCCGTTGAGGCCCCATCTGGAGTACTGTGTCCAGTTCTGGGCTCCCCAGTTCAAGAAGGACACAGAACTGCTGGAGAGGGTCCAGCAAAGGGCTACAAAGATGACTAGGGGATTGGAGCATCTCTCATATGAGGAAAGGCTGAGGGACTTGGGTCTTCTTAGTCTAGAGAAAATAAGACTGAGGGGGGATCTTATTAATGCTTATAAATAATTAAAGGGAGGGTGCCAGGCGGATAGGAACAGTCTTTTTTTCAGTGGTGCCCAGTGATAGGACAAGAGGTAATGGGCACAAACTTGAACATAGGAAGTTCCATCTTAACATGAGGACTAAGTTCTTTACTTTGAGGGTGGCAGAGCACTGGAACAGGCTGCCCAGAGAGGTTGTGGAGTCTCCCACTCTGGAGACATTCAAAACCCGCCTGGACAACATCCTGTGCAACCTGCTGTAGGTGACCCTGCTCAGGCAGGGGGGATGGATTAGATGATCTCCAGAGGTCCCTTCCAACCCTGACCATTCTCTGATTCTGTGAAATAACTTGCCCTAAAAGTTTAAGTATACCGTACACTTGCTAGGAAAACAAAACAAACAAACAAACCCCTCAAGAAAAACAACTGCAGTTATAAAAAAAAAAATTACTTGGGGAAAGCAGACAAAAGAAAGGTCTAAGCAAGTCTAAATGCATTCCTCCTAAGCATGTAGACTTTACATTTTCTGAACAGACTAAATAGCCTGTACCATAATTAGTTTCATTTAAAAATGAGTCCAGCTTACGTAAGGACATGGCAGTCATCGTAACCATTTTTACTGATGGCAATACAACAAACAGTGGCAAAAAAAAGGTATATAAACATGCTCAGTTCAGAAAGCAGCATTTAGGAACTAATTCAAAATATCAGTAGCCTTTACTATAAACTACCACTGACAAGGCTGAAACTCAACTATTCCATGAATGAACAAGTGGATACAGTAGACCAATGACTGTGCTCAGGCAAATTTACTCAGAGTAGCCCCAAAGCAGAAATTTGCCAATGTCATGAGAGCACAACTTTCACCATAAGACACGTTTGTACTTTCATGGAATCTGTGTTCTATCACATAATAAAAAGGTAAGAACAAGAGATACTAAAATGTTAATGTTGTAACTACTTCCCCCCCCCCCAACCCCGAATCAAAGAAAGATACTTAAAACCTTTCTTTCCCCATGAAACCCTTACCTTTTGGACTTTTCAAAAAACAATAGTCATTAAGAAAATTCTTTAGAATTCTTTAAAGAAAGATGGACTTTCTATGATTTATGATTTTAATAGGAATCAATGGGAGAAAAATAAAAACCCACATAGAAGAGGACTGTTTTTTTGTTGTTTGGTATTGCACATTTTTTTAAACTGAATTCACAGCAGAATAGTTAAACTTCTTTTTGATCCTTTCCTGCCAGTTCCCTAACACCACTTCCCCTTCACGCAGTTCTTAGAGATACCGAGTCAGTGAACAGCAACCCCCACAGGGACCACTTCAGCGAGTCCAAGACTGGCAGTAAAAAGTTTTCTCAACCTCCCCCAACCACCAGCAGAGTAAGAAGAATTTTCTCTTTGAGAAGATATGGATTCCTTAAAAGGCAAGAGAAGTAGGAACTGTTCCCTCATCTTTTCTGTTGTTTCTAGGAGGGGAATCCTCCATCTGACCTGCCCACTAATGTTGTGTTTTGACCTCTCTCTAACAGATGTGCATAAGAACAAACTGCACCAGGACTTATGAAAATTAAAAGCCCAGAACTGAACTGTATAGCTAAGAACCAAACAACACAAGCTGCTGCCTCTGCGCCCTGATCACATCTTGGGTAACATATGCTCTTAGGAGACCTGTCATGCATTTTTGTTACAACTTCTACAGAAAGTGGTCTCAGTTAAGGAAAAGCAGCTTTCAAGTGACTGGGTGTTCCTCCAGAAATAGAACTACTGTTTGTCACAGTACCAGCAATGTCTGTGTTGTTGGTACTAGTGCCTCACTGAGTAACAACAGCAAAGATCAGTGAAGATCTCTCAATGTCCACATTACTATAGGAAAACGTCATCCAGTTATCAGTACTAACAACATCAAGACCTGCTGTACAGTTGTGAGAGTAAGTTTCTTTCTTGTCTTTGGAAAACTTAAGGTTGTCCTCTACAGAAGCCACTAATTCATCTCCTTCTCACAGACCCCTTACTCCTAGATGAAGGAACTCTATTTCAACACCTTGGTGACTTTTTGACCCTTTTCATCTTTTTTTTTTTTTTTTTTTTAATACAGTAAAAGATCATTTCTAAAGACAGATCAAAAAAGCTGATCTATCTTAGGTCTCTCTTAGGCCTAAGGCTACCTTCAGCCTCATTTACCTCAACTCCCAAATCTGGAACAGGATTGGCAGGTAGAACATTTACTTGACTTGGAACTTTCTTTAAAGCAAAACCAGCATTTACCGTATCTAGAGAAAGGGCTTCAAAAGCAAAGAGGTAAATTTCATTTAAGAGGGTCTACATTCTCCCACTTATAAACTTAATTTCACTGTGACAGATATGGTAGAAACTGCATTGCCCTTCTGTCCCCTCTTCCTTTAAACTGAATATTCCAAGAAAACAATACTAAAAGAATATGTTTGTTACAAAAAACGTTAATAGGCTCAAACCAACACAGAAGGAAGATGGATGTGAACAGGGACTTATATCCCTGTCAATACCTGCTACTGAAAGCGGCACACTCTGGAGACTAACATCTTCAGTATAGAAACAAGAGAAAATACAATACTGCATACATCATCCTGAACAACTATTCAAAAAGCTCATAAGCTCCCAACACATGAAGAATTTGCAGACCAGCACCGAGATCTGTTTTGAAATACCTTTATAAAACATTGATGCTCATGAAGAAGGAACAGCAAGAAAACTTTTATAACCACGTTTTCACAATGATTTCCTAACATCAGGAAACAAAGCAGAGATCCAGACTAAAATAGCTGTTACACCATGCTGTCCATTTGAAACTTACTAATGAGTTGCAAAACCCATGCTAATTTAAAAAACATTGACAAAAAATGTCTCTTTAAATATAATTTCAGCAATTCCAAGATTCCTAAAGTCACATCTGTACAGTACCAGATCACCTAGCAGCTAAAACTTGATTTGTACCAGGAAAGGACATATTTCATTGGGCATTTCAGTAGAATTACCCAGAAAATAACAAAAAGTTTTTACCACCTTCAAGTCAGCGTGGGAAGAAAGATGGTATTTGATGTAGAACTACTTGCTAGTAGAAATTTATCCTAATAACATTTTTGGGGCAAATATGAAGCAACAGAATGAAACTGTACCGAATTAATACTTTGTCTTATCTGGACATGTCATTTCTGATTTGACATTAGCAGGATTACAGTGAGAATTACTATTCCATAAACATAAGATTAAGAATTTTAGGAAAGAAAAGCAGATACATTTCAACAGCAATGCTCCACAAAAAAACTAGTGCCTGGCTTACTAATTCTGCAAGTTGATCTTCAAGAACATCAACATGAAAGCCAAATTTTACATTCTCTTCATAACTTGCACAACAACAACAAAAACCAAAAGAGAAACAAAAAACCCCAAAAACCCCAAAAAGCCAACAACCCCCTCTACTTGCTCTGAACTATTATTGATCCCATGCCCAATGCCAAAAAACAAAGAAGAAAACAAATCCACAACTCCTTCAAGTGCTAGGAATAAATGCCCACAGCTTGAGTTATGCCAAAATAACAAACTCCCCACAGAACAAAAAGAATTATAGTTTAGGGTTTATACTAATGTGACAAATGCTATGACGTACATGGAACAAAACAAGCCTTTTGCCAGCTATTTTCAGTAAGTCGTGACATTGTAAACTAGTATGAATTGTTAAAACAGATGAGACTTCAGGACAAATTACCTTAAAACATAACCAAGGGAAAAATGAAAGCTTAAAGCTGCAATAAGATTAAAATACTAGTACTGCTGAGGATCTTGTTGCCAAATCTGATAAGAAACAGTCAACACTGAATACATTTTATAAAAGTATCCAATTTTCTGCCACAACATCCAAGACAAATACTGACAGTATTAGAATGCTTTTCTAAAAGTAACCCTAGATCAACCATTAGTTCACAGAAATTGATCCACTTTTCAAATTAATATACACTTTAGTCAATATACAATTTCATTTGAAAGCAAGTATTTCATTAAAGTGTATTGCGTGTGGAACATGACTGATTGAACATTATCTGCTGAAAGGTCTTTTTAAGAAAACATTCTTAATTATCCACCAGCAAGCCCTCACGCAGGTAGGGAAACATCTATACTTAAGCTGTGACAGTCAGGTTACTGAACACTACTATAGCAAAATGACCTTTATCTCTACTCCAAAGCTTTACTGTTTGCTTACGAAGACACCCTGCTTTATACAACCCTCTGAAAAGAGCAAAAGGAGAAGCAATTTTCCTTACAATAGAGATAGGTTAGCAAAAAACCTGGTAATGCATTGAAGATGCTTTTAAAATGCCACTACTTTAAATTCAGACCCTGAATAAAATAAAGCCCACCTGGAATTCAAGACCTAATGCTTCTTAAGAACAAAAAGCTGTATATAACCTTTACAGAGATGACATTTTTCACTTTTATACTATAGTGCTATGCTGGCTATTATGAAACAGGACTTGAAAAGAAAGAAACATTCAATGTAGCAATCAATGGGGTGTAAGAATATTGAAATGTTAGTTCCACTCTGACATTAAATGGAGACACACACAGACTGTGATCTGTCTAATACAATTAATCTTCAAAAAGAGAAAAAGAAAAAATCCAGACATTAGGAACTCACTGCCCATCTTGATCTGTATGGTTTATTAGCAACATTGTAACTTTGTCTCATCTTCTTATTACATAGGAAATTTTGCCAGATGTGTTTCAGCTTCTCATGTCAATAAAAAGGCTTCAGTGATGTTTTTTCTGGTAGTTGTGCACACGAACCTCTTAGATACTAATACCACAGTGCCACCTTTTAAGCACTGACTGACACAGCACAGAAGTTGCTGACCAACTATCCACCTCATACAGAGTAAGAGATACTCAGAATGGATACTTAGAACCATCTACACTATCAGGTCGGACTTACATCATTTCTCTGAAGCTGGAGAGACAAATTTGCATAGTAATACTGGCATATTCACAATTTTAAAGCCTTTCAAAGGAGAACTTTGACTAACTCTTTAAGGTTTGGAAGAATACAAGAACCTATTCTAGAAACGTTTTCAACCAACACCTTCAACATTTGCATACATGAGTCTAAACAAGTATTTCAAAACTCTCATCTTTCCATTTAGAAAGAATGCTTCACACATGCGAATTAACACCATGACATCACCACGCATTCAATCTCAACAAAATGATTCCTGGTCTTTCACAAGAACAAGACAGCTAATATTGCCCTTCAGACAATATTTTAGTCTATTATGCCCATACAGAAATAACAGTTTCCAGAAAATTTACATTATATCGATAACTGAAGGATAGCTCCAGCTTCCAAAAAAAGACAAATAATACCAGAAAAGTTTGGCAGGGGGGTGAAAGTAATACCCTAGTATCAGTTTACTGCACTAGGCAGCACCACCAATTTCCAATTTAGCTTTCTTTTTCCTGTTGGAATAAAGACAGTAACAGGGACAGCTTGAGTAAAGACAATAACAGGGACAGGAAAAAATACTACGAAACCACAACTCACAGATATTTCTACCTTGTAACTTGAAACACTTGTAGTCAAAAGTAGTCCAAAAGGTGCTTATGAAAAAGTTTGAGGCTTTGTATAAACTCTCTCTCAGTTTCATTCTTCATTTGTCACCTGCCTTTTAAATGTACCATGTAACAAAAATGACTCTTTCACTGCAAATACCTTTACTTACATTTATGCGTGCACACATAGGTACATAAATACTAGGCACTGCACCTACTTCAGCTCAGAGCAGTGGAAAGAAGAGCACTATACAGACACTCCTAGAGCAAAATGTGTCACACCATAGTTAAGTTGGATGACTAAGCATACATTATAAACTTTATATTACCCAAAATTTACTAGATTTTATCATTTCCTTAATGTTTGAATCATCACTAAAATATCTTTGGTGTCAAGGAAGTAAATTAAAGGCTTTTGCTTGTGTTGTTAAGTGATTTTGCTAAAACACTGCAGATGTCGAAGATCTGAACTTGAAGATACAGCTCTTAGAAAAAAGCTCAATAAAATATCTTCTAAAGTTTCATGTTCATTGTGTACTGCACTACATAACTCTGAGCCTAACCAAGAATACTTTTGCAGGTCATACTTTGAGGCTACTTATGCTATTTAAAAATACATACAAAATGAATCATCACAGGTTTAAAGTCAGGAGAAACCATCTACAGATCAGTGCAATCCAAAACTTAACTTCATTTAGGCACTACATAATTTTTGAAAGGGGACAGCAGGAGACAAGCTATTACCAGATAACCTTAAGAATCATATTAATGTATTCTCTTGGATGACTTCAATGGAATCCTTTACCATTAGGATTTCCATTTAGCATTACTCCTCTGCAATGCAACAGACAGACATCAGCACAGGCATATCACCAAAGTTGAGTGGAAAAGACGACACGTTTTCACAACACCTATTCAACTTATCTTGTATTCTTCAAGATGCTGACTAATGGAAGGAAAAAGGAGCCTTGATAAGATCCAGAAAACAAGAAGAATGGACACAGATCTCACAATACCCTCTTTATACTTATCTGCAATGACTTATAGTAAAGGTTATGACACAAGCCAGATAAAAACACATCATAAAAGTATAGTTTCATAATAAGCATCCATCACACTTATCCAACTCACTGTACCTACACCAAAATATTTAAGATTAAAGGCAGACTTAAATGTTGATTTTATTATCCTTTACTAATGTGTATAAAATTTGATACATTAGTAATTTTATGATGAACTGAGACAGTCTATATATACAGTAATACAGGCTGTACTATCATTATGTTGCTATCAACTGACACCATTCACAAGACAGGACAAAGGGCAGGCTTTAAAAAATGTTGTGAAATACTTCATTTTTAAGAATCCTGTTCCTCTCTCACTACTAAGAGGAAATGAATTTAACATTTCTTCTTTTTACATGAAGTATGTTAACTGAAAATATAACCGGAAAGGGGCAGAAGAAAGTATTGCTCTTCTCACAGATCTGGAAAACAAAATTAAAGCTATCAGAACAGACACTGACCTTTGACCATGCAGGCTTTACCTATAAGTTTTAATCACTCTTTTACACTAAGCCCTCTGAAAAGAGAGCTTGTCAAGTGGACCTGTTACAGAACATAAGCCTATAAACAATTACTACTCAATTTTGTAACAGTGAACACCAGTACTAAAAATAACAGACGTCTATCAATACATCAGAGGGGCGGGTTGGCCTATCCACTCTCAATATTTATTTAGAATGGAAGAAAAGTGGAAAAGGAAAGCTATGGTACAACATCAAGCTGAAAAATCTTGAAATGCAGTTATTATAAAAGCAATTATAAACACATTAGAAATGGCTATCTTTTTAGCTAATTTCTTTATTTAGCTATTAATTACTGTCTTCATTAGCTATAAATATATTAATAGAGTAGTAACAGCATCTACAAATTAGTTACCACCAAAACCTTCAAAGACAGTTTTATGCATATTTACCTGAACATGGTGTCTTGCTCTACATTTTTACATTACCTTCTGGTATGGCATACCTGGGCCATTCCATTTTTTTGGTGACAGGGGTTCTCTACCAAACTCCAAAGTACAGTTACCTTCAAAGCATCTAAGCAACTGCCTTTCCTCTACTTGTTTTCTCCTTGCTAAAACAAGGGAAAGAACAGCCAACATAACACTGCAAGTCTTGTTTGAACAAGGGGAAAACACACCAACTGCACAGTCAAACACTAACACTGGAACAGTATCAAGCCATAAATAAGAGTAGCATCCTTCCACCATATCCACCTAGACTAAAAAAACAAACCGAAAGAAAACCCAAGCTATTCTTCCCAACAGCCAATATAAACAACTGATAAGATCTCAAATCTGACCTGAAGACAAGACTCTGGCCAGAGCATAACCAAGGCCCTTCTACCTTTGGAGGCCTTCTAGCTCCTGAGCCAAACCACAACAGCAGCAGCATCATACCGCAGCCTACATGTCAAAGGGGCAGTAGCAGCTCTTTTACCTGTGAATTTATTTGTTCGGGTTTTTTTAATGTTTGGGTTTTTTTGGGTTTTTTTTTTTTTTTAACCAGCAAGAACAGCATCTGTGGCCCAGCGGACACCACAGCCCCTGCCAAGTGGACACCTGCACAAGATCTCCGGAGCAGTCAACCTGCCACCCTCTCCAAAGGGCTCCAAAAAACAAAGACCAAAGTTTCCCCGGCTCGGTGCGTGGGAGTGCGGCAGCAAAACAAGAGCCAGGATCAACACCAGCACCCTCCCATCACCACACCCCTGCCCCCGCACACCAGTTTTCATACGATGAACTCCCTAGCCCATCCATGAGCCTTTATCACGCCTGGCCAGCCCATGCCCTATTCCAGGCTTCCTCCAACAGCTGGACCAATGATTTCTGCCCCAAAAGCCTGCAAAGTGAAGCAGATCCGGGACCTGTTCTCCCAGCCCTTCTGTGTCACGCAGCCCAACACATGAGGGCTTCTGCACTT
>NW_009648031.1:1404364-1408106 GCF_000708025.1 Charadrius vociferus | reverse complement strand
GGGGGGGGTGGCATCCCTGTGTAAGGGCTTCCCCACTGACAGAAACGTCATTCTGAGCACGGTTAGGCGGTTATCGAGATTTTGGGGCGTTATTTTCTGAAGATTGACAGCAACAATAAGGTACGTGGACACAAAGTCCGCAGCACAGTTCTTACTCATGTAGCAGGGGATAGCTGTTAGCTTAAAGATGCCCGTGTGCTGTGCTCCTATCCTAAGCTGTCATCATCCTGTGCCATTCCGAGTAATGTTTTTTTGTCCCTCTGCCTGCAGGACAGACTTCAGGCAGCTGTGACGATACAGGTTGAGCCAACGTGGACTTTTCATTGACATCAACAGAGGCTGAAACCTTCCTGTTGGGGCAGAGTTTAGTGGTTTAGTGGGTGTACACTGAGTTTTCATTCTCAGACTGGGCCTTTAGTTTGAGGTTACGTTCTTCTTGTGTGCCTGTATAAACTGGTCTAAAGCATCTCCTCCCAAATGATAACGACCATGATTGGTGATTCTCATTTCTTTTTCTGTTCATATATTTTTCTTTGTTTAGCTAGCATCTGTCTTGCATAGATCTTTTTTTCTTCATAGCACTGTTAATCAGAGCCACAGAAACACCAGTGCAAAGAAATTAATTGGAGCAGGTGCAGAGTTCCTTGTGTCTCTCTCTGGTAGAGATCTGGGTGAAGGGGTGAAAAGAGGGGGCACGTATCTTGTATTGCCATTACTGACTCTCCACGTCATCTTCCGTATGCGGAGGCCTTGGCTTCTGTGTCAGAGATTGCGTGAAGTTAATTAAGGAATTCCTGTATTCTAATCCCTGCATCGGAAACAAGCCAAGCCTGACTAGCATTTCTGGAGCGGCAAGATGCAAAACCAGAAGTAAACAGGATCTTGGTGCAGCAACACTGTTATCTAGCAGAGACTGATTCTTATCCTATGGTTGGAATTAATATCAAGATGCTGAAGTGTACATTCCTCAGCAAAAATCCATAATTTCCAAATATGAATGCATACTTTTTAGTAGCTCTATCTAGTCTCTCACTTTCTTGAAACGTGAGAAACAGCCCTTTGTATAGCTGTTGATCCGTATGCGCATGAGAGTCTCTGTGCCCTGGATTGCATGTACTGGCCCTGGCTTGTTGAGCAGTTTTTGTGTTGTCCAGCCTACTGTCTTAATTCATCGTGTCATTTGCTGCTTCCAGATCTTTCAAATCAACATCCGAGTCAAACCATTCCTCTACCGTCTGTCTGTAAACTGCATTACAGCTCCAGGGTGTCTTAGCTAGCCAGTGTAGCATCATATGAGTGAGCTCCATGGCTCCCTTTTAGTTCAGCAGCAACCAGTCCTTTATTTTTGTTTGGAAATAATGCTTCTTCTCTGCAATGGACTGTAATGGAAGACTATCAGTTAGCAATTGCCTGATTTATCTGCACCCATCCCACTTTCAAAGCGGGAGCGTTCCAACAGAAATTGCAGAGACTTCGCATTTTTCGTCTGCACTTAGCTAGTCATAGATTTGAGAGCAGGATTGTGCTATTTGCAAATTAATCAGTCTGGAAACTTCACAATTAATCATAGAAGAGGCAGTGCTCTGCTCAAGAGTTTAGGGGAAAAAAATACTTTTGGGTATTAGGTGCCTGATTACCCCAGAAATCAAAGATTTTATATGTTTTAACTTTGCTGAACACATCCCTGAAAGGAGTTCATTTTATCGCTGATCCAGTTCTTCTGTCTCCTCTTATCCATGTGACAACTACAACAATTGATTATACAGAAAAGTAATATTAGGCAAGTATTTAATGTATTTTTAGCCGCTTCTAATGGGATTTAGCAGCTGGAAACAAGGAGAGCTGGCACTGAGTAATCAGGGCAGTTCTTAGACAGCTGTGTGAGAACCAGTGTATCAGACACGACTCTGAAATACCATTTTTTTTCTGTATTTTAAAAAATGCAATATATGCAGTGAGAAGTTTGAAAACTAGACCTCAATACTTGCAGCTCAGACAGTAACTCAAAGTAGAATGGAATTCATTGTTAAATCCAGTTCTGTAATAACTTCTAGATGAAAATGCCCTTGGGTTTTGTGTAATTTTTTTTTAAATTTAATGCTTCTGGCAGTTATTACTACGCATCTTTGAAAGACTTCAGGTTGGGATTTAAATTCTATGCTGCATTCATTTTTAAGCAGAACAAAAATGTAGTTATTTCTGCTCCCCTTTCCTCTTTATGAACAACGATCTAAGAGACCCATTTTCCTATTTTGGAAGAAAGCAATTTTCTGCATGTTTGTGCCTAAGAATTGCAGCCAGAAAACTATCTTGATAAAATGGCCCTCTAGCATTCCATATGTTTTCTGTCTGAATAGTTCCTCTACTGAGTTGGTTCTATTTACAAATCAAAATAGTTTTTCAATGTAAGTGCTGTAAACTGAGTCTTGAATCTACAAACAGTTCTTTCTCCCTGTTACGCTGTGGTCAGTAATTTGTATTTTGTCACTGAAATATGCCTAATGTTTTTATTTGATGATGCATAAAGTAGACTACAGTATGAATCAATTTCTCATAGGTTTAATTACAAAAAGAAGTAACATGTTTTGGTTGTTGTATACTTGAAGTAGTTAACATCGTTATAAAAAAACCAAGAACGTGTACCTAGAGTAAGGAGGTACTATTATTTTTTTTTTTTTTTTAATCATTTTCCATATAGAAGGAAATTATCTTGGGATGAAGTCTAAGCAGAGTAATCTATAGGCCTGTGTCCTGCTGACTCCTGTGCTGGTTTACTTGTATACAAGAAGTTGCAGAGCTAAAGGTCTAAGCAGAGTTGTTTAGGTGAAAGCCTATAGAACCAGAGCTCACAGTGAAGGTGAAGGATGTCCTTTCTCTAACAATTTTAATTCCGTCTACAGAATTGAATAGAAAATCTTAGTCCTGATATGTCAGTTTAAACTTCTCAAGCGGTCTAGCTATTCTTTAATAAATCCTGTATCATTGGTTTATAAGACCACCTCATTTCTTTCTCTTTTGTTACATTTTAAGAAATGTATCCTTGGTCTTTCCTCATCTTAAGGTGAATTCTATGCCCTAAAAACAATTTGTAGTGCATGATTCATCTACTAGATTCCAAATTTAGTCAAAACATTTTGGACCTATGCATCACCCTTTGTACTTTTCCTTTTGCAGTAAAGCTGTTTTGACTCTGGTAGGTACCCTGATTATTTTTCTGTTTCACATTTGTGTCAGCCATGTAACTCTGAGAGAACAGTGTAAAATGTTTATTGTTTTAACAGGGATCACGGATCAAGAAGTTGAGTTCAAAATTAAGATATCTTGGAACTTAAGAGTAAACACAGCAATACCAAAGTTGAGAAGTCAAAATAAACCTCTGAGAAAATGGAAAAGATTCACAAGAGCACTCAAAAAGTGTTATTACTTTGTCTTAAGGTGGAATCTTTTCTACCTTATGCAGTGCAGATCTAAGCATCTGTTACTTGTTATACCCTCCTAAGGGCTACCTGACACAGTTTGGGCAACCTGTTGGTGTATGTATAAATGTGCATATACATGTCTGGTAAATGAGAAGGCATTATCCCTCACTATTGTCTTTTCTGAATATGGTGTTCTCCACTTTAGACATATAACACTACAATCACATCTGTTTATACAACAGGAAGTTTTCAAGGCCTGCCTTTGTGTTCTCAAGTTCCGTGAGCAAGTTTAGCAAGCGGGGACAGAACTTTGCTGCTGTTCG